>NC_091996.1:7994136-8301389 GCF_044704955.1 Pristiophorus japonicus | reverse complement strand
TTCCATTCAAAAGCCGCTGAACGGCCTGTGCTGGACCTCCAGACCATTGACTGTCCACGCAATTTAACAGAAACGTTGGTCGCACACATTGAATTCAATGCATCATTAATGAACAGTATTTTGACGTATTCTTATTTCAGTCGCTGTTAATAGTATAATTAAAGAACAATTACATAGCAATGGAATTAGTGCTTTGGAAATACAATATACTTTATCGAGATTATAATTCATTAGGTTTTACTAACGTATAAAAATAGAGATGGCAATGCTATAAGTGGTCGCATGGTACAAGAAGGCTCTGATTCAGTTTGTGTTAGTACAATAACAACATACAGAGGCTGCAATTCAGTCAATGTCTGAGGTTTGTTTGGATTGAGATCTGTGTCATTCAGTCTTTTATTTACATGATTAAATCTAGCAGCGATTCTGCTAACAGAAACATCCGTCTGACACAGATTCTGTTATTTACTTCGGATTTTTTACTCTGGTTCTATTCCAATTTGCTACCAGTTTCTCCCCCCAAACCCTACCTCCCCCCAAAAAAGTGCTGACTGATTGGATGGCTGCAGTTATCTCTTTCAATGAAGTGTTCCTGTAATCCCACTGGTGGACTGGAGGAAATCAGGCCCCGCACATAACTGTAGGCCACTGAAGCGGGACAACAAGCGGGCCTCTGTTTGCGCACTGACGGAAAGTAGCTGAGCTTCATTCATTTGCATGCCTTCTGTCGATGGGAGCTGCAGATTACACAGGCCAGTGAGGGAACCAGGTCTCCCCCCCCCCCCCCCCCCCCCACCCTGCCCCCTGCCCCTTGAGCCTGTGCTTTCCCGAGCACCAGCCACTTTCAGACCCTTGTTTGTTTAGAAAAGAGCCAATAATCTTCTGATCTTTGCTTACAGGGAGAGTTGGGAGCCCCAGGCCCTGCAGGTGTCCACGGATTGGTTGTAAGTATCAAACATTCCTTAACCGCTTCAATGCCATTATTTTACATTCAGCGGTGTTGCTCTGCATTCCCTTTTCTTTTCTTTTTTTTATGTATATTATAACTATGGAAAATATTGTCATCCATCATTCAGAAAAATTGCATGCGGCATTACAATGCACTTTGTTTCTAAAGACAGAAGTGAAGAGTGAATGTTACAACCGTCACAAATACTGGTTAATAACTAATTTGTATTCATTCGTGTTTAACAGAAAGTCATTCAAAACATTAATTCTCAGATCTTTTTATTAACCAAAGCCCTTTTGATGCTTTAGTCACAAAATAACATTGGCGTATTTCTTCTGGTCACTGCTAAAAAAGATGCATTTTTAACTCTTGCTCTGCTGGCAGTGCCAGCGAAATTCCTGTCTCCCAGGGAAATTCCTAGCTCCTACGAAATTCCTGTCTCCCTGGACTAAGCAGTTTGTTTTCAACTTTGACACTTACAGTAACACTCCATCAGGAGTTGCTTTATTATTGTAATATTAAACCTGTGGACTGAAATATACTTTTAAGACACAATTTCAGCCAAAATGAAACACTTCCATTTTGCGATGTTCCTATTTTGCCCCCATTCTCTCTTCTTTCACATTCTCTATCTGACCTATTTGTTCATTTGCTCACCTGTAATCTTAGGTCCCATTAGACAGAAACAAAACTATCAAAGCTTTCCTAATCTATTCTGGAGTTGGATGCAAGTGAAGAAAAAAAAACAACTTTTTGCTGAAAACCAACTTTCAAGGCTGTTTTTCAGACAAACTGATGGGCCAAACTTGAAAGATTCACTCACAACTTGAAAGGTCGCATTCTAGATGCAACTGGATCAGTCTTTGACAGATTTTTGCAGGTCAATCTAAAAAGAGTATATTAATCAGTAGACCCCAGAGATTGACATCCAGTCAACCTGTACACACTGCTCAAAGAGTTAATTTTCCAAACATTTCAGAAACAATTATGACAGCCACATGCACGCACATTCCAGCAGGGGTTACTGAATATAAGAACATAAGAATTAGGAGCAGAAGTAGGCCATTTGGCCCCTCGAGCCTGCTCCGCCATTCAATAAGATCATGGCTGGTCTTCTACCTCAGCTTCACTTTCCTGCACTGTCCCCATATCCCTTGATTCCCTTAATGTCCAATAAATAACCTTTTGTTAAATGAATAGTGATCAGGAGCAGTAACTCTGACTGAATTTGCCTTTCTTCAGCCCAGGGCATGATTTAAAAAAATATATATATATTTGTTCATGTGATGTTGGCATTGTTGGAAAGGCCGGCATTTATTGCCCATCCCTAATTGACCTGGAGAAGGTGGTGGTGAGCCACCTTCTTGAACCGCTGCAGTCCCGTGTGGTAAAGGTACTCCAACTGTGCTGACTTTGTCGCAGCGGTTTGGTACAACTGAGTGGCACGTTATGCCATTTCAGAGGGGCAGTTAAGAGTCAACTACATTGCTGTGGTCTGGAGTCATATGTGGGCTAGACCTGGTAAGGGCAGCAGATTTCCTTCCCTAAAGGACATTAGTGAACCAGATGGGTTTTTCCGACAATTCAATAGTTTCATGGTCACCGTTACTGATACTAGCTTTTATATTGCGGATTTATTTAATTGACTGAATTTAAATTCCTCAGCTGCCATGGTGGTATTTGAACCCATGTCTCTGGATCATTAGTCCAGGCTTCTGGATTATTAGTCCAGCAACATATAACCACTGCTGAGCCCTACTGTGGTGCCACCACCATTCCCATGGCAAACTTCAGCTAACTGAGCACAGATCAGGGCTTAAACCTAAGACCTACCTGCTCTGTAAAATTCAATTGTTCACTGGATAAAGTTGCTGAGTTATGAGAAAGCCTCTGCAGAAAGTTTGTCAACCAAACCATTTAGGTTTGCCTACTTCTTTCCTCATTGCACAACAGCTCAAATTAACATGTACATTTAAAAAAAAACACACATAAATATTAACAAATGGATCAGTTTCCATTTTGATGAAAACTTCATCTTCCACTTCAGCTAATTCCTAAAATGGATGTGAAAATGACATTAACAATGTCTTTCTTTATGCTTTAAGTTCTTGAAGGGAACATTTCTTTCATAACGTGACTGCTCCTGAATATTTTGTTTTATTCATTCACACTGGCAAGGCCAGCATTTATTGAGGGGCTCGCTAGGCCATTTCAGAGGGCAGTTAAGAGTCAACCACATTGCTGTGGGTCTGGAGTCACACATAGGCCAGACCGGGTAAGGGCGGTAGATTTTCTTCCCTCAAGGGCATTAGTGAACCAGGTGGGTTTTTACGACAAACCGGTAGTTTCATGATCACCATTACTGACACTAGCTATTTATTCCAAATGTATTTAATTAGCTGAATTTAAATTCCCCAGCTGCCATGGTGGGGGTTTGAACTCATGTCTCCAGATCATTAGTCCAGGCCTACGAATTACTAGTCCAGTAACATAGCCACTATAATACCATTCCCATGCTAAGAGTGCAGTTCTACTGTCACTTTTGTGTCAGTAGAAAATGGTTTTGTTTGTGCAATGATGCAAAAGCGACAGTATAACTCAGGAACCAGGTCTCGATCTGATCTCGAACACACCCGGACCAGTTTCAGGAGACTGTCCTATAGCAATTTGAATTGACGTTAGTTGAAGTCTAAATCCAGCCTTTAACATTGCAGCTTCAAAAAAAGATTGATTCCAGACATTTATGATAATTAAACAGAACCTCTTGGGTGTCAGATATTTGCCAACAGTGCTCATTATAAAGAGACCATAAACCTTTCATTTAACGGTGCAAGATGGTTTTAATAAATAAAAATTGCTAAACTTGCGCAGTTCTTTCCCTAGCACGTCTCGTAATCTGTTGTTAAAACCGAGCTCACGTTGTTGTAAGCTTTTGTCTTGCAAACTTTGGGAGCAGAATTTTTCCTGTACGGAAATTATGCAAGGCGCATGAAGAAAGAGTTATGACAGTCGAAACCACCAAGTGCTGGCAACAGTTAGATTTAAACCACCAGACTGTATTTTCCTAATAATAAAAAGTGCCAAGAGGGTGCTCAATGGGGACCTATGGAATTCCATGAGTGAGGAAGATCCGATAAAAACTATTCAACATGTGGTTTATGTAATTAATCACAAAAAAGTGAACTTTTGCAGAAGCTGACTGGAAAGTTCCCATGTTGTTCCAGTAAGGACTCGCGTCCTTAAATGAGTCAAAGGATCAATTACGGGCCTTTAACCAACACTCTGGTAGGATAAAGGTTAACGCTCAAATTTCACCCATGGTGACCACTGGTTTGAACCCAGAGGAAGTCTCCACTCATTCAGCAAACAAGACATATTATCTCACACAAGAGGGGGAAGGAATAGATGTTACATCCCATCTTAAATCAAAAACAAGACAGTTGGAAAACTGCAAATGTACCGCCCCTATATAAAAAAGGAGACAGACAAAAAGCAGGAAACTATAGATCAGTTAGCCTAACATCTGTGGTTGGGAAAATGTTGGAGCCTATTATTAAAGAAGCAGTAGCAGAACACTTGGAAAAGCAAAATTCGGTCAGGCAGAGTCAGCATAGATTTATGAAGGGGAAGTCATGTTTGACAAATTTGCTGGAGTTCTTTGAGGATAGAAACATAGTAAATAGGTGCAGGAGTAGGCCATTTGACCCTTCGAGCCTGCACCGCCATTCAATAAGATCATAGCTGATCATTCCCTCAGTACCCCTTTCCTGCTTTCTCTCCATACCCCTTGATACCCTTAGCCGTAAGGGCCATATCTAACGCCCTCTTAAATATATCTAATGAACTAGCATCAACAACTCTCTGCGGCAGGGAATTCCACAGGTTAACGACTCTCTGAGTGAAGAAGTTTCTCCTCATCTCAGTCCTAAATGTCCTACCCCTTATTCTAAGGCTATGTCCCCTGGTTCTGGACTTCCCCAACATCGGGAAAATTCTACCCGCATCTAACCTGTCCAGTCCCGTCAGAATCTTATACGTTTCTATGAGATCCCCTCGAATCCTTCTAAACTCCAGTGAATAAAGGCCTAGTTGATTCAGTCTCTCCTCATATGACAGTCCAGCCATCCCTGGAATCAGTCTGGTGAACCTTCGCTGCACTCCCTCAATAGCAAGAATGTCCTTCCTCAGATTAGGAGACCAAAACTGAACACAATATTCCAGGTGCGGCCTCACCAAGGCTCTGTACAACTGCAGTAAGACCTTCCTGCTCCTATACTCAAATCCCCTAGCTATGAAGGCCAACATACCATTTGCCTTCTTTATCGCCTGCTGTACTTGCATGCCCACTTTAAGTGACTCATGAACCATGACACCCAGGTCTTGTTGCACCTCCCCTTTTCCTAATCTGCCGCCATCCAGATAATATTCTGCCTTCGTGTTTTTGCCCCCAAAATGGATAATCTCACACTTATCCACATTATACTGCATCTGCCATGCATTTGCCCACTCACCTAACCTGTCCAAGTCACCCTGCAGCCTCTTAGTATCCTCCTCACAGCTCACACCGCCACCCAGTTTCGTGTCATCTGCAAACTTGGAGATATTACATTCAATTCCTTCATCTAAATCGTTAATGTATATTGTAAAGAGCTGGGGTCCCAGCACTGAGCCCTGCGGCACTCCACTAGTCACTGCCTGCCATTCTGAAAAGGGCTCGTTTATCCCGACTCTGCCAACCAGTTCTCTATCCACATCAGTACATTACCCCCAATACCATGCGTTTGATTTTGCACACCAATCTCTTGTGCGGGACCTTGTCAAAAGCCTTTTGAAAGTCCAAATACACCACATCCACTGGTTCTCCCTTGTCCACTCTGCTAGTTACATCCTCAAAAAATTCCAGAAGATTTGTCAAGCATGATTTCCCTTTCATAAATCCATGCTGACTTGGTCCGATCCTGTCACTGCTTTCCAAAGGATGTAACGAACAGGGTGGATAAAGGGGAACCAGTGGATGTGGTGTATTTGGACTTCCAGAAAGCGTTTGACAAGGTGCCACATAAAAGGTTACTGCACAAGATAAAAGTTCACGGGGTGGGGGGTAATATATTAGCATGGATAGAGGATTAGCTAACTAACAGAAAACAGAGAGTCGGGATAAATGGTTCATTCTCTGGTTGGCAACCAGTAACTATTGGGGTGCCGCAGGGATCAGTGCTGGGACCCCAACTATTTACAATCTATATTAACGGCTTGGAAGAAGGGACTGAGTGTAACGTAGCCAAGTTTGCTGACGATACAAAGATGGGAGGAAAAGCAATGAGTGAGGAGGACACAAAAAATCTGCAAAAAGACATAGACAAGCTAAGTGAGTGTGCAAAAATTTGGCAGATGAAGTATAATGTTGGAAAGTGTGAGGTCATGCACTTTGGCAGAAAAAAAATCAAAGAGCAAGTTATTTAAATGGAGAAAGATTGCAAAGTGCCGCAGTACAGCGGGACCTGGGGGTACTTGTGCATGAAACACAAAAGGCTAGTATGCAGTTACAGCAAGTGATTAGGAAGGCCAATGGTATCTTGGCCTTTATTGAAAAGGGGATGGAGTATAAAAGCAGGGAAGTCTCGCTACAGCTATATAAGGTATTGGTGAGGCCACACCTGGAATACTGCGTGCAGTTTTGGTTTCCATATTTATGAAAGGCTATACTTGCTTTGGAGGCAGTTCAGAGAAAGTTCACTCGGTTGATTCCGGGGATGAGGGGGTTGACTTATGAGGAAAGATTAAGTAGGTTGGGCCTCTACTCATTGGAGTTCAAGAGAATGAGAGGTGATCTTATCGGGACATATAATATTATGAGGGGGCTTGACAGGGTGGATGCAGAGAAGATGTTTCCACTGATGGGGGAGACTCGAACTAGAGGGCACGATCTTAGAATAAAGAGCCGCCCATTTAAAACAGAGATGAGGAGAAATTTCTTCTCTGAGGGTTGTGAATTTGTGGAATTTGCTGCCTCAGAGAGCTGTGGAAGCTGGGCCATTGAATAAATTTAAGACAGAAATAGATAGTTTCTTAATCAATAAGAGGTTATGGGGAGTGGGTGGGGAAGTGACCTGAGTCCATGATCAGATCAGCCATAATCTTATTGAATGGCGGAGCAGGCTCGAGGGGCCATATGGCCTAATCCGGTTCCTATTTCTTATGTTCTTATGTTCATTCATCCCTTCCAAAGGCTTCTGAGTCATAGAAACATAGAAACATAGAAAATAGGTGCAGGAGTAGGCCATTCGGCCCTTCGAGCCTGCACCGCCATTCAATAAGATCATGGCTGATCATTCCCTTCAGTACCCCTTTCCTGCTTTCTCTCCATACCCCTTGATCCCCTTAACCATAAGGGCCATATCTACCTCTTGAATATATCCAATGAACTGGCATCAACAACTCTCTACGGCAGGGAATTCCACAGTCAACAACTCTCTGAGTGAAGATGTTTCTCCTCATCTCAGTCCTAAATGGCCTACCCCTTATCCAAAGACTATGTCCCCTGGTTCTGGACTTCCCCAACATCGAGAACATTCTTCCCTCATCTAACCTGTCCAGTCCCGTCGGAATCTTATATGTTTCTATGAGATCCCCTCTCATCCTTCTAAACGCCAGTGAATAAAGGCCCAGTTGATCCAGTCTATCCTCATATGTCAGTCCAGCCATCACTGGAATCAGTCTGGTGAACCTTTGCTGCACTCCCTCAATAGCAAGAACGTCCTTCCTCAGTCTAGGAGACCAAAATTGAACACAATATTCCAGGTGAGGCCTCACTAAGGCCCTGTACAACTGCAGTAAGATCTCCCTGCTCCTATATTCAAATCCCCTAGCTATGAAGGCCAACATACCATTTGCCTTCTTTACCATCTGCTGTACCTGCGTGCCCACTTTCAGTGACTGATGAACCCTGACACCCATGTCTCGTTGCACCTTCCGTTTTTCTAGTCTGCTGCCATTCAGATAATATTCTGCCTTCCTGTTTTTGCCCCCAAAATGGATAACCTCACATTTATCCACATTATACTGCATCTGCCATGTATTTGCCCACTCACCTAATCTGTCCAAGTCACCCTGCAGCTTCTTAGCGTCCTCCTCACAGCTCACACCGCCACCCAGTTTAGTGTCATTCGCAAACTTGGAGATATTACACTGTATTCCTTCATCCAAATCGTTAATGTATATTGTAAAGAGCTGGTCCCAGCACTGAATTCTGCGGCACCCCACTAGTAACTGTCTGCCATTCTGAAAAGGACCCGTTTATCCCTACTCTCTGCTTCCTGTCTGCCAACCAGTTCTCTATCCACGTCAATACATTACCCCCAATACCATGCGCTTTGATTTTGTACACCAATCTCTTGTGCGGGACCTTGTCAAAAGCCTTTTGAAAGTCCAAATACACCACATCCACTGGTTCTTCCTTGTCCACTCTACTAGTTACATCCTCAAAAAATTCCAGAAGATTTGTCAAGCATGATTTCCCTTTCATAAATCCATGCTGACTCGGTCCGATCCTGTCACTGCTTTCCAAATGGGCTGCTATTTCATCCTTAATGATTGATTCCAACATTTTCCCCACTACTGATGTCAGGCTAACCAGACTATAATTACCCGCTTTCTCTCTCCCTCATTTTTTTAAAAGTGGCATTACATTAGCTACCCTCCAGTCCATAGGAACTGATCCAGAGTCGATAGATTGATGGAAAATGATCACCAATGCATCCACTATTTCTAGGGCCACTTCCTTAAGTACTCTGGGATGCAGACTATCAGGACCCGGGGATTTATCGGCCTTTAATCCCATCAATTTCTCTAACACAATTTCCCGCCAAATAAGGATATCTTTCAGTTCCTCATTCTCATTAGACCCACAGTCCCCTAGTACATTCAGAAGGTTATTTGTATCTTCCTTTGTGAAGACAGAACCGAAGTATTGGTTCAATTGGTCTGCCATTTCTTTGTTCCCCATTATAAATTCACCTGAATCGGACTGCAAGGGGCATACGTTTGTATTCACTAATCTTTTTCTCTTCACATATTTATAGAAGCTTTTGCAGTCAGCTTTTATGTTCCCTGCAAGCTTCCTCTCGTACTCTATTTTCCCCTTCTTAATTAAACCCTTAGTCCTCCTCTGTTGAATTCTAAATTCCTCCCAGTCCTCAGGTTTGTTGCTTTTTCTAGCCAATTTATATGCTTCTTCCTTGGTTTTAACACTATCCTTAATTTCCTTTGTTAGCCATGGTTGAGCCACCTTTCCAGTTTTATTTTTACTCCAGACGGGGATGTACAATTGCTGGAGTTCATCCGTGTGATCCTTAAATGTTTGCCATTGCCTATCCACCGTCAACCCTTTAAGTATCCTCTGCCAGTCTATTCTAACCAATTCATACCTCATACCGTCGAAGTTACCTTTCCTTAAGTTCAGGACCCTAGTTTCCAAATTAACTTTGTCACTCTCCATCTTAATAAGGAATTCTATCATCACTTTTCCCCAAAGGGCCTTGCACAACAAGATTGCTAATTAATCCATTCTCATTACACATCACCCAGTCTAGGATGGCCAGCTCCCTGGTTGGTTCCTCGACATATTGGTCTAGAAAACCATCCCTAATACACTCCAGGAAATCTTCCTCCACCGCATTGCTACCAGTTAGGTTAACCCAATCTCTATGTAGATTAAAGTCACCCATGATTACTGCTGTACCTTTATTGCACACATCCCTTATTTCTTGTTTGATGCTGTCCCCAACCTCACTACTACTATTTGGTGGTCTATACACAACTCCCACTAGCGTTTTCTGCCCTTTGGAATTCCGCAGTTCCACCCATACTGATTCCACATCATCCAGGCTAATGTGCTTCCTTACAATTGCATTGATTTCCTCTTTAACCAGCAACGCCACCTCACCTCCTTGTCCTTTCTGTCTATCCTTCCTAAATGCTGAATACCCTTGGATGTTGAGTTCCCAGCCTTGGTCACCCTGGAGTCATGTCTCCGTGATGCCAATCACATTGTATCCGTTAACTGCTATCTGCGCAGTTAATTCATCCACCTTATTCCGAATACTCCTCGCATTGAGGCACAGAGCCTTCAGGCTTGTCTTTTTAACACACGTTGCCCCTTTTGAATCTTGCTGTAATGTGGCCCTTTTTGCTTTTTGCCTTGGGTTTCTCTGCCCTCCACTTTTACTATTCTCCTTTCTATCTTTTGCTTCTGCCCCCCTTCTATTTCCCTCTGTCTCCCTGCATAGGTTCCCATCCCCCTGCCATATTAGTTTAACTCCTCCCCAACAGCACTAGCAAACATTCCCCCTAGGACATTGGTTCCGATCCTGCCTAGGTGCAGACCGTCCAGTTTGTACTGGTTCCACCTCCCCCAGAACCGGTTCCAATGTCCCAGGAATTTGAATTCCTCCCTTCTGCACCATTTCTTAAGCCACATATTCATCTGAGCTATCCTGCGATTCCTACTCTGACTAGCACGTGGCACTGGTAGCAATCCTGAGATTACTACTTTTGAGGTCCTACTTTTTAATTTAACTCCTAGCTCCCTAAATTCGTCTCATGAGACCCCATCCCAGCATTTTACCAATATCGTTGGTACCTATATGCATCACGACAACTGGCTGTTCACCCTCCCTTTTCAGAATATCCTGCACCCGCTCTGAGACATCCTTGACCTTTGCACCAGGGAGGCAACATACCATCCTGGAGTCTCGGTTGCGGCCGCAGAAACGCCTATCTATTCCCCTTACAATTGAATCCCCTATCACTATTGCTCTCCCACTCTTTTTCGTGCCCTCCTGTGCAGCAGAGTCAGCCACGGTGCCATGAACTTGGCTGCTGCTGCTCTCCCCTGATGAGTCATCCCCCTCAACAGTACCCGAAGCGGTGTATCTGTTTTGCAGGGGGATGACCGCAGGGGACCCCTGCACAACCTTCCCCGCACTGCTCTTCCTGCTGGTCTTCCATTCCCTATCTGGCTGTGGACCCTTTACCTGTGGTAAGACCAACTCACTATGCAACAGAGTCATGCAACATCATTGTTCCAGCATTATTGGACCATCCTTTCAGACAGTGAGTCATCATAGGCAGTCCCTCAGAATCGAGGAAGACTTGTTTCCACTCTTAAAAATGAGTCCTTAGATGGCTGAACAGTCCAATACGAGACCACAGTCCCTGTCACAGGTGGGACAGATAGTCATTGAGGGAAAGGGTGGGTGGGACCGGTTTGCCTGCGCTTGATTTCTGCATGCTCTCGGCGATGAGACTCAAGATGCTTGGTTCCCTCCCGGGTGCACTTCCTCCACTTAGGGTGGTCTTTAGCCAGGGACTCCCAGGTCAGTGGGGATGTTGCACTTTTTCAAAGAGGCTTTCAAGGTATCCCTGTAACATTTCCTCTGCCCACCTTCGACTCATTTGCCATGAAGGAGTTCCAAGTAGAGCGCTTGTACAGTGAGTACAAGTGACATGTGATGCACGAAAGATGAACTAGGGGTGGGGGTGAGTGGGCTAGCATTTACAAATTGTTTGCTAAATAAATCTCTTAAGAGTTTCAGGATCAAACTGACAATGAAAAACAGGAAAATGATCTCTAAACGTTTTCTAAGATGATATCGGCAAAATAGGCTTACAATTAAAGTTAAGATGGATTCGCCTTGAATACCGATATCTCTCTTAACTCTAACATCTTTCCAGAAAGCTGAGAAAAAAAAATAGTGAATAGAGAGTTTTTCCCCCTAGAATTACCATTCCTGAAAACCAGCTCCAACACCATGGGGGAGAAATTGGGGTTGTCTGCGCCTCCCGTTCGTGCTCCCAGGGGGGTGGGCGCAAATTACTTTGCACCCAGGAGTGGCGCCACTAACGACTCCCGTTAAATTCCGCGGGAGATTAGCGGCGGCAGTAACCGGTAGCACCCCGCTCCGCCACGCTCGCGATGACAACGTCATCACTGTGTGCAGCATCCCATTTCTGCCCGGAACAAGAATTGGCCTGGGCCCCCTGAAACTGCAGCTGGCGATGACAGCACCAGCTTCAGGGCACGTGAATAGGGCAGGAGGAGGCTTTCGGGACACTACTTAAAGGGGAGATGTCAGCCATCTTGGAAATTACTGTCACTGTTTTCCTAAGCATCCCATTGGGGTTTAGAACACGGGGTCCGTTCTGCGATCCGCAGAGTTGGCAGCTTAGGCCCTCCCCTTTAATGAAGGGGAGAGTCCCTCCTACTCATCAGCGCTACGCGGCCCAGTGTAGCACTGCGCCCCACTCCCTCTGCTTGCACCCCAGAGAGGAAGTGGAGCACGTTCTTTTGGTAACCCCAATTTCGAGAGCGGGGCCTGGCTTCCATACCTGGTGCAAAAAGTCTCACCTCAAGTATGTCACCACCCCCAAAAGATGCGCAACGGAATTTTTCCCCCATATATTTTCAGGGCGATTTGGAGGCTTTGCTTGCAATCCAAGTTATTTCCACTAGTAGCTGCCTCCTGCGGGCGACGCCCACAGCACTACAAAAAGTGAGCACATAACCAATTAAGTTATAAACTAGTATCAATGAAAATGGTTGGTGCTTGCCATACTGAGAATATTTTTGCCAATGGCCAGCTATCTAAACAATCTGTCCCCTTTTAATTTTGAGACATCAATTTGTAAAACATGAATTGGAAGTGTTACAGAAATGTGCCTTTAGGTGGGCTGAAAAAGCTCAAAAAAGACTATATTTTCTTCGATGTACATATCATCTTATGTAACATAGAAACATAGAAAATAGGTGCAGGAGTAGGCCTTTCGAGCCTGCACCACCATTCAATAAGATCATGGCTGATCATTCACCTCAGTACCCCTTTCCTGCTTTCTCTCCATACCCCTTGATCCCTTTAGCCGTAAGGGCCATATCTAACTCCCTTTTGAATATATCCAATGAACTGGCATCAACAACTCTCTGCGGTAGAGAATTCCACAGGTTAACAACTCTCTGAGTGAAGAAGTTTCTCCTCATCTCAGTCCTATATGGCTTACCCCTTATCCTTAGACTGTGTCTCCTGGTTCTGGACTTCTCCAACATTGGAAACATTCTTCTTGCATCTAACCTGTCCAGTCCCGTCAGAATTTTATATGTTTCTGTGAGATCCCCTCTCATCCTTCTAAACTCCAGTGAATATAGGCCCAGACAATCCAGTCTCTCCTCATATGTCAGTCCTGCCATCCCAGGAATCAGTCTGGTGAACCTTCGCTGCACTCCCTCAATAGCAAGAACTTCCTCAGATTAGGAGACCAAAACTCAACACAATATTCCAGGTGAGGCCTCAGCAAGGCCCTGTACAACTGCAGTAAGACCTCCCTGCTCCTATATTCAAATCCCCTAGCTATGAAGGCCAACATACCATTTGCCTTCTGCACCGCCTGCTGTACCTGCATGACAACTTTCAATGACTGATGTACCATGACACCCAGGTCTCGTTGCACATTCCCTTTTCCTAATCTGCCGCCATTCAGATAATATTCTGCCTTCGTGTTTTTGCCACCAAAGTGGATAACCTCACATTTATCCACATTATACTGCATCTGCCATGCATTTGCCCACTCACCTAATCTGTCCAAGTCACCCTGCAGCCCCTTAGCATCCTCCTCACAGCTCACACTGTAACAAATAAACAAGTGTTTTTCTACCTAATTGGAAAATAGCACTGTGAACATTTATAATGTCACTCTTGCTCTAAATCTTAAGCTACTAAAAATCAGAACCTCATAGAACCATAGAATGGTTACAGCATAGAATGAGGCCATTCGGCCGGTCGAGCTAATGCGCCCTCTCTGCAAGAGCACTTCTGCTGGTCCCACACCTCCGCCCTTTCCCCGTAGCCCAGCAAATTGTTTTCCTTCAGGTACTTATCCAACTCCCTTTTGAAAGCCATGATTGAATCTGCCTCCACCAGCCTTTCAGGCCGTGTATTCCAGATCATAACCACTCGCTGCGTAAAAAAAAGTTTTTCCTCATGTCACCTTTGGTTCTTCTACCTGTGTCCTCTGGTTGTCGACCCTTCCGCCAACAGGAACAGTTTCTCTCCATCTACTCTGTCTACACCCCTCATGATTTTGAACATCTCTATCAAATCTCCTCTCAACCTTCTCTGCTCTAAGGAGAACAGCCCCCAGCTTCTCCAGTCTATCCCCATAACTGAAGTCACTCATCCCTGGAACCATTCTTGGGAATTAACCTATAATTTCTTGCAGATTTTGAAATGTTATATCAGCACTGTCACTCCCGCTTAAATAGCCTTCATTCTGTAAGGGGCTGAATAGTGAGAGAACAAGGGGTAATTATCTGATTTTCCTCTTAAATATTTCCGGGTGGCTCTTTTTAAAGCACTTCTAAAAATGTAATTATAGTCAATATTACCCACCACTAGTGTGCATAATGATGATTTTAGACCTGAATAAATAAACTGCCGTGTACAGACCCTTTTTTGTAACCGGAGTATAGAAAGTGCAGCAGAATTTTCCGAAGATTGCTGTTCAGCTTCGATTAAATAAACCTTCAACGTGCACAAGGCCTCAGATGGAATGGTTACAATAATAATTTGATCACGGAAAGATTCTCTTCTCAAAAATTGATTTAAAAGACAAAAAAGAAAACTTTACGATTACTCACTCTCTGGAAGACATTTGTGATATTAAGTACACCCACAGCAGCAGAAATCTTAATTCAGAATAATTTTTTTTGTGCTTTTTGTGAACGGGAAGCTTACCGATTAGGTCACTTACACTACACAGTTTGCATGGCTGCAAATCATTTTCAGCAACTGTAGTGCCATTCAGGTGTGACATCACCGGATGCACGGAGTGTCTCGGCTGCTCTGCAGCATTAAAGTTACCGCGAGCGGTCTGACTCCCCAGCGACCTGGGATCTCAATCCCAGCAACTGGGGTTTCACACCTAAACTGTGGCTCCCGTAAAGCAATCTAAACACTGTTGAGCGAGTTGCCGTGCACACTTTAATTGTGCTCTGAGATAAGCAGTGTGCAGCCATTTCCAGCTCAGCGGGCAGAACACTCGCTTCTGAGTGAGAAGGTTGTGGGAACTTGAGCCCATAAATCCAGGCTGACCCTCCAGTACAGTGCTGAGAGAGTGCTGCAGTGTCGGAGGTGCCATCTTTCGGATGAGATGTTAAACCGAGGCCCCGTCTGCTCTCTCGGGTGGACGTAAAAGATCCCATGGCATGATTTTGAAGAAGAGCAGGGGAGTTATCCCCTGTGTCCTGGGCCAATATTTATCCCTCAATCAACATAACAAAAACAGATTATCTGGTCATCATCACATTGTTGTTTGTGGGAGCTTGCTGTGCACAAATTGGCTGTCGCATTTCCCACATTACAACAGTGACTACACTCCAAAAGTACTTCATTGGTTGTAAAGTGCTTTGAGACATCCGGTGGCCATGAAAGACACAAAATAAATGCAAGTTTTTCAATCTTTACACCACTTTGGCTTCACAGCCCCTTCAGTTTAACGACATTGTTGCAAAACAAAATCTAAGTTCTTAGAAGGCCCCACGGGTCATTCAGCTCCTTCATAACATTGAAATGTTGTCCTGATTTAGATGCCAGTGAACACACCTCTGCACAGATGTTCAAGGGAACAAATGCAGAGCTCTGTTGATGCTGACAGCTAACTACCCAGAGCTGGTATACCTTGAGTATGCAGCCTCACGTAACACTCTCCACAGAGGCATTGGAACACCAGTGAAATTTTAAAAGCCAGCTATCCTGTTGCCTCTACTAACATTAAAAATTAAACGCAGTCCAGGGAAATGCCTGGGAAATTAATTTTAAACTTGCGATACACTGGCTGCAGTTATACCACAGCTGATGTGACGCCTGGGTGGGAGAAAGTTCTTGGACACAGTCTCTCGTCTAAAGCTGAAATCCAAACTCGTGCTAGTTTTTTGCATTTATACTGCCAAACTTGCACTAAAATTCCTTGTTAAAAGCACTTATTCAATCTGTTCTTGGCAGGCTAAGGTATGTAATAGACCGAGGGGGCAGCTAAATTTGGCAGCTTACTCTTCTGATTGGACCATTGAGGTGACACTGGGTTGCCCTCGTGTCATCTAACAGCATAATCTAGCAAAAGTGCCCCTCTTTTTTTAAAAATAAGGTACAACTAATCAAAAACGAAACAATAAAATAACACTTATCAAATTAAATAAGAACACTATTTTCTGTGTCTACGACACACTCCAGTCCCTGCGGTGCCCACCATCCGCGGAAAGACTTTGGCCGTGCAACACTGTAATAAGGTTGAACTGCTAGAGACCAGTCAGGGAGGTGAAGTGAGGGGGGGCATGTTGTGAAGCTTGGCAAGTCAAACGGGTGTGTTAATTGTTGTGGGTCAAACAAGGAAGCATGGTAATTACTATAAGTCAGTCTAAGATGACAAGAAAACATGTCAGTTGATATAGATCTGCAGGAGCAGCAATTTGAGTACATTAATTGTGAGCTAGGCTGATGTGAAGTGAGCATTTCATTTACTGTAAACAGCTGAGGTGTAAGATAAATGTGTTAACGTCTATGAACCAGAAGGACATAAGAAATAGGAGCAGGAGTAGACCGCACGGGCCCTTGATCCTGCTCCGCTATTCAATAAGGTCAAGGCTGATCTTCTACCTCAATTCCACTTTCCTGCCCTATTCTCATATCCCTTGATTCCCACAGTGTCCAAAAATCTATTAATCTCATTCTTGAATACATGCAATGACTCAGCATCCCCATACTTCTGGGGTAGAGAATTCCAAAGATTCACCACCCTCTGAGTGATGAAATTCCTCCTCATCTCAGTCTCAAATAGCCGACCCCTTATCCTGAGACTGTGACCCCTGGTTCTAGACTCCCCAGCCCGGGGGAAACATCCTCTCGGCATCTGCATGGAATGTCAATGGAACATACCATCTACCACTCAGCATCATTGATCTGGACTCCAGAATTGCTCGTAACTTGAGGGCAGGAGTTTTGGGTTCTTTGTTCGGTCATCAGATAGACCTTTATTGGCAGTGGTGGCGGAGGGATGGGCGGGAGGGGGCGGGGAGTGCCTTTCTTCAGGGGAGGAGAAAGCTGGCAGCTCGGAAAGCTGGAAACACATAGTTGGTATGCCTGTCACATGATCATGGATCAACATTGACTCAAGACCCAAGCCATTCAGTCCTCACAGAAGAAGGCTGCAGTGTGGTGCTAAAGGTAAATACCATTTTTTTTAAAATCAGGAATGAAAACAAAATCTTAAAAAAATATGTTAATCTACTAAAGAATACCTCTGAAGCAAAGCTGCCCTTTGTGGCAATATAAGTTTTTTGGCAGATGCCATTACCACTGGTTGTGGAATTGCTAAATTTCTACTAAAGTGATTGCAAATTCGACTCATGCACCTTTTTACTCTTTTGTCCCTGAAAGGTTGATTTTGACCTTGATTTTTGATTGACATATCAAAATAAAAGAATGGCTTTTTATCATTCTGTGTGTTTTAAACACTGTTCAAAATGTGCTATAAATGCTTAGCTTCATTAAAATTAGACTAATTAAACATTTTATTGACTTGTGCCTGAATGAGCATAATTCAATAAAATAACTTCACACTGAATGTTTAATTACATCCAGGTACCTAAACATGTTGCTGCACAGGGGAATCGGATGGTGGTTCCAGCAAGTGTTTAAAAGAAAGACTTGTATTTCTGTAGCGCCTTTCACGACCACCGGACGTCTCAAAGCACTTTACAGCCAATGAAGCACTGTTGAAGTGTAGTCTCTGTTGTAATGTGGGAAATGCAGCAGCCAATTGGCACAAAGCAAGCTCCCACAAACAGCAATGTGATAATGACCAGATAATCTGTTTTTGTTATGTTGATTGAGGGATAAATATTGGCCCCTGGACACCGGGGATAACTCCCCTGCTCTTTTTCGAAATAGTGCTGTGGGATTTTTTACGTCCATCTGAGGGAGTAGATAGAAACATAGAAACATAGAAAATAGGTGCAGGAGTAGGCCATTCGGCCCTTCTAGCCTGCACCGCCATTCAATGAGTTCATGGCTGAACATTCAACTTCAGTACCCCATTCCTGCTTTCTCGCCATACCCCTTGATCCCCCTAGCAGTAAGGACCTCATCTAACTCCTTTTTGAATATATTTAGTGAATTGGCCTCAACAACTTTCTGTGGTAGAGAATTCCACAGGTTCACCACTCTCTGGGTGAAGAAGTTCCTCCGCATCTCGGTCCTAAATGGCTTACCCCTTATCCTTAGACTGTGACCCCTGGTTCTGGACTTCCCCAACATTGGGAACATTCTTCCTGCATCTAACCTGTCTAACCCCGTCAGAATTTTATATGTTTCTATGAGGTCCCCTCTCATTCTTCTGAATGGGGCCTTGGTTTAATGTCTCATCCAAAAGACAGCACATACAACAGTGAGCACTCCCTCAGTACTGGCACTGGAGTGTCAGCCTTGATTTATGTGCTCAAGCACCTGGAGCGGGACTTGAACCCATAACCTTCTGACTCAGAGGCGAGTGTGCTACCCACTGAGCCACAGCTGACACCGTGATTAAATTTCAACAACTTGGCAAGCAAACTATAATTGCTTGCCCTCTGAATCTTGCACCAGGTTCAAACATTTAACCTGTGATGCCGATGCAGAATGAACGTGGAGTTTATTATGGCTCACTATTGTATCTTACATTCATCATCGGGAACCACAAGAACGAGTTTTAGATTGGTGCAGTTCAGCTTCATACTTTCACTCTTCATCGAATCATCCATCATCATCATAGGCGGTCCCTTGAACGAGGAAGACTTGCTTCCCCACGAGTTCACAGATGTTTCGATGAAGGACCCGATGTTCCAGTCCTGAACTCCAATTGAGGGGGTGGAAGATGCCTGTGCGTGGATTTTTTTAACGTGTGGTGACCGTTGCACATCAGCCACCACACGGGCTTGACAGAGGCCTTTATCCAGTGGCAAGGGTTAACCAGGACGACTGGAGACCTGCTCTGCTGCACGGACCTAGTGCGCACACATATCGCAGTGTGGGCTGGGCCCGTGCTGCCCCTGGGCCCTCAGCTCTTCTGGGCCCCAGACTCTCATTCGCCGCGCCTCCGCCACAATCTCTTGCCACTCCTCCGCAAAAACATTCGCCGCACCTCCGCCATGATCCCTCACTGCTCCTCCGCCACAAAACATTCGGCAAACCTCCGTCATGATCACCCAGCAAACCTCAGCCACGATCCCTCATCACTCGTCGCAAGTCCACCATGACCTTCTGGCTCCTCTGCTGTACCAGGGCCCAGCCAATGCTCCTGCCCACACTCCAAACGGTGACCTATGAATCATATAGTATAGGAGGAAGCCATACGACCCATCCTTCCTCTCCTGGCTCTTTGAAAGAGCTATCCAATTAATCCCACTTCTCCTGCTTTTTTTTCTCCACAGCCCTGAAAATTTCTCCTTTTCAAGTATATATCCAATTCCCTTTTGAAAGTTACTATTAAATCTGCTTCCTCCACCCTTTCAGGTAGTGCATTCCAGATCGTAACTCGTTGCATTAAAAAAATTCTTCTCATTTTTCCCCTGGTTCTTTTGCCAATTATCTTAAATCTGTGTCCTCTGGTTACTGACTCTTCTGCCACTGGAAACAGTTTCTCCCTACTCTATCAAAACCATTCATAATTTTGAACACCTCAATTAAATCGCCCCTTAACCTTCTCTTCTCTAAGGAGAACAGCTCCAGTTTCTGTAGTCTCTACTCATAGCTGAAGTCCCTCATCCCTGGTCCCTAGAATGGTGAGGCCATGGAGGGATTTGAAAGCAAGGATGAGAATTTTACAATTGAGGTGTTGCTTATAAGGGAGCCAATGTATGTCAGCGAGCACAGGGGTGATGGGTGAGCGGAACTTGGTGCGAATTAGGACACGGGCTGCAGAATTTTGGATGACCTCAACTTTGCGTAGGGTAGAATGTGGGAGGCCAGCAAGACTGCGGTGGAATAGTCGGGTCCAGAGGTAACAAAGGCATGGATGCGGATCTCAGCAGTGGATGAGCTGAGGCAAGGGCGGAGTTGGATGACGTTATGGAGGTGGAAATAATCTTAACCAACATGGACTGCATGGCATGAGAGTTTGTGTCCAGTTTTGACCCTGGCGATCAACAAAGTTTTAAAAGACCCTCACCAAAATCTTGAATGAACAGAGAGTTACAAGTTGGTGAGGAGGAAAAGAAGTGCTTTTTAAGGAAACATAGAAACATAGAAAATAGGTGCAGGAGTAGGCCATTCAGCCCTTCTAGCCTGCACCGCCATTCAATGAGTTCATGGCTGAACATGCAACTTCAGTACCCCATTCCTGCTTTCTCGCCATACCCCTTGATCCCCCTAGTAGTAAGGACTACATCTAACTCCTTTTTGAATATATTTAGTGAATTGGCCTCAACAACTTTCTGTGGTAGAGAATTCCACAGGTTCACCACTCTCTGGGTGAAGAAGTTTCTCCTCATCTCGGTCCTAAATGGCTTACCCCTTATCCTTAGGATAAGAGGAAGCCATACTTATTCCAGGCAACTCTAACAATGGAGCGATGTGGGGTTTCCATTGCGGGTCAGAGGCCAAAAATGTCAACAGAAGAAGAATGAATAAGGACGGAGTCAACAAAGGTATGGGGTAATAACTGCTAGTTGGACCTGCAATAATCATGAAGAAATCACCTTTTCAATAATTGAAAGAAGTGAGATTTTCGCTGCCCTATTCAAGAGCATGGATATCAAACTGCATCAGTACAAGAACTGCACTGTGAAAGGAATGGTCCGAAGGCATGCATAGAATCATAGAAATTTACAGCACGGAAGGAGGCCATTTCGACCCATCATGTCGCATGTATTCTGCAGGAAGTGGGGAAAAATGCAAATTGAATCTTCAGCAAAAGGATCAATGGATACATGGCAGGCAGCTTTGTCTCAGCACCATCCCCACCTAAAAATGCCGTGCTAGCAGGCCCAATATCATATGGGGGATTGACACTCATTCTGACGTTTGGCAATTAGGCAGCTGGAGCTGCAGCCAGGACCAGGTGGAGGCCTCACTAATATATGGAAATTGGGGTCAAATGACGCAGTTAAACCCAATGCCATTTTTGTTCCTGTCCGTGTTGCCACTGCCAGTTCCTTTATCTGACCACAAACCCTGGGTGGGAGAAGTGGGAGGGTGGCCATTGCCAGCGGCATTTAAAGGGATCATTGGCGGCAGTAATTGAAAGCTGGAAACAGCTCTGGCACACATTCTTACTGCAGCTGCCTGTGTGTTTTGAGCCTTTGATTTGCCACTGTAGGCGATGCAAGCATCTTTCCCTGCCACTATAAACCACTGCTCCCTTTTACTCCCAGCGCTTCCACCCCTCCTCTGTAAGGTAACGCTGCAGGCAAATCTAAATCGGTCCCACTGCATTTCCTGTCCTGCCCTGTCCATCAGTGAGTTGTCTACAGGGTGCACAATTAGCAATGGCAGCTTGCCAATCTAACGTCAATGAGACACAACCATGAAAATTGCTTTGGCAACTCCCTTGGACAAGTAGATGCAGACATCCTGCCCAGTGCCCACTCATGAGCCTAACATTGGCCATGACTTGCATCAATTTTTTTGGAATAAGTTGTTTTTTCTGGTGTAAGTTTAAAAAATGCCATTTTCCCCCAAAATTTGCTCCAGAGTAAGTCAGTTAGGTACGATTTATTTTTAGGTCAGTTTTTTTTTTCAAAAGGGGGCGTTCCCAGACACTTACGACAGTTTTGGCCAATTATACCACTTTGGCCAGCAAAACCTTACTCCAAATCGACTGAGATCAACGTATGTGCCAGCTCTGAAAAACCTTGCAGGAAGTGAAGAAAAAGCAGCGCACATTCGGCAGACATGGGAAGGGAACTGGAGAGGACCTCAACAACCAAGCACCCAACATTGCAAGGAAAAGCTCAAACAATTAAAATACTAATAACTAATAAAAATGAAGTAAATCCTACTGGAGAAATGCGAGCTGCTGGCCGCGATGTCACGGGGGCGGGGTGGGGGGGGGGGGGGGGGTATAGCCAGAGAGAGAGAGATGCTGGTATACAAAACACTCTTTCTCCCCCACTCATCCCCCGCCCAAAACTCTCCTCTCCACCCCCCCCCCCATACAATCTTTCTCTTCCCCTCTCCCATTCACTCTTTCTCTCCTCCTCCCCCCACCACAAACTCTCCTCCTTCCCCCTCCCCCTCCCCCCCAGTCAAAAGTCTCAAGCACAGCCACTAAATAAAAAATAGAACCGCAGTCCTACCTCGCCCGGGAACTCAGCAGGCCAGCCGGCCGGTGCGGGATGCCACACAGCCAGGGATAGGGTGCGGCGAGATCAGGCATCCCTTCAGCCGGGAATAGGGGCTGCGAGCATCAGGTCCTGCTCACAGCCCTCAGGACGTGCTGGGAGGGCAGGAATATGCGCGCAGCTCTCACTGAGCATGTGTGCAGGTGCCGGCAGTGCTTTCTGCCCTGGCCTGTTGCTCCGTCCCCCCCTTCAGTCTTCACGCCACGACTCCGGGGACTCGGAAGAGCGGCCAGGAGTCAAAGTCGGCGCGCTTCAGATCAGTACGCCAAAAAAACGGCTTGGGAAATGTTGGGCTCAATATACGCAAGTAACAAAAATCACCCCTATTATGAATGGAGGTGATTACTGAAATCACGAAGGAGCAATGTGAGCGAACATGCCCCTATGAAACACCTATGGTGTTAAAGGTCTATAGAAAGACTTTCAAGAATTCAATCAATGATCAAAGTTCACTGGACAAATATATGTTGATGAATCCAGCTTGAAATACCCCAGCCTATCCCATATGCACTAACCCTAACTCTAATGCACCAACTCTAACCATAACCTATATGGACTATCCCTAACTCTAACGCAGTATCCCTAACCCTAACCCATATGCACTTACCCAACATGTCAGCCATGGCTCAGTGCGCAGCACTCTCGCACCCTGAGTCAAAAGGTTGCGGGTTCAAATCCCGCTCCAGAGATTTGAGCACAAAAATCTAGGCTGACACTTCAGTGCAGTGCTGAGGGACTGCTGCACTGTCGGAGGGTACCGTCTTTCGGATGTGACATTAATCCAAGGTACTGTCTGCTCTCTCAGGTGGATGTAAAAGATCCCATGGCACTATTTCAAAGTAGAGCAGTGGAGTTATCCCTGGTGTCCTGGCCAATATTTATCCCTTAATCAACATCACTAAAACAAATTATCTGATCATCACCACATTGTTGGTTGTGGGAGCTTGCTGTGCACAATTGACTGCTGCATTTCCTACATTACAATAGTGACCACTTCAAAAAATACTTCATTGGCTGTAAAGCACTTTTGGACGTCAGGTGGTCATGAAAGAAAGACACTATAGAAATGCATGTCTTTTTTTTTCTTCTTCTTTTAACCCCAACCCTAACCAGGCCAGTCCTCCCACTACCAACCCTGCAAGCTCTTTCTGTCCCAAATACAAAAAGTAGTTTTCTCTGTTCCAGCTACAATCAGCAATCCTCCAGTTCATAAACCTCCTGTCCAGCTATTATCAATAACCTTGTGTTTCTCCTTTTCAAATGCAATGAGCATCCTTTTGCCTCTGCCACAAGTACAATCAGAAGCTTTCCAGCTTTTACACTGTTCCCGCCATAGCAGCAATACCCTGGCCTTGGCTACCATTTTCCCCAAGTTGTAGCAAGCTGGCATCTGCCTTGCACACTTCTAACTCAATCAACAGGTCCCTCCTCTATGCCGCCACAATCTATAAATCGCTAGACTCACAGACTGGTGTTCTCTCAGCTACAATATTGCCCTCTTTTAATCTTTTATCCCACACTGCAACCACCATATATTAATTATTGTAACTGCAAACAGAACTGAAGCACCCAACGTCTTATGCAAACTTTGCTCCCGTTTGAGGCTGTTGGCTATTAGATTCTCAACTCGGTGGTAACATTCAAGCCAAACCCTCAATGGGCCGTGTTTAGATGTACCTGATTGTAATGTGTTTGCTTCATGTTTTCTGAATTCATAGCAACATATTGCTATTAAGAACGAGTTGATTTATTAGCAAAGGTTTAACAATCACACTACACATTACCAGTTCATCCACTAGGCTCACAACTGCATACCTCATTGTGGATGACCTAGAACCAACTGACTGGGTTTTTTTTTGAGTCTTGTGAGCATCTTGTGACTGGCTAAGCCACTCACAATGCAACAGCTCTACAATATTTTGGTTCAAATTTTAAAGTCAAATACCCTCTTTTAGTAATGGCATAAATACCCACTAATTTCCAAATTAACTGGGAACTTTAAACGGTCAAATTAAATTAAAATTCTGTTCCCGGGGGTGATGATGCACTCCAGTCCCTTCGGCGCCCACCTCTCGCGGAAGGCTGCGAGCATACCGGTGGACACCGCGTGCTCCATCTCCAGGGACACCCTGGCCGAATGTAACCGCAGAAGAGAGATAGGCAGTCAGGCTGAACAACCCCCTCTACTGCCCGCTGCCTGGACCAGTTACTCACAGGTATATACGTTACACTGACCAAGTGTACAATGAACAATTCCAACTTCATTGATCATTTCATTCGAAGGAAAAACTTGCCTCCATACGGTGAAACAGGAATTATGGTTATGTATGTTGCTTTCTATCTTTTTAAACAAGCAATTATTATCATGTAACTATAGTCCATACTGCTAATCAGATGGGTGACTTTAGAAAGTCATTATTTAGAAATGAACAGTGACACAGTTGGGAATATATACACTATTTGGACTGCATGGTTGCTAATGGGAAACTTTATTTTTATATAAGAGTGAATCTAGCCCAGATGTACAGTAAAGAAGTATTACTGTCATTGATAGAGGAACTTGTTGGTTTATTTAATATTGATATATTAGGGCGCAATTCCATTTTAACCTCAAAACAACAATGAGAAAATCTAATTTAGACCAATGATTAATAAACAACAGGAGAGAGGCCACATTGAAAAGTCATAATTATATTTTAAAGTCCTATTTAAGTTAATTAGTGGTACTTTATGTTATAATGTCCTTTCACCCTATGGCACAGGCACAAAACTAATCCAAAGAAAGGAGTGACTGGTGTTAATGGGCTACGTGATAAGATGTGCATAGTATTAATCCAATCATAGAATCATAGAATGGTTACAACACAGAAGGAGGCCATTCGGCCCATCGAGCCTGTGCTGGCTCTCTGCAAGAGCATTTCAGCTAGTCCCACTCCACCGCCCTTTCCCTGTGGTCTTGCAATTTTTTTTCCTTCAGTTACTTATCTAATTCCCTTTTAAAAGCCATGATTGAATCTGCCTCCACCACCCTTTCAGGCCGTGTATTCCAGATCCTAACCACTCACTGTGCAAAAAAGTTTTCCTTCTTGTCTCCTTTGTTTTTTTTGCCAATCACCTTAAATCTGTGTCCTCTGGTTCTCAACTCTTCCGCCAATGGGAACAGTTTCGCTCTATCTACTCTGCCTAGACCCCTCATGATTTTGAGCATCTCTGTCAAATCTCCTATCAACCTTCTCTGCTCCAAGGAGAACAAGCCCAGCTTCTCCAGTCCACCCCTGTAACTGAAGTCCCTCATCCCTGGAACCGTTCTCATAAATCTTTTCCACATCCTCTAAGGCCTTGAAGGTGCGAATTTACAGTAGGAAAGTAGTTTTAAATTTGGGTATTGAGAAGCATTAATTTAGCCGAATTGGCAATTAGTCAATTTACTAGATACGCACTAGATAAAATTGCTCAAAGGTCTCCAAAGAGTAAATTGTGTTGGAAATGGGAATGTTAAATAACAGCAACAACTGTAGCAAGGTTTTATGACGTGTTATCAGAAAAAGTTTGTATTGCAGCTGCCCAGTGGGGTATCTGATTTGGGAGCACTTCATGCCTTTCACTGCTTAGAATATGTAGGAAGTTCATTTCCCAGTGGAACTAAGGACCTGTTCTCATAAAATTTGATTTTTTTCCCCCCATTTTACTGCTTTATTTGATGTTGCTAAAGGCTAATACAAGCCGTAGACTTTAACTGTCTCATCGCTGTTCTTGGCAGGGTGACATGGGGCGTCTGGGAAAGATGGGCTTGTCTGGACGACGAGGACCGAAGGTGAGATGGTTTATTCCAAATCTTTTTGTGTTAATTGATCTGACCCTGAGCGATTGTTTCTGTGCCAGATTATGTTGTTGACCAGTGGCTGAAATTCCTTCTGTCAATTATTTTAGCAAAGAAAGTTGCAAATTTTTCAGTAACGTTATTGATGGGCGGAAGCCGATGTTACTACATGTCAAAAATAATAGGTTAAAGTTACCAGTCATAATTCTGTCTGGCAATAATGTGTGTTTGGGTGCCGATGGATTTTTCAATGCAAATATTAAAAATATATAAGATTTGTAACTTTGATTATATGGAATTATGTAAATTCTTGTGCATTTAAAAAATATATTTAGCACAATAAAGGTATAGAAAATTATTTATACAGATATCAAATAATACAAATAATGTGAAAGTTTTAGAAAAATGATTCAAGTGCTAAAGGGTTAAATAGTGTTGCTTTCCCTCTATAATCTGAATATGTATTTGATCTGTTGCCAGAACAGAATTTGTGGCAAGAATCAAAAACAGCTCATGCTATTTTGAACACTTTATATATGGCCCTATGGGTGTGTACGAGGTGCGCACGCGGCCATAGGGGCCCTACAAGTTCCGAGTTTAAGGTGTGTGAAGGGCATGCGCCCAAACCCGGAACTTGCGATCTGTCAAGAATCCTATTTGCCCAACTTCTGCCCAGCAAATGCCCTTGAAATTCTTATGACTGATAAAAGCAGGCGTAAGGCCCCTGCTTTTATCAGCGTAAGACTTTTAAAGGACTGAAAAATAAAAAATTTTCGATAATTTAAACATTTAAAATCCTGTTAAATAAGGTAAGTTTATTTTTCAAAAAATTAAATTTTATTTTAAATAATGAATTAAATTCCATTTTGATTAGTTTTAAATATGTGATGTTTTTTTCAAATTTATTTTAAGTGCTTGTGTGTTTTGGGGGGATATTCCCAATCATATTTGTGGTGGTTCTGTATATATGGAACTCACCACAGTATGAAAGGTGATCCCGCTATTTTGATTGGTTGGGCCGGACCTCGTGATCCCAGTGATGCATTCAAAGCACCTACATCCTTGAAATTCGCGGGTCTCGATGCAGGCCTTCGCGGAGAGGCCCACGACCACCAGTCTCTGTACCTCCAGGACCACCAGGTGGATTTGTAGCTACAGAGAGGGAGCGAAGGATTGGTCCAGGGAAGGGATCATGGGGGGCTCGGTCAGGGATTGGGGATTGGCGGGGATGGGGGGCGCCGAGGTCGGCCGGAGGATCGGCAGTGGGAAAAGAGGATCGGGGCTGGACACCGGAAGACTGTGACCGGCCTCAGCATCATCTGTTTTTTAATGGGAAAATTCCGGCAAAAGAATGGGCATCATGTAATTTTAATATAACCACCCAATTGTCTTTCATTAGGCTAAACGAAACAGCCATTCGTGTTGGTTTAAAGTTGTGAAGTATTTTGATGTATACCACTACACCTTCTATACAAATTTCCATGATATTGGTCGCCCTGAGTATACATACTGCAGGTAGTATTGTGTAGGCTTTTCTTGTTGTTTAGCCAAGTGTCAGATATAAACAGAAACTCATGACCACGTTAAAAAGTCTTCAATTATGTTAATTAAAAAACTGGTGTGGGTATAAAGCAATTCTTTATTTTATACTCATGCTAGCTTGGAGGACTTTTACTCCCTTATAAACTGAGGCTCAATAAACTTTTTTATGGGGTGTGTTGGAATCATGAAAAACACAGACAAAATGCTGTTCAGTTGCATAATGTGTGGGATACAACTTCTGTAAACCATGTAGGAAATTGGTATGTTTGTCGAAGTACATCACTATCATCAAGACTGCCTATTTCCACCTCTGTGACATCGCCCGACTCAGACCGTGCTCAAACTCTCATTCATGCCTTTGTTACCTTTAGACTTGACACTTCCAATGTTCACCTGGCCGGCCTCCCATCTTCCACCCTCCATAAACGTGAGGTCATCCAAAACTCTGCTGCCCGTATCCTAACTCGGACCAAGTCCCGTTCACCCATCACCCCTGTGCTCGTTGACCTACATTGGCTTTTGGTGAAGCAACTAAGCAATGCCTCGATTTCAAAATTCTCATCCTTGTTTTCAAATCCCTCCATGACCTCACCACATCCCCCCCCCCCCCACCCCACCCCCCACCCCCCACCCATCTCTGTAACCTCCTCCAGCCCTACAAACCTCTGAGATCCCAGCGCTCCTCTAATTACGGCCTCTTGAGCATCGCTGATTTTAATTGCTCCACCATTGTCAGCCGTGCCTTCCGCTGCCTAGGCCCTAAGCACTGAAATTCCCTGCCTAAACCTCTCCGCCTCTCTACCTCACTTTCCTCCTTTTAGACCCTCCTTAAAATCTACCTCTTTGACTAAGCTTTTTGGTTATTTGCCCTAATATCCTGTTATGTGGCTGGGTGTCAAATTTTATTTGATAACTCTCCTGTAAAAGGCTTTGTGGAGTTTTACTCGGTTAAGGGCGCTATATAGGTACAAGTTGTTATATAATAACTGACCTCGCTGAGTGTTACTCTGTGAACCTTTGTTAAATAAGTGACATTGGGGTTGAATTTCTGCGAGCATCACATGCCATAACTTCAGCGGCAGCACCATGAGAAATCCTGTTTCTTCAAAGTTTCTGCAGATCATTCGTTAAGGTTAGGGCAAACCATCAGGAAATTCAATCCCATTATTTGGTGCTTTTTAACATTTTAATGATTTGCACCTTAACATTGAACACATTCAGGAACCTGACATCCACATATCTCTAATATGTGTCTTTTTCTTGTTGACTAAACTTTCTGCTTGTTTTCCTAGGGGCTGATGGGGAACCCTGGAGAACTAGGACTGAAAGGTGATAAGGTGATCTGAATACTCCCTTATTGCACTGTGATGTAATATTAAAACTCCCTTCCAGCACCTGAGTTTGATATTTCCTTATTGCACTGTGATGTAATATTAATATTTTCAAAACACTGTGTCTATTGCTCTCTTTCATAATACTCCCTTACTGCACTGAATTACTATAACCATGTATGCTCATTTATTGCACTCATTTAGAAATAATGGTTTCTCGCACCTTTGGTCTAATGTTAATTCTCCCTCTAGCATGGAGTTTAATCCCCCATCACTACTTGTGATTTAGCTTTCATACTTTTTTAAGCACTGAATTTCATAAATTTTTAACAAAAACAATATTTAATACTCCTTTATTGCACTGTAGTACAGTATTAATCCGTGTTAGGATGAGTTAACAATCCTTTGTAGCCCATAATTTAGGTACCTTTTGCTACACACCACTCCTATTCAAGGAGGTAGACAAGCAACTTGCTGATACCACTCTATAACTGTGCACTGAGTTGCACAACAGTACCTCAGAATGATTTACTCACCATTTTTAAACATGGTCCTTCGCTTTCACTCATTGAGGAAGTACTTGCCCTCTACTGGGAACGGTCCTGATGGCACGGCCAAGTTTGGGAACTCAATCTGTAGGAAATTATGGGTTAAAAAGTCACAAGTTACCCTTCTGTGGCACAACATGTTGGACCATCAGTGTGCTGTGTCAGGCTTCAAGCATCCTTGCCGCTAGACACTACTGTCTGGTAGGTCTAATATGCCCTTTGAACATCCATTCGATTATCATCCACTGGGAACGGGTAATCACGGCTCGTCCTCACATTTGTTCCTCCTCATACTCATTTCATTTCTTGTTTTTTCTTTTAATATGATTGTTCTAGTGCTTTATATATTGTTCCTCCCCAAGATAACCATGTGCCTTTATATTAATTTCTTCTTGGGCAAAGGTATTAGTGCTGTCATTTTTTAGATAAAGAATTTATGCAACTCATTCCTGTCTATGTCACGTTGCGTACCCTGAAACTGTACAATATAAGTAACCACACTTTCTATTTAATGCACTGCAGTATAATGGAAAATGTAACGAGATTTGTACATTTGAAGTTTATTTAAACAATACAGCTGTTAAGGAAATATTCTTCACACATTATTCTAAATATAGTTAACAGTCTCCCGCAGTAAACAGATGTCTTTTATAAATACTTTGTGTACTGAAAACAATTTTTTTTTTTTAATTTTGCGTGCTGGAGTTTAATCTTCATATCAGCCCAGCAGGCAAAGAAAGACTGATTAAATTGCATAACATCACCATAAGGATACTTTTGCTGTGTTTGCCTCAGCAATATGTATAAACATTTCTGAGATAGGCTAAAATACATAGCCCTGGTTAGACCACACCTGGATTACCGTGTTCAGTTCTGTGCACCACACCTTAGGAAGGATATATTGGCCTTGGAGGGAGTGCAGTGTAGGTTTACCAGAATGATAAACTAGGTTTGAATTCCCTGGAATTTAGACGGTTAAGGGGTGATTTGATTGAAGTTTTCAAGATATTAAGGGTAAATAGAGAGAAACTATTTCCGTTTGTTGGGGAATCCAAGACTAGAGTGCATAATGTAAATGTTAGAGCCAGGAAACACTTCTACACGCAGAGAGTGATAGAGGTTTGGAACTCTCTTCTGCAAACAGCATTTGAATGGCGGAATAGGCTCAAGGGGCGAAATTTGCATTTATTTGTTCACGAGACATGGGTGTCGCTGGCAGGGCCGGCATTTGTTGCCCATCCACTTGAACCACTGCAGTCCATGTGGTGAAGGTACTCCCACAGTGCTGGCTTTGTCATAGCGGTTTTGGTACAACTCAGTGGCTTGCTAGGCCATTTCAGAGGGCAGTTAAGAGTCAACCACATTGCTGTCACATATAGGCCAGACCGGGTAAGGATGGCACATTTCCTTCTCTGAAGGACATTTCTGAAGGACATTGGTGAACCAGTTGGGTTTTTCCGATAATCTGGTAGTTTCATGGTCGCCATTACTGACATTAGCTTTTTATGGCAGATTTATTTAATTAACTGAATTTAAATTACCCAACTGTCATGGTGGGATTTGAACTCGTGGCTCTAGATCATTAGTCCAGGCCTCTGGGTTATTGGTCAGTAACATTAGCACTATGCTACCGTACACCTAAATGGTCTACTGCTGTTCCTAAGTTCCATATATTCACAAGCTTTCATGGCTACATAGGTCCCTTCCTTGTGTTTATGAAATAAATGATTATAGGTATCATTTGTTTTCATGTTATATCTTTGAGTCTTACAAGATTTATTAGCCTGTATTTAGCACAATTATTCAAGGTCTTTATTAAATAACTATGACTAATTTATTACTTTAAGGAAAGTAATGTTCCATTTTGTTTGATTTGGGTTGAACATGTAATGATAAGCTTACAGTTGTTGCAACATATAAACACATTCATGAAGATTTCTCCTGATTGGCATTTCTTCTAAAATTCTTCTAAAATGAACATAGGAACATAAGAACATAAGAAGTAGGAGCAGGAGTAGGCAATACGGCCTCTCGAGCCTGCTCCACCATTTAATACGATCATGGCTGATCTGATCATGGACTCAGTTCCACTTCCCTGCCCGCTCCCCATAACCCTTTATTCCCTTATCGTTTAAGAAACTGTCTATTTCTGTCTTAAATTTATTCAATGTCCCAGCTTCCACAGCTCTCTGAGGCAGCGAATTCACAACCCTCTGAGAAAAGAAATTTCTCCTCATCTAAGTTTTAAATGGGCGGCCCCTTATTCTAAGATTATGCCCTCTAGTTCTAGTCTCCCCTATCAGTGGAAACATCCTCTCTGCATCCACCTTGTCAAGCCCCCTCATACGTTTCGATAAGATCACCCCCCATCCTTCTGAATTCCAATGAGTAGAGGCCCAACATACTCAACCTTTCTTCATAGTCAACCCCCTCATCTCCGGAATCAACCTAGTGAACCTTCTCTGAACAAAGCAAGTATATCCTTTCGTAAATATGGAAACCAAAACTGCACGCAGTATTCCAGGTGTGGCCTCACCAGTACCCTGTATAACTGTAGCAAGACTTCCCTGCTTTTATACTCCATCCCCTTTGTAATAAAGGCCAAGATTCCATTGGCCTTCCTGATCACTTGCTGTACCTGCATACTATCCTTTTGTGTTTCATGCACAAGTACCCCAGGTCCCGCTGTACTGCAGCACTTTGCAATATTTTTAATGTGACTACATGTTATGGCCAGAGCAATTCTTTCCCCAATGTTTTCATAGAATCATTAGCCCGTACCGGCTCTCTGCAAAAGCACTTCAGCTAGTCTCACTCCCCCGCCCTGCAAATTTTTCTCCTTCGGGTACTTATCCAATTCCATTTTGAAAGCCACGATTTAATCTGCCTCCATCACCCTTTCAGGCAGTGCATTCCAGATCCTAACCACTCGCTGCGTAAAAAATGTTTCCCTCAAGTCGCCTTTGGTTCTTTTGCCAATCACCTTAACTCTGTGTCCTCTGGTTCTTGACCCATCCGCCAATGGGAACAGTTTCTCTCTATCTACTCTGCCTAAACCCCTCATGATTTTGAACACCTCTATCAAATCTCCTCTCAACCTTCTCTGCTCTAAGGAGAACAATCCCAGCTTCTCCAGTCTATCCACATAACTGAAGTCCCTCATCCCTGGAACCATTCTTGTAAATCTTTTCTGCACCCTCTCTAAGGCCTTCACATCCTTCCTAAAGTGCAATGCCCAGAGTTGGACACACTACTCCAGTTGAGGCTGAACCAGTATTTTTAATTGTTTTTATTCTATTAGCAACTCTTGATTTTGAAAAGTTGCAAAACGTAATAAATTTGAGTTATCTTTCATCCATCCACTGTTACAAATCAGCAATTTGTTATAGAAACCGCTCAATTTCCACTGAAAGTCCGCCAGTTTCTACAGTGGCCGACTGATCCACAAGACCAGTTTGATGACCCGGCAGCAAGTTCAAAATCTACCCCATTACATCGAGTCAGGGAGCTAGATTTGCTTCCAACAATTCACCGTAGATGGGTGAACTATAAATCAAATTAATTTCCTTTTCAGCTTTTTGTGGTATATCTGTAGCCTTTAACCAGCAGTATTAAACACATAATTATTTCATCTGTGATGGAACTGCACAAACCTTGAGCTAGCAATAATAAATACCGATCTTAAAAAGACCACTTAAAAGAGACTTAAGTCAAAGAATATCAGTACAGCAACAACTTGAGCAGTAGAGAGTGTTCTTCTAAGACTGAGAGTTCCTTTTATATGGTGATAGTCACCTGCCTGCAATTTACCTTTATGTTTGTGGTAATTGCCCTGTAATCATTTGAAAACTTCTTAAAAATACATATTTAATAGACGATGCACCCTTCTGTTTCAACACAAATATGCTGAAAAAACATGGCTTCAAAGAGTGTTTGTCAAGGACAAGCGAACCCATTCTTTTTGAATTGTTCATGAAAGAAAGGATTATCAGAAAAGGAAGGCTTTGAATTCCAAAACTTATAGAGGGCAAAAGAGCCACTCAGTTTCTAGTCAAAAACAAAATCCTGCAGATGCTGGAATTCGGAAATGAAAACTGAAAATGCTGGAAATACTCAGCATCTGTGGAGAGAGAGAGAGAGAGTTAACCTTTCCGGTCGATGACCTTTCTAGTCAGGTCTCATTATGAGAGAAACTCAGATTCAACTGCATTCTTCAGCTTTCAGCCAGAAAACATAGGATAACGTAGGATATACAACACAGAAACAGGCCATTTGGCTCAACCAGTACATGCCGGCGTTTATGCTCCACTCGAGCCTCCTCCTATCCTTCCTCATCTAAATCCATCAGCGTAACCCTCTATTCCCTTCTCCCTCATGTGCTTGTCTAGCCTCCCCCCTAAATGCATTTGTAGTATTCGCTTCAACCACTCCCTGTGGTAGTGAGTTCCACATTCTCACCACTCTTTGGGTAAACAATTTTCCTCTGAATTCCCGATTGGATTTCTTGCTGACTCTTATATTGATGGTCTCTAGTTATGCTCTTCCCCACAAGTGGAAACATTCCCTCTGTATCCACTATCAAAACCTTTCATAGTTTTAAAGACCTCTATTAGGTCACCCCTGAGCCGCCTTTTTTTCAAGAGAAAAGAGACCCAGTCTGTTCATTGTTTCTTGATAGATATACCCTCGCATTTCTGGTATCATCCTTGTAAATCTTCTCTGCACCCTCTCCAGTGCCTCTATATCCCTTTTATAAGATGGCGACCAGAACTGCACTAAGAGCTCTAAGTGTGATCTAACCAAGGTTTGAACGCAGTGGGTGATTCTGTAGTAGTGTAACATCTCATGCCCACTCCCCCCCTCCCCCCCGACCGCCAGCCCCCGTACCTGAGTTGTAACCGCAAGTCTCAAATCCACCCCTTCCCAAGGTGGTTAATTGATTGGCCATTTTGTAACAGTGGAGGTCTTCCATGGGGGAAGGCACGAGACTGCTGTGTTTGACAAACAGTATCAGTGTCTTCTATCAGTTGATTCACGTGAATAGATCTGTGATGGGTTTTTCCAGTTTGTCAGCAGAAGGATTGCTGAAGTTAAGAACCGATAAGGGGAAGTCCTATCGAAAAATTCAGCACAAATGTGTTGACAATACCTTGCCCTCGAAATGACCCTAAAATATGTTGTGAAATAAAGTTTTCTTTTGATTGCCTTGTATGTTGCAGGTATGGTAAAAAACGTTAGGGCCTAGAAATTTATCTTGGGCGGTGGTGCAGAGCGGGAGGGTATCGGGACAGCCGCCCGTTATATGCAGTGCCCAAGATTCAGTTCCATAGTGATCAGTGAATATCAGGTGCTGCGCATAGGAGCGGCCGATCCGATACCGCCCGCCTAGTGCCACCGGCCGAGACGAATTTCCAGGCCCTTGCGTGTTTTATTACAATCTTGTATAATTTTCATTCGGTGAGGAAAATTGCACTTTGGTTAAAGTTATTATAAGTGTACATTGTTCAAATTAAAGCAATATGCCTGTGGAAAATGTTCCAAACTTTGCACAACACAGGAGCATGTCACCACCAGATAATTCACTGCCGAGTGTTTTACAGATTGGTTTTTGCTGACTAAATTTCTGCACCGTACTGAATAGTGTGAAAGAGTATGAGGAAATTTTGTCATTTCACTGTTATCGCTGTAGCCTTAATGTGACATGGCAATGTTTCAATACTTTGCAGTTGTGCTGTGTCTATAGTGATGAGGCAAAGCCCTAAAACTGTGCTCTTGTACTGTGCTTCTGTTTAGAAAAAGCACTCTGACACTGGTATTTTACTGTGGGTCTGCAGTCACTGCACTGTTATGCTCCATTCAGAGTTGTGAAACAGTATCCTAAACTGAATCTAGAGTGATGAAGTAATACGCTGGCTTGTACAGTATGTTTAGAGTGACAGAGTAATGGTCTAACTGTGCTGTCTTGTTCATTATATTGAGATTGGTGAGGCAATGCTACAGATCTGTGCTGTTCTACTGTGCGTTTTGAGGGATGAGGCAATGCTCTAACACTATGCTGTCTTGTACTGTGAGTTTAGGGTGACGAGGGCATTCCAGGAATACCAGGAGAACCGGGTTTCCCTGGCGATAAGGTAAGTTTCTTGATAATTTGACAATAAGTGTAAACTTTGAAAATTCAACCTACTTCATTTCCAATGTATACCTGGTACTTAAAAAGCAAACATTGATTTCAGTAGAGGGTTCATAGTGGTATGAATATCGCCTCTTTCTTGCTGAGTATTCCCTGTTTTCCATCTTTTAACCACAGCGCATTCCTGTACAAATAAACTGCAATGCCATTTTCCTGTTGCTTTAGAGTAATTCACCTAAGGTACAAGAAAGAAAAGGCTGAGTAAGCGTTTGTTTCACTTATACAGCCACTTCACACCTGTAGCGGCTGCATTTATTTCCTTTTGTAATTAGTTGTGATCTTGACAAATGTACCAATATGTCGAGACGAGAGTTCAGATGTATTTTTGTTTCCGTTTTCTATCAGATTCAGATCTTTTGCATTTGAATCGCAATCCAAAAAAACATTTAACTATATTTTTTAAAAGCACTTAAATCAAAATGAAGATGGAGCAAGATGTGCTATTCACCAGAGAGAAACAGTGAGCTTCCCTATATTGCTAGGAAGATGCTGCTCATCCCTCAGAAGCCATGAACAGTCAGGAAAGCAATCAGGCAAGGCCTTCACAACCTGAAGATAACAGGAAAATGAGAAGTAAAATTACTGCATTTCATAGAACGTGCTGAGCGTGGCAGCTTAGCTATGCACACACCCCATCAAGAGGTTCAAATAGACAAGATGGCCTAGAATAATAGAATGGTTACAGCACAGAAGGAGGCCATTCAGCCCCTCGAGCCCATGCCGGCTCTCTACAAGAGCACTTCAGTCAGTTCCACTCCCCCGCCCCTTTTCCCGTAGCCGTGCATTTTCTTTTCCTTCAGATACTTATCCAATTGCCTCTTGAAAGCCACAATTGAGTCTGCCTCCACCACCCTATCAGACAGTGCATTCCAGATCCTAACCACTCGCTGCGTTAAAAGGTTTTTCCTCATTTTGCCTTTGATTCTTCTGCCAATCAACTTAAATCTATGTCCTCTGGTTCTCCGCCAATGGGAACAGTTTCTCTCTAGCTACTCTATCCAGACCCCCTCATAATTTTGAACATCTCTATCAAATCTCCTCTCAACCTTCTCTGCTCCAAGAAGAACAACCCCAGCTTCTCCAGTCTATCCACGTAACTGAAGTCCCTCATCCTTGGAACCGTTCTTGTAAATGAACTACGCCAGAATTTTGGACTCGACGGGATGAATTTTGACTTTGTGCGACAGTGTAAAACAGGTGATAGCGAATCGGCAGCTAGTTTTACATCTCAAATGGGATTTCCGAATCACTATCACTTGTTTTACACTGTCGCACAAAGTCGAGAACTACCCGATATGTTTATATTCTTTTTGTTCTCGGGATGTGGGCATCTCTGGCTAGGCCACTTTTAATTCCCATCCCTAGTTGACCTGAAAAGATGGAGGTGGCCCTTCTCTTTGAACTGCTGAAGTGCTTGTGGTGATGCTGTTTCCATAATAGTGTTAGGTAGGGAATTCCAATATATTGAGCTAGTGACGATGAAGGAACGATGATATGCGTCCAAATCAGGATGGTGTGTGGCCTGGAGGGAAACTGTGAGGTGGTGATGTTCTCACAACATTGTTGTTCTTGTGCTTCTTGGTGGTGGAAGTTGTAAAGGGGGGAAGCTGTTATCCGCAGTAACCTTGGTGAGCTGCTGCACTGCCTCCTGTAGATTATACGTACTGCAGCTGCGGTGTCCCAGTGGTGGAAGGAGTAGATACTGAGTCCAGTGGCTGGGACACTCGCCCATCCAGAGTGTTCCATCACACTCGTGACTTGAGCCTTGTAGACCGTGGAAAAGCTTTGAGGGGTCAGGAGGCGAGTGACAACCTCTCTCCTGCTCTTGTAACCAGCCACAGTGTTGATGTGGCTGGTCTAATTCAGCTTCTGGTCAATGATGACCCCCCAAGATGTTGATGGCAGAGAACTCGGCAATGATGGTGCAATTGAAGGTCAGGAGGAAATTGCCTTGGCTTTCTTTTGTTTGAGATGGTCAGTATCTGGCACTTAAGTGACACATCTGTTACCTGCCACTTATCTCCTCAAGCCTGACTGTTGGCAAGGGTTGGTTTATTATCAGAGGAGTTCTGACTGTATTTATACAGCCTGAGATGGTTTGGATGACTAAAATACAAAATAATAACAAACAGGCATCACGAGTATTCGTTTTGAACTATATTTACAAACAATTGTTACAGAAAAGGTTTTTCTGATCTTCCACCGTAAGATGTGAGATGATCAGAGGCCACAGTTTGGGAATGGGTCGATTGATGGAATTCACTAATGCTACCAGTTATAACTGCTCCTTCATAGACCACATCTTCATATAAATTGTATAAAATATAAACAAATGATTGTAATTCACATAATTGGATTAAGAAACCATCGAGATTTATCACAAATGCAGCCGTTTTCATGAATGGATGCCACACAGGCACGTTTTTGAAACTCTGAGTGGGATCCATATCAAAAATGTGCTGCAAGATTGTTTCCCTTTAAACTCTACTCTTTTCAGGAAAATCTGATGCTGACAAGTCAAGCTCAATTTGCAACTTTCACTCAGAGATGCCAACTTTTCAAAGTTGGCAAGCAAGAAGTTTTCCATGAATCTGTTTGTTTATAGGAGAGCTCGTGTCCAAATAGGTAAAACAGCTCTACAAGTTTTATTCAGTCAGGTCCCATATTCCGAGAAGCCTTGCTAAAAGTTATTGTCCTTTGGGTGCAAGGTCGGGCTGCGGAGTCATGAGATGTGCATGACACAGGAAGGACAAAGTTTGTGATTTCATCGTTCAACTGGCTCTGTGGAGGCTGAAAATCCACCTCAACATTGTCTTTTGATGAGGGATTGTTTTCTTAGTAGTATGTGATGGCACAGGAAATATTAAAGCATTCTTTCGACATAACCGATCCCAGAGGGAAAATTATTACTTTGAAATGAACTGTTTTGTTATAAATGTGAGCTCATTTTTTTTTCCTGGATGTCGTTGCTACTGGAATTTTGTAGCTGGTTTAATTTCATGTTTTTTTTTAAAAAAAGGAATTGCAAACAAATGCATCTGTATCATATAACAAGAAGATGAAAAAAAAGGGACATTAGTGGGGGGAGGGAAAAATACCAAAAGATATTAGCAGTACATTTTCATCTCACTGCTCTAAGGAATTTTATGCAGCGAACGGACAGAAGATTATGGCGGGCACATGCCTTGAATACACAATGTGCATCCCTGGCATGGAAAGCTCTACTGTAGGAGTGCTGAAGATTAAAATTACCCGTTAACAGTAAATATATTGATTACAGGTGTAAAATATATTTTCACACCCGTGTCACTGATTTTTTTCAAGTTCATTCACGGGATGTGGGCGTCGTTGGCATCGCCAGCATTTATTGCCCATCTCTAGTTGCCCTTGAGAAGGTGGTGGTGAGCCGCCTCCGTGTGGTGAGGTGTTCCCATACAGTACTCACTTTGTCGTAGCGGTTTAGTGCACCTGAGTGGCTTGCTGGGCCATTTCAGAGGGGCAGTTAAGAGTCAACCACATTGCTGTGGGTCTGGAGTAACGTATAGGCCAGACCGGGTAAGGGCAGCAGATTTCCTTCCTGAAAGGACATTAGAGAACCAGTTGGGTTTTTATGACAATCTGGTAGTTTCATGGTCACCATTACTGATACTAGCTTTTAAAAAAATTAACTGAATTTAAATTCCCCAGCTGCCGTGGTGAGATTTGAACTCACGTCTCTGGATTATTAGCCCGGGCCTCTGGATTACTGGTCCCATGGAGTTGCTCCAGTGCTGCTGGAAGGTTTAGTCCATTGCGTGCTGATACATTGAAAGTATACCAGTTGCAGTAGGAACTCTTTTGACCACATTACTTTTGTATTCTTAAAACTAGGATATTTTTAGTTTTGTTTAAAAGGAGATGCAATTGGATTAAGCTAATGACGTGATAATATCTGTTAATCAAAATAAACTGTTACTGCTGTGTTGCTCGCACCTCGTAATTCAAGAAGTGCACTTTGTGTTTTATGTCCCCGTGAGCACCGCCAGTACTGTATTTTCAAAGAGTAGGGACACATCTTCATCCCAGAGAGATTCAAACAATGTCATTTGAATATGTAGTAGAGATGTTTGTCTTTGCAGGGACAGGTCTGCAGTGCAGATATGAGAATCTATTCTGATCAAGTTGAAATATTGCTTGAATACAGGAAGTCCAGCAGAAAAGTGTTAAATTAGCTCCATATCAATAGAACTGTCCATTCAGCCGATGCTGCCCTTCTCCTTCCACTATTCAAGTATCACCACCTTCATGGATATTCCTCCTCAGATTGCTACACTCCTCAGATCGCTACACTCCTCGGCTAAGTTCCATGCGGATCAAACAGATTTATTAATATCGCCTTAGCTCTTAGTCATCTATCTGAAGAGCTATTGATCCAGTTCCGTTTTAAAGGTATCTACTGACCCAGAATCAAACCATTTTGCTACTAGTCTGCTCCACATATCCATTAGCCCCTTGGATGAAACATTACTTCTGATCTTTAATCTTGATGAGGACTGTGATTTTCTTTTTAAAATGTGCCCTCTAGTTGTGTGCTTACTTTCCAGATTATAATTTTTTTGAGTCAAATTCCTTTCCGTTTGCAAACAATTCATTCATTCATAGGCGGTCCCTCGAACGAGGAAGACTTGCTTCCGCAAAAGTTCACAGATGTTTCAATGAAGGACCCAATGTTCCAGTCCTGAACTCCAATTGAGGGGGTGGAAGATGCCTGTGCGTGAATCTTTTTTTAACGTGTGGTGACCGTTGCACACCAGCCACCACACGGGCTTGACAGAGCTAGGTCTTTATCCAGTGGCAAGGGTTGAACCAGGACAACTGGAGACCTGCTCTGCTGCACAGACCTAGTGCGCGCACATATCGCAGTGTGGGCTGGTCCGTGCTGCCCCTGGGCCCTCGGCTCTTCTGGGCCCCGTACCCGCATTCGCCACACCTTGGCCTACGATGTTCCAGGGCCCGATGCTCCAGCTCTATTTATAGCCCCGACCTGCAGTGGTGCTCTCTCGCAGGTCGGGGTGGCCCATGATTTTCCAGGGCCCGATGCTCCAGCTCTGTTTATAGCCCCGACCTGCGGTGGTGTTCTCACACAGGTCAGGGTGGCCCACAATGTTCCAGGGCCCGGTGCTCCAGCTCTAGCTCTATTTATAGTCCCAACCTGCAAACAATAGGTTCACATCATTCTCTTGGAAATCAGCTCAGTGAATCTAATGATCATTGAGCAGAGCGCTGTGATTGATAGCATAAGTAATTTGCGATAATTATATTACTCTGAATCGGCAAATCTGCTGTTGTCTTAGATTAAAGTACTGTTGTTTCACCCACAGGGTAACCCAGGGTTGCAGGGCATGCCTGGAATAAGGGGGAAACCCGGGATAGCTGTGAGTATCAAAATATTTCTCATTCTTTCAATTCTCCTTATTGGTGCATCTTTACAAATTGTTTGATGCATGAAAGATGCTTTATATTTTTCAGGTTCAGAAATTCCTAAATATGTGTAAAAGCACCTGCATTATATGTGTCCAGTTGGTGCAGTCTTAGTGTGAATGCTTAATATAATTGTGCTAAATTTCTGCCTCTGCTATTTTAGAGGTTCAAACCAAAATAGCTACAGCTTCTTGCCCATGTTTTCATTTGATGGAGGTGTTTAACATCATGAAGGGTTTAGATAGAGTAACTAAAGAGCTGAAGGGTCGAGAACCAGTAGACACAGATTTAAGGTGATTGGCAAAAGAAGCAGAGGGGACATGAGGAAAAGCTTTTTTACACAACGAGTCGTTAGGATTTGGAATGCACTGCCTGATGGGGTGGTGGATACAGATTCAATAGTCGCCTTCAAAATGGAATTGGATAAATACTTGAAGGAGAACAAATTTCAGGGATATGGGGAAAGAGTGAGGGAAGTGGGACTAACTGAATTGCTTTTCGAAAGAGTTGGCGCAGACGTGATGGGCCGAATGGCCTACTTCTGTGCTGTACTATTCTATACTTCTATTATAATTGAAGATTTATTCTGAATGGAACATTGTTTCACGTTATTTTTACATTGGTGTATTATCTAAATCATGCCATATGTAGCACATCATGGGGCGGTGGGGGGATTAGTCTGTAAGTGTAGTGCCATCATAAGTACTTCCCTTGTTAGCCTTACAACAGACCAACCCTCCCCATGGGCTAAACCCTCCCAGGACCCACCTAACTCTAAACCCCCCTCTGGTTTGGTTAGGGCACACTGACACCCCCTCACGTGCTTTCATAGATCGGTTGGTGAGCTCTCACCCAATCCGCCCTTCCTCGCACGCTGGCCCTTCCTCAGCAGTTCGACTCCATAGCCCCGTGCTTGGCTGAAGCATGCGAGGTCCAGGTTGAATTTGAAGTCCGCCGGGTTAGAGAAGTGAGGCTTCGTTCTCGGTCCTTACCCTCGAGGGGTGGGCAAACGTGCCTTCACGTAGGATGCGATAGAACGAAGATCGAGCTTACAAAATGCTCAACAATTATACTCCTGTTAATCCACAATTCTGGCTGGGTTTGGACTGCAGGTACAGCAGGAGCGGCGAGAGACTGTGGAGGGATATGATCGGGGCCCAGGAGCGGCGAGAAACTGTGGAGGGATGTGATCGGGGCCCAGGAGCGGCGTGAGTTCGGGGCCAGGGGCCCAGGGGCAGCACGGGCCAGTCCACACTGCGATATGTGTGTGCACTAGGTCCGTGCAGCAGAGCAGGTCTCCAGTCGTCTTGGAGCTGGACCAAGACCTAGCTCTGTCAAGTCCGTGTGGTGGCTGGGGTGCAACCGCCACCACACGTTAAAAAATCTATGCACAGGCATCTTCCACCCTTCAGGATGCAGTTCAGGACCTGGAATATCAGGTCCTTCATTGAAACACCTGTGAACTCATCCTTTTTTGGCGTGGAAGCAAGTCATCCTCGTTTCGAGGGACTGTCTGTGATGATGATCATCTTAAGTGCATTGAAAAATAATGTGTTTCATTTCACTACAAAGGTACTGCACACTTCCCCCATATGTGGCTGTGTTTCAGCATGTCATTTTGTTAAAGTGCAACATAATAGACGTTAGCAAAATTGAAGCCCATGGAATTAACAGGGCAGTGTGGAAACAACATTGGCTAAGAGACAGAAAGCAGAGAGTAGTGGTGACCATTGCTCATTTTGATATATATTAATGATCTGGACTTGGGTATACAGGACATCATTTCAAAGTTTGCAGATGACACAAAACTTGGAAATAGAATAAACAGTGAGAAGGATAATAACAGACTTCGGGAGGACATAGAAAGACTGGGGAAATGGGCAGACACATGGCAGATGCAATTTAATGCAAAGAAATGTGTAGTTATGCGTTTGGAAGGAAAAATGAGGAGAGGCATTATAAACTAAATGGTCCAATTTTAAAAGGGAAGCAGGAATAGTGAGGCTGGGGGTGCACATTACACAGATCTTTGAAGGGGATGAAGTTGATAAAGCTATTAAAAAAGCGTAAATAAAACATACAAAGCTAGGTGGAAATGTCAGTTGTGAGGAGGATGCAAAGAGGCTTCAAGGGGATATAGACAGGTTAAGTGAGTGGGCAGAAACATGGCAAATGGAATATAAAGTAGGGAAATGTGAAGTTATCCAATTTCGTAGGAAAAATAGAAAAGCAGAATATTTTTTTTAAAGGGTGAGAGATTGGGACATGTTGGTGTTCAGAGGGACCTGGGTGTCCTTGTACACCACTCACTGAATGTTAACATGCAGGTACAGCAAGCAATTAAGAAAGCAAATGGTATATTGGCCTTTATTGCAAGAGGATTTGAGTATAAGAGTAAAGATGCCTTACTGCAATTATATAGGGCCCTGGTGAGACCACACTTGGGGTATTGGTACAGGTTTGGTCTCCTTACCTAAGGAAGGTTATACATGTCATAGAGAGAGTGCAACAAAGGTTCATCAGACTGATTCCTGGGATGGGGGGATTGTCCTTTGAGGAGAGATTGAGTAGACTAGGCCTGTATTCTCTTTAGTTTAGAAGAATTAGAGGTGATCTTTTTGAAACATACAAAATTCTTACAGGGCTTGACAGGGTAGATGCAGGGAGGATGTTTCCCCTGGCTGAGGAGTCGAGAACCAGGGGTCACAGTTTCAGGATAAGGGGTCGGCCATTTAGGACTGAGATGAGGAGAAATTTCTTCAGAGGGTTGTGAATCTTTGGAATTCTCCACCCCAGAGGGTTGTGGATGCTCAGCCGTTGAGTATATTCAAAACAAGGATTACAAGATTTTTGGATATTGAGGGAATCAAAGGATATGGGGATAGTGCAGGAAAGTGGAGTTGAGGTGGAAGTTCAGCCATGATCTTATTGAATGACGGAGCAGGCTCAAGGGGCTGAATGGCCTACTCCTGCTCCTAATTCTTATGTTCTTGTATGAGCTCCTTAGCTTTATAAATACAAGCATGGAGTACAAAAGTGAGTGAATTATGCTAAACCTTTATAACTGATTGGTTAGGAGTTAGCTGGAGTATTGTGGAGTATGCTTCTTGATTTATTACTTTTGCTAATCTTTTTAGGGGAAAATTGGTGATAAAGGTCCATCTGGAATACCAGGACCACCCGGCCTTGAGGTAAGTGTGAGATTATTTCATTAACCATTGTGATTTAAACTGAGAAAACATTAAGTGTGAAAAGATTGTCACTTTTGCTAATGATAACATCCTGTTCAGAGTGTTTTCTTGTACATGGTAGAAATGTTCAGCATTGCTTTTTACTTCTGATGTATGAGTGTTAAACCTACAATATTAAAAAATATTAAATAATTGTAGTGGTATGATATAAAATAACACAGCCGCTTTGAAATTGTCCAGAAATGTGAAACTGAATGGCAAATGTACTCATGCAAAGCCTTCTGTGATAGATCAAACTAACAGTGGTAGCACTCTTGCCTCTGAGTCCCACTCCTGAGACTTGAGCGTAAATAATCTAGGCTGACACTTCAGTCAAGTACTGAGGGAGTGCTGCACTGTCGGAGGTGCCGACATTAAACCGAGGCCCCGTCTGCTCTCTCAGGTGAACATATAAGATCCCACGGCATTATTTCGAAGAGCAGGAGAGTTCTCCCCTGTGTCCCGGCCAGTATTCATCCCTCAACCCACATCAGCAATGGTCATTATCTCATTGCTGTTTGGGGGACCTTGCTGTGCGCAAATTACCCGGCGCGTTTCCTCCATCACAACAGTGGCTGTACTTCACAGAAAAACAGACTTGGATTTATATGGCAGCTTTCATGACCACCAGACGTCTCAAAGCGCGTTACAGCCAATGAAGTACTTTTGGAGTGTAGTCACTGTTGTAATGTCTCGGGAGTTCTTTAAATTCGATTTGGGCGGAGATGCAAAACGGGTGGAATCACATCTGCCACCCATTATATGTCCTGTCCAATACTGAGTTCCAGCAACTTCAGTTGAACTGAATACCGGACGGGATATGTAACAGGTGGCAGGTGTAATACCGCTTTGCATCCCCACCCAAGTTGAATTTCACCCACAAAGTGTTCAGTTGTTAACTAGCCATCTTCATGATGTTACTAGCCACTCCTAGAAGAGTATAAGTGGTTGTCCAGTTCACCTATGTATGACTTTCCAAGGAATTGGCTCTTGTTTTCATTTTTTTTCACTCATTCTTGGGGTGTGGGCGTCGCTGGCAAGGCCGACATTTATTGCCCATCCCTAATTGCCTTTGAGAGGGTGGTGGTAGACCTTCTTGAACTGTTGCAGTCCATGAGTTGAAGGTGCTCCCACAGTGCTGTTAGGTTGGGATCACTAGTAGTTTGACACAGCAACAATGAAGGAACGGCAATATATTTCCAAATCAGGATGCTGTGAGACTTGGAGGGCAACTTAGAGGTGGTAGTGCTCCCATCCGCCTGCTGCCCTTGGCTTTCTAGGTGGCGGAGGTCACAGGTTTGGGAGGTGCTGCCGAAGAATACTCTCCCTGCACAATACCTGCTCTAGTAGGCACGGCATTTTTGTGACTTGTGCAGTTAATTTCTGGTCAAATGGTAAACCTCAAGATGTTGATGGTGGGGGAGTCAGTAATGCCACTGAATGTCAAGTAAGGTGGTTAAGCTCGTTCTTGCTAGATGTTGATCATTGCCTGATTCTGTGTGGTGAAAATGTCACTTGCCACTTAGCAGTCCAAGCCTGGATGTTGTCCAGTTCCTGCTGCATGTGGGTATGGACTGTTTCATTATCAAAGTGGTTTGAATCCACTTTTCCTCAATCACTTTCCTGATCAGAACTTATGGAACTGAAAGATGGAGAAAAGATTGCAAAGACGAAATGGAAACATGCAGGTACAGCAAGCGATTAAGACAGCAAATGATATGTTGGCCTTTATTACAAGAGGATTTGAGTATAAGAGTAAATACGTCATACTACAATTATATAGGGCCCTGGTGAGAATGCACCTGGAGTATTGTATACAATTTTGGCCCTAAGGAAGGATATACTTACCATTGAGGGAGTGCAACGAAGGTTCACCAGACTGATTCCTGGGAAGGGGGGATTATTCTATGAGAAGAGATTGAGCAGACTAGGCCTACATTCTCTAGAGTTTAGAAGAATGAGAGGTGATCTCATTGAAACATACAAAATTCTTACAGGGTAGTTGCAGGGAGGATGTTTCCTCTGGCTGGGGAGCCTAGAACCAGGGGGTCATAGAATAAGAGGTCGACCATTTAGGACTGAGATGAGGAGAAATTTCTTCACTCAGAGGGTGGTGAATCTTTGAAATTTTCTACCCCAGGGAGATGTAGAGGCCGTGTCATTGAGTATATTCAAGCCCGAGATCGATAGATTTTTGGATATTAAGGGAATCAAGGGATATGAGGATAGTGCAGGAAAGTCGAGTTGAGGTGGAAGATCAGCCGTGATCTTATTGAATGACGGAGCAGGCTCAAGGGGCCAAATGGCCTACTCCTGCTCCTGTTTCTTATGTTGTAAATAATTTCAAAATAAGTAAAAAATCAGAAAGTAAAAATTTATAGCCTGCAATTGTCAAATGAGCAAGTGAGGAAACAGTAGATTGGGTTAATTGTTTGCAGTGTGCTCTCAGACCGCTGCTCCCCCTACTGGAATACATCTCTCTGTTGAAACCATCCAAAGAGAACAAATGCACAATAATAAAACGTAATTTTATTCCTCAATGAAAAATCCATTGAAATCTTCATTAACAGCAAAAACAAATACAAAATGGGTGAAACAGGTCATGGGAACAGGGAGAGGCCATTCAGCCCCTCGAGCCTGTTCCACCATTCAATTAGATCATAGCCGATCTGTACCTCAATCACATTTATCCGCCTTTCCTCCATATCCCTTGATACCCTTACCCAACAAAAATCTATTGACCTCCGTTTTGAAAGTTTCAATTGACCCCCAGTATCCACAGCCTTTTGGATAAGCAATTTCCAGATTTCCTCTACCCTTTCTGTGAAAAAGTGCTTCCTAATTTCACTTCGGAATGTCCTGGCTCTAATTTTAAGATTAGGCCCTCTTGCTCCCCCACCAGAGAAAATAGATTCTCATTATCTACCCTATTGATTCTTTTTTTTATTAATCTTTTTGAACACCTCGATTAGATCGCCCCCTCAATCTTCTATTCTCAAGGGAATACACGCCACGTTCATGCAAGCTGTTCTCATAATTTAACCCACCAAGCCCCGGTATCATCCTGGTGGATCTGCGCTGCACCCCCTCCCGAGGCCAATATATCCTTCCTGGGGTGCAATGCCCAGAACTGAACACAGTGCTCCAGATGGGGTCTGGCCAAAGCACTATAACACTGAAGCATCACTTCCTTCTCCTTTGTAATCCAGTCCCCTTGATCAGTTGGTGATCGAGTATTTCCTATAATTCTTGGAAACAAATGCAGCGCTAAAGTGCAGTAAATTAAATACATCTTTTAAAACCCAATTTTTTCAGCGTCTCTGCTAATTCAACAGATGTACTGTCATTTTATGTACTAGTCACCATTCATTTGCATGTTTAAGTGCATCTGCTGTTATAGGACTGTGTTTAACCAGGGCAGTTACATTTATAAAAAAACCCAGCATACTTGTCAGAGAAAGAAAGGAGCACTATATATGGTACCATGATGCTATATAGTCAAGTAAACAACTGTGACCACACAAGACCCATCATTACAATCAAGACAAATAATGGAGAGTTCACAAGTACACTGTGCAGCCACAAACAGCAATAAATGTACAAACACATGCTATGCTCAGGACAAAGCAACCATTACACAAATACACAGCACAATGATGACTAACCATGACCCTATAGTCAGGACAGATCACAATAACCACACACACAGTACTTTGAGCAAATGGTATCAACAACACTGCACGGTAAAGTCATGGGAACCAGCAATGATCCTATAGATAATGTGAAGATTTGTGGCTGGATTTTCAGCTTGTATGATTTCGGGGCGTTAATGGCAGCGGGGCGGTCCTGATACCGCCTGGAAAAAGTTTGCGCCTCAGTCAGCAAAATTGGGCAGCTGGGCCCTAAGTGTGGGGCGGAGCGCTAAGGGAGGTGTTACACACCTGTCTTAGGGCGCTAGGCCGACTTAGCATGTGAAAATCCTGAGCTAAAGAGCCTGCCTCGGAGCGTTCTGAGAGAGGTCTGAGGAGGAAAAAAAGTTGGAAAAAAACACCAAAAATATTCCCCAAAAATACCTCACGCCATCACTACTTAAATCGCAAAAAAAAAAATCACATTTACCTGAGGTGGACATTACTTACCTCACTGCCGTTGCTACAGTTTGGACCACCCGTTTTCACAGGTGGTCCCAGCAAAGCGCTCTATGCAGCCCTATGGGTCGGGCAGGAGGCAAAATTCGAACTGGTGTCGCAACCAGGGGCGTTACACATCGGCTCGCTTCTTCCGGGCAGTAATGCGCCATGCGTGCCCTGCCGAAACCAGTCCCGAAATTCCGGTGGGGCGCTGGAAGCTGCCCATTGCTGCCGCCATTGCCACCCCTCTGGGGAAAAAAAGAGAGGCGGACAGGAGCGCAAAATCCAGCCCACAGTGTGTCATTTTTGTAAAGTACAATAAAAAATGTCAGACCCTAATACTTCAATTACTTCACGACATGACTTGCCAATGCTCCTGATCTGATGAAAGGGTTAACTGAGATACCGGATATAATACCATTTGCAGTTGAGGAGTAGAATGCAAACCAGATGTAATCAGCTTTTTTCTAAGTAATTTTAACATCTGTCATGTCAGCCCTCTTTGTGTAGCGCATCCCTCATTATGTTATATTTCTCATCAAATTCAATTGGACATTGGAAGTGGGAGAGACTTGAATCTGACCCTGAGTAAAAGATTTGGATCTCAAGCTGCATTTAAATTGCAACACTGCTTCCTGAATGCCTCCTGTTGCTGCAGGAACTAGCCTGAGTATATTGTGTAGTTATTTCCACAGTAGCGGCACCCTATTTATATTGCAGAATGGGTTCAACAACAACAACTTGTATTTATATAGCGCCTTTAATGTAGTAAAATGTCCCAAGACGCTTCACAGGAATGTTATAAGACAAAACTCATTATATGACACCGAGCCAGGTAAGAAGAAATTAAGGTAGATGCCCAAAAGTTTGAGCAAGGAAGTAGGTTTTAAGGAGTGTCTTGAAGGAGGAAAGAGAGGTAGCGAGGCGGAGAGGGTTAGGGAGGGAGTTCCAGGACTTGGGGCCCAGGCAGCTGAAGGCACGGCCACCGATGGTTGAGCGATTATAATCAGGGATGCTCAAAAGGGCAGAATTAGAGGAGAGCAGATATCTCGGGGGTGGAGGAGGGGCTGTGGGGCTGGAGGAGATTACAGAGATAGGGAGGGACGAGGCCATGGAGGGATTTGAAAACAAGGATGAGAATTTTGAAAAGGAGGTGTTGTTCATAGGTTTAACCTTCAGGGCTGTTGACTGAGGGCCGTGTGGCTCTTTGTCGGCCAGCGCGGACATAATGAGCCGAAATGGCCTCCTTCTGCACTGTAGATTTCTATGTTTCTATGTTTAACCGGGAGCCAATGTAGATCAGCGAGCAGAGTGATGGGTGAGCGGGACTTGATGCGAGTTAGGACACGGGCAGCCAGGATTTGGATGACCTCAAGTTTACGTAGGGTAGAATGTGGGAGGCCAGCCAGGAGTGTTTTTGGAGTAGTCAAGTCTAGAGGTAACAAAGGCACAGATGAGGGCTTCAGCAGTTTCTGCAGTAATTGTTTTAAAGTCGCTGTTTACATCGGACTGAGAAAAGTCGGTACATGCCATTGGCAGAAACACCACTTGGTTGGCATCGACAGAGCAAACCTCAGCAGTTTCTGCGCTCAGCCTGCCAGTGGCCAAAATATGTGACCACCTCTGATAGCAATGCGCTTTGGGCACTCGTTGGTGCAGGCCAAACTGGAGATGAGCACCACCTCCGACAACACTGCTGTCACCTCAAATACTCTGCCAAGTTTGCCATCAGCAGCAAAATAAATATGCTATCCAGTTGCGATACACTCAGACTATCAGCATGCACAGCCATTTGAAAGAACAGCGTGGAAGCAGTCTGAATGAAATCTGTTCAGTTTATGCCAATAAGCAACATTTATACACCTGGGATAGATGTATTTCCTCAAACGAAACATTATAATCACATGCAAATGTGATACAAAATCGAACACACCATAATAAATCCTGACCACAACTACCGAATAATGAATTGTTTTACAGCAGATTGTTGGAATGGTAAGGTTTAGGGCAAATGGATTTAATAATTCCATGCAAACCTTTCAGCTGAGCTTGTAAACTGGTTCAAGTGCCGTCACCGTGAACCATTCTTTTATTCCTTTGGAGATGAACAGCGTGTGGCAAAAATTCGGTTTGCCTTTGATTAAATTCAGAGTACAACTTTAGCGCTAGTGGAGTCATTCAGAATTGAATACAGAATCTAATTTATCGTGGAGATAGAATCTCAGAGATTTGTTGCAAAAGCAAACCAGACGTGAGCAAGATATATTTAAATGTGACAGGCAGAGAGAACTACACCAGATTTAGCAGATAGTGACTTCTCTCCAATCCATACAAGTTTCACACCAAAATATTTACACTATTGTAGTGTAGTGTTTCAGTTAGTCTTGGGGGATTATAGGCTGGAGTAGATTACAGACATAAGGAGGGGCTAGGCTATGGAGGGATCTGAAAACAAGGATGAGAATTTTTAAATCGAGGTGTTGCTTAACTGGGAGCCAGTGGAGGTCAGCGAGCACAGGGGAGATGGGTGAATTAGCACATCGGCGGCTGAGTTTTGGATGACCATGTTAATGGAGGGTAGAACGAGAGAGGCCGGCCAGGAGTGCGTTGGAATAGCAAGTCTAGAGGTGATAAGAGCATGGCTGAGGGTTTCGGCAGCAGACAAATTGAGGTAAGAGCGGAGGCGGGCGATATTCCGAAGGCGGAAATGGGCTGTCTTAATGATAGAACAGATACGAGTTAGGAAGCTCAATTCGTGATTATGACACCGAGGGATGGAAATTCGGACATACCTCATTTGGAGCAGTAATCCAGGCGGAGCAGTAAGTTTATTGCCTTGAAAAAGTTTGCGCCCTCCCCCCAGAAATTCGTCAGAATCGGGCGATGAGCTGACAGGGGTGCTAAATCAGCCATTGCACACCAGAGCTGGGGGAGGCGATAACGAAGGTTTGGTCAATAAATTTGGTGGACCCATTGCACATGCACGGATCTCCGAGTTAGACCCCTGCATCATGCACCCATTAAAGTTTTCAACATCACTTGTTTTCAACCTGTACTGTTATATTTGTCTGTCGCTGCAAATTCGGAGGCTCACGCATCGTGCACTGTGTAAACGTTGCACTGACTGTGACCTCCGAGAGAAGCGCTTCCTCATCCCTTTAAGTATCCACCAGTTAATCACTCTGCAAGTCTGTTTTTCCAGATGTTTTCTTAGTGGCCGTTAAATGAGGTGGCCGCACCTAACTTTCTGACCGGGGCGCAAATGTGGGCATTGCACCAGGAATACGTCATGATCGGAGTAATCGTCAGCAGCCAGGTGCTACTGGTTTGCGCTCCCTGTGAGTCTCTAATTAATTTCCAGTCAGGGCGCTAAGTGCTGCACTCCCGGTCGGTAACCGCTTATGCTCCCATTAACGCCACCTCTGGCCGTTAACTGGGGAGTTAGGCAACCGAAAATCGAGCCCCAAGACTTGGTCAGCCTTAGATAGTTGCCAGGGAGAGAGATCGAATCAGTGGAAAGGGAATGGAGTTTGTGGTTTGAACTTGTTAGTGGCTTTGATCTTCCCGTTATTTAATTGGAGGGAATTTCTACTCATCCAATGCTGTATGTCGGATAAGCAGTCTGATAGTATAGAGATGGTGGAGGGTTTGGGAGAGGTGGAGGAGAGGTAGAGCTGTACGTTGTGTCGCCGGATAATGCACCGAGTGGACCTAGATGAGAAATAGGAGAGGGGCCAAGGATAGATCCTTGGGGGACACCAGAGGTAACGATGCGGGATCAGGAAGAGAAGCCATTGCAGGTGATTCAATGGTTGTGGCTAGAAAGATAGGAATTAAACCAGGCGAGTGCAGTCCCATCCAGCTGGATGACAGTGTTGGAGCAGGACTTTGTGGTCAACTGTGTCCAAGGCTGCAGTCAGGTCCAGAAGGACAAGAAGGGATAGTTTACCTTTGTCATAGTCAACTAGGATGTCATTTGTGACCTTAGTTAGAGCAGTTTCAGTGCTGTGGCAAGGGAGGGAGCATGATTGGAAGGATTCAAACAAGCAGTTCTAGGAAAGATGGGCCAAGGATTTGGGAAGCGACAACATATTCAAGAATTTTGGAGAGGAAAAGGAGGTTGATGGGGTGATAGTTTGCAAGGACAGAGGATTTGTTTTTTGAGGAGAGGGGTAATGACGGCAGATTAGAAGGAAAGTGGGACATTACCTGAGGAGAGAGAACCATTAGCAATATCTGCTAACATGGGAGCCAGGAAGGGAAGTTGGGTGGTCAGCAGTTTAGTAGGAATAGGATTGAGAGAGCAGGAGGTCGGTCTCATTGATTTGACAATCTTTGAAAGGTTAAGAGGGGAGATACGGGAGAAATATGCAAATGTAGGGTTAGGGCGGGGGGAAATGGAGAGGAAGTAAGGTCCGATGGGCTAGGGGAAGGGAGATAAGTAGCAGAGGCAGTTGAATGGATGTTGTCAATCTTTTTAACAAAGAAGTTCATGAACTCATCACATTTATTGTTGGAAGTGAGGGAGGAGGAGGCAGGGGAGAATGGTTTGAGAAGATGGTTAGTGGTGGAGAAGAGAAGCCTGGTGTTATTTTTGCCAAATTGGATGACCTTAGAATCGTGGGAAGTTTTAGTGATGGACCTGGTAGTGCTTTATATGATCTAGCCAAATCTGGTGATGGATGGTTAGACCAGTTGTCCGCCAAAGACGTTCAAGTCTGCATCCCTTGGATTTAAGGGAGCGGAGATGAGGTGTATACTGGGGGAACAACTAGGGTGCAAGAGTGTAATAATTTTAGTAGGAATAGGGCACCAACGGTGGTGGAGAGGGTACAATGTAGTAAGTCAGTAGCTGCGGAAATGTCATGAATTGTAGGCCAAAGACTCGATCGTTGGGAATTGGAAAGTACAGTGTTAAGGGACTTGAGTGAGAGTTGTTTCCAGAGGTGGATGCAAAAAGAAGTGGGATTAGGAGGGGAAGGAGAATATAGGTAGAGACTAATATAAGGAAAAGGGCAGAGATTACCTTATCAGTGATGGTTACGGTGGGGATAGCAAGACCACGTGAGATGATAAGATCGAAGGGGTGGCCGTGTGTATGGGTGGGAAATTTATATGAATGAACAGATTAAGGGAGGAAAGGATGACAGTGAACTTGGAGGAGAGGGAGCAAGAAGAGTTGAAGTGGAGGTTAAAATCAACAAGGATGAGAAGTCGCTCAGCGAAAAGGCAGAGGGAGGAAAGCAGAGAAGATATCTCAATGAGAGAATTGGTGTGGTATTTGAGTGAGCGGTACAGAACAAGAATTTGAAAAGAGAGACATGGGGATGGAACAAGGCGAGATGCTCGAAGGAGGAGACGTTGTCGGAGGAGTAGGGAGACAGACAAAGGTGTGATTTCGATATAAGGGCTACACCACCACTGTGGCGGTTTGGGCATGGACTATGGCGGACACTGTAGCCAGGTGGGCAAGCTTCATTAAGGGAAAAGGTGTCTTCACTCCTCAACCTCCTCAACCATGTCTCCATCAATGCCATTATGTCAATTTGATCGTCCACCATAAGGTCATGGATGGCAAGATCCTTATTTACAAGTGAAGGGAATGTGGAGAAGGGAGATGATACCTAATTTACTGGCCTAGTCCAGAGGGGCAGAGCCGGGAGGGACAGGGAGGAGATTGGCGAGTTTAGCCTGCAGCAGGTGTTTAGGGTGGGGAGAGGGGAGAGAGTACGATATGACAATTTGTGTCACTGCTCACTAGGGGGCAGCGACGAGTGCCTCGGTGGGCCTTTCGAAGGATGCCGAGAGAGGCACAGAGGGAAGCTGGGGGATTATTTAGGTGGGAGTCAAGCCTTGAGCGGCAGCTGGAGAGTAGAAAGGACGATGAGTAATGGACAATACGAGTTAGCGAGGATAGAGTACATGACAGCGGAGAAAGAAAAAGAGGCATGAAGGCTGGGGGGAGGGGAGGTGCGGTTAGAGAACAAAGAGGTAAAGAGGAGAGATAGAAGTGATGGCACTGGGGTGGGGGTGGCAGCCAAAACTTCAACGCAGATGGCCGAGGAGATTAAGTTCCAAAGGCATGAATAAATGCTAGATAATAAAGCATGACCTTGAAGAAGTTGATGTTGTCAATGACCCATAGCTGTCAGGAGCAAATGATTTGCATTACAGCCAACACTTCCACATTTTGCCAGTGCCACGATGAGAGGGATTGTATCATTTCACCAGTTGGGTTTGGTATAATGCAGATCTCTCAGAGGCAGCCAAATAGCCAAAATACATACCAGATACACACCAGTACTGTACATAATGCTACATGACAAATTATGTAACAACAACTTGTATTTATATAGCACTTTTAACGTAGTAAAACATCCCAATGCGCTTCACAGGAGCGTTATCAGACAAACTTTGACACCGAGCGACATAGAGGTATTAGGACAGATGGCCAAAAGCTAGGTCACGGAGGTAGGTTTTAAGGAATGACTTAAAGGAGGAAAGAGAGGGAGAGAGGTGAACAGGTTTAAGCGGGGCACAGGCATCTGAAGGCACGGCCGCCAATGGTGGAGCAAAGAAAATCGGGGACGCGCAAAAGTCCAGAATTGGAGGAGCGCAGAGATCTCGGAGGGTTGTGGGGCTGGAGGAGGTTACAGAGATAGGGAGGTGGCGAGGCCATGGAGGGGTTTGAACACAAGGATGAGAATTTTAAAATCGTGGCGATGCTGGACCGGGAGCCAATGGAGAATAATAATAGAATAATAAAAGTTCCGACATTTTCATACTCCAAATAAAAATTAGGTCACGTTTTGATCTGTCTTAGTCTGTTAGATGTTTATGTTGGATCGAGATGAGCAGCAGCTGTTTCCAATACTGCGTGTCTCTTGTTCTGTGAATAATGTGATTTAATGAGGCGTTGATTCAGTTAGCAATGATACAGCAATCCAGCTCCTCCATTCCATTCAGAACCAACTTTTAAATAAAGATTAAATTAATACAAGGTGACAATATTCCCAAATGTGCACAAGTAAAAAGCCAGTATACAAGTTCTCATTCAGCTTTCAGATATGTTCTACAGATATGATTTGACAGGCTGACATAAAAGTAATTAGATGATGTTGTGAATTCATTGATTGAAGTTCCCACTCCCCAATATTCATAGATTTTTAACTCTAAGTATGGAAACAATTTTTTTTACAGTGCAGATATATTCTCTCTGCAAAAGCAGAATGCTGAAAGAACAGATTGCTGAGCATTAAGTGGATCAGGTTTAAGAACCAAAAAGCAATAAGGCATATTAAGAATACCTGCAGAAGCTATGCATCTGGATCCACGAAATGTCATAATATGCAGAAACTGGATAATAACAGGTTCCCCTACAGAAACTGCTAATGTGCTGTACATTGATTATAAGGACATAGAATCATAAAATGGTTACAGCACAGAAGGAAGCCATTCAGCCTGTCGAGCCTGTGCCGGCCCTCTGCAAGAGCACTTCGACTAGTCCCGCTCCCCCACCCTTTCTCCGTAGCCATGCAATTTTTTTTCCTTCAGGCACTTATCCAATTCTCCGTTGAAAGCCATGATTGAATCTGCCGCCACTACCCTTTCAGGCAGTGCATTCCAGATCATAACTGCTCGCAGTGTAAAAAAGATTTTCCTATTGTCACCTTTGCTTCTTCTGCCAATCACCTTGAATCTGTATCCTCTGGTTCTTGACCCATCCGCCAATGGGAACAGTTTCTCTCTATCTACTCTGTCCAGACCCCTCATGATTTTGAACACCTCTATCAAATCTCCTCTCAACCTTCTCTACTCTAAGGAGAACAACCCCAGCTTCTCCAGTCTATCCACGTAACTGAAGTCCCTCATCCCTGGAACCATTCTCGTAAATCTTTTCTGCACCCTCTCTAAGGCCTTCACATCCTTCCTAGCGGGCGCTGCCCAGAATTGGGCACAATTCTCCAGTTGAGGCCGAACCAGTGTTTTATAAAGGTTCATCATAACTTCCTTGCTTTTGTACTGCATGCCTCTATTTTGAAGCTCAGTATCCCAAATGCTTTTTTAACCGTTTTCTCAACTGCCCTGCCACCTTCAACAATTTGGTCTCTCACCAGGTCTCTCTGTTCATGCACCCTTTAGTTTATATTGTCTCTCCTCATTCTTTCTACCAAAATGTATCACTTCGCATGTTCCTGCATTAAATTTCATTTGCCACGTGTCTGCCGATTCCACCAGCCTGTCTATGGCTTCGTGAAGCCTATCACTATCCTCCTCACTGTTCACTATACATCCAGGTTTTGTGTCATCTGCAAATTTTGAAATTGTGTCCTGTACACCCACATCCAAGCCATTAATGTACATCAAGAAAAGCAGTGGTCCTCGTACCGATCCCTGGGGAATACCATGTTTTATTTAATTCTAGAAACCGAATGATTCAAATAAATTCAGTGGTATGTCTGTATTAAGTAACTAGCATATTTGTCTTTGGTTTGTGGATTCACCTTATCCAGTCGTTCTATTACAGGGTGTTCCTAGAAATTGGGCATTTGATAATTACAGACTCTTGCGTCGTGTTTTGTGATGCTTCAGGACTTTGAGTGCAAGTTGGCCAAATTCTAAGCACATAAAGTATATCCATATGTGTAGCAGGGTTAGCGCCATACTTGGTGAACTGACAAAGTAACAGCTGGAATTAAGCCCTTGCTGGCTTTCAAATCAAATATGACAAAGCAACTATTTTAATTTTTTTTGGTTTTAGTTTGTGACTCCAAGGTTTTTATTATTTGGATAACCCTTTATCTTTTACACTGCAGTGAGTCAGCAAAGAATTTGGTTGCAGCACACGTGCAGTTGGTTATCGGCGCCGTCAGTTGCCTTGCTCTAGTCCGAGTTCACTTAATTCATGTAGAAGGGAAGAGGTTTCAGGAACCTGCGTCTGTGCCAGACGAGTGAATTTAATTTGGAACTGGAGCTGGGCTCCAAGGATTATACTTCAGTGACTTGGGGCCAACTCAGCAATCCCTTTTTCAGTCCAAGCACAATTTTAGTTGGATCCGAAGCAAGACTGCACAGATCCAGTTTGTTTGTCCCAATTATGTGAAAAAGTTAAATGTAATTGTGGCAGTTACAATGATGCAGATCAGAACGGTGATCCATCAAGAGTAGTGGCATTCATAAAACTTGACAAATGACATCCCCCCAATATAATTGAAAGGTTATAATTTTGACATTTTATGTTCCATTTTGAGGGGACAATTTTTTTGTTTTTATTTGAATTGAGGGATGTCCATGCTGTAGAATGAAAACCTTTTCCATTTTGTGCACCTGGTGTCAGCATCAAACACTCTCGGGTCAGGTACAGCATAGATTGTGGCTCAATAAAGCTTGCTCTAGACTGTCTCAAGGAGAAGTATTCCCAGTGTCATAGTATAGCTTCCCACAGCTGCTATCCTTATGACATCTCTGAGTGAGCTGTCCAATTTAATGACAAATTATGCTATGCCCACTAGATATTGGGTTGAAGTCAGCCCGTTAATTTCACACAAGATCGATGAAGCTGTCAGAGAGACACATCATCGGAAAAGTTTGGACGGGATCCCAGATGTGAAAGGATAGTCTTCTCATTCACTGGGAGATTCAGCTTGTTGTTTAGCAGTTAGAGTCCAACTACCTTCCTGTAGTAAGGGACAGAACTAATACAATTACTGATACGTCCTTACTATACAGTATAAATGCACACGAGGCCCATGCTTGAGAGAAGGTCAGTCTGTGACCTGTCCTTTATTCCTTAGCACTCAAGTGATGAAGGTGGGTGGAGCTTCCCCTTTTATACCTGAAGGTCCAGGTTAGGAGTGTCTCCCACCTAGTGGTCATTGTTCTCACAGTGCACAACTTAGGTCAGTTTATACATGGGTTACAATGCTGGTTGAATACATGACATCACCTCCCCCCCAAAGTCTTATTGGGATCACAGGTTAAGTCACTCTGGTGGTTTACGCTCTCTTGTGGAGCGCCTGAGTTGGGGCTCCGGTTGTTGGGCGCTGGCCTGAGTGTCTGCTGTTTGCGGTGCCTCAGGCCTATCCAGACTGCCCACAATGATTGGGCTCTCCTCCCTTTGGTTCCGGTGTTCGGTCACCTGTGGTGGAGTGAACTCTACATCGTGTTCTTCCTCTGCTTCTTCTATGGGGTTGCTGAACCTCCTTTTTGTCTGATCTACGTGTTTGCGGCAGATTTGTCCATTGGTAAGTTTAACTACCGGAATCCTATTTCCCTCTTTGGCAATCACAGTGCCTGCAAGCCATTTGGGCCCTGCAGCTTGGTTGAGGACAAAAACAGGATCATTTACATCAATACATCGCGCTCTCGCATTCCTGTCATGGGAGTCATATTGTGACTGGCGCCTGCTCTCAACAATTTCTTTCATGGTGGAGTGTATAAGGGATAGCCGGGTTTTGAACGTCCTTTTCATTAGCAGCTCTGCGGATGGAACCCCTGTGAGCGAGTGTGGTTGGGATCTATAGGCCAACAGGAGGTGTGATAAGCAGCTTTGTAGGGAACCTCCTTGGATTCTGAGCATCCCCTGTTTGATTATCTGCACTGCTCGTTCTGCCTGGCCGTTTGAGGCCGGCTTGAACGGTGCCGTTCTGACATGGTTAATTCCATTGCCTGCCATGAAGTCCTGGAATTCAGTGCTTGTGAAGCACGGGCCATTGTCGCTGACCAAGACGTCCGGTAGACCGTGGGCGGCGAACATTGCCTGTAGACTTTCTACCGTGGCAGAGGCTGTGCTTGAATTTAAAATGACACACTCGATCCATTTGGAGTAGGCATCTACTACAAGCAAAAATATTTTTCCCATAAAAGGACCTGCGTAGTCCACATGGATGCGTGACCAAGGCTTGGCAGGCCAGGGGCTAAGGGAGGCTTTCCTGGGCGCATTGCCCAGCTGGGCACACGTGTTGCACCAACGAACACAAAGTTCCAGGTCTGCGTCTATCCCTGGCCACCAAACGTGACCTGGCAATTGCCTTCATCATGACAATGCCCGGCTGCTCATTGTGGAGTTCTCTGATGAACACCTCTCTGCCCATCTGGGGCATGACTACGCGGTTTCCCCACAGTAGGGAATCGGCCTGAATCGAGAGTTCATCCCTGCGCCTGTGAAATGGTTTAAATTTCTCAGGGCATGCCCTGTACGTGGCTGCCCAGTCCCCATTCAGGACACATTTCTTGACTAGAGACAATAGTGGGTCTCTATTTGTCCAGACTTTAATCTGACGGGCAGTCACAGGTGAGCCTTCGCTTCCGAAAGCTTTAACAGCCATGACCATCTCAGCAGCATGCTCAGTAGCCCCCTCAGTGGTGGCTAGTGGGAGCCTGCTGAGTGCACCGGCGCAGTTTTCGGTGCCCGGTCTGTGCCGAATTGTGTAGTCATTGGCGGCTAACGTGAGTGCCCACCTCTGTATGCGGGCCGATGCGTTTGCATTTATGGCCTTGTTGTCAGACAAAAGGGACGTTAGGGGTTTGTGATCTGTCTCCAGCTCAAATTTCCTGCCAAACAGGTACTGGTGCATTTTCTTTAAAGCATATATACATGCGAGCGCCTCCTTTTCTACCATCCCATAACCCCTTTCTGCCTGGGACAGACTTCTGGAGGCATAAGCTACCGGCTGTAACTGACCCTTGACATTGACATGCTGCAACACATACCCGACACCATAGGACGACGCTTCGCATGTTAAAACAAGTTTCTTACACGGGTCATATAGCGTTAACAGATTGTTAGAACATAATTAACAAATTGCGTGCTCCATCAAAAGCCCTTTCCTGGCTGTCCCCCCAGACCCATTCGCGACCTTTGCGTAGGAGCACGTGTAGCGGCTCTAGCAGCGTGCTCAATTTGGGAAGAAAGTTACCAAAATAGTTCAGGAGCCCCAGGAACAAACGCAGCTCCGTCGTGTTACGGGGTCTGGGTGCTCTCTGGATCGCTTCTGTCTTGGATGCAGTAGGACTGATCCCGTCTGCTGCTACCCTCATCCCCAGGAATTCTACCTCTGGAGCTAGGAAGACGCACTTCGCCTTTTTCAGTCGCAGACCTACCCGGTCCAGTCTGCGTAGCACCTCCTCCAGGTTGTGGAGGTGTTCTTCAGTATCGTAACCCGTGATGAGGATGTCGTCCTGAAAAACCATCGTCCCTGGAATCGACTTGAGGAGGCTTTCCATATTTCGTTGGAAGATCGCGGCGGCCGAGCGAATCCCGAACGGACATCTGTTGTACTCAAACAACCCCTTTTGTGTCGTGATGATGGTCAGCTTCTTCGACTCACTCGCCAGCTCCTGGGTCATGTAAGCTGAGGTCAGGTCCAATTTTGAAAAAAGTTTGCCACCGGATAGCGTCGCAAAGAGGTCCTCCGCTCTCGGTAGCGGGTACTGGTTTTGGAGTGACACCCGATTGATGGTGGCCTTGTAATCATCACATATCCTGACCGACCCATCCGCCTTGAGCACCGGCACAATCGGGCTCGTCCAGTCACTGAATTCGACTGGCGAGATGATGCCTTCCCTCAGCAGGCGGTCCAATTCGCCTTCTATCTTTTCCCGCATCACGTACGGCACCGCTCTGGCCTTGTGATGTACTGGCCTGGCGTCCAGGTTTATGTGAATCACTATCTTGGCCCCCATGAAAGTGCTGATGCCGGGTTGAAATAATGAGTCAAATTTGTTCAGGATCTGTGAGCATGATACTCACTCCACAGAGGAAATTGCATTGACATCGCCCCTTTTCCAGTTCATGACAGCAAGCCAACTCCTCCCCAGTAGTACGGGACCGTCCCCTGGGACAATCCAGAGTGGCAGTCTGTTCTCCGAATCTTTATGGATCACGACTACCGTGGCGCTGCCTAGCACCGGAATGATCTCTTTATGTAAGTTCGTAGCTGTGCGTCAATCGCCGATAATTTTGGCCTCCTGGCCTTGGACGCCCACAACTTTTTGAACTGTTTGATACCCATCAGGGACTGGCTGGCCCCCGTGTCTAGCTCCATTGATACTGGGATGCCATTGAGGAGCACTTTCATCATTATCGGTGGCGTCCTGGTGTATGAACTGTATACGTGCTCCACATGAACTCGCTGAACTTCAGCTTCCAGCGATTTCCTCCAGCGTTCACTTCTGCAATTTCTGCAGGTATTTTGCTCATCTCTGCAAACTCTGGCTGAGTGTGTGCCTCCATGCCTCCAACATGAGCTGTTGTTTGAAACAAAAGGTCCCTTGCCAGTCGATCGTCCCTGACTGCCCCTGTGACTGTCCTTGAGTGCGCCATTAACAGGTTTGATGGCCCCATTATTGGCCGCATTGCCCCTTGCAATGGCGTGAATCGCCGTTCAGCTTGCCATTGTCTCTGTCGAACTCCCCCTCTGGGTTCGACTACATGTTGGGGCTTGCCCGATTGCCTTTGTCTGCCTGGAGAACTGTGTGCTGCTTTAACAATGTTGAATCTCTGTCCCAACCATTCCTTAACACAGTACCTCTCGTCTGTTCTGCTAGTGGCCATGCTCGCGTGGTTTAAATCCCAGTTTCTCGTCGCCATTGATACGTCCTTACTATACAGTATAAATGCACACGAGGTCCATGCTTGAGAGAAGGTCAGCCTGTGACCTGTCCTTTATTCCTTCGCACTCAAGTGATGAAGGTAGATGGAGCTTCCCCTTTTATACCTGAAGGTCCAGGTTAGGAGTGTCTCCCACCTAGTAGTCATTGTTCTCACAGTGTACAACTTAGGTCAGATTATATATGGGTTACAATGCTGGTTGAATACATGACAATTACACGTGGCTTTAAAGCACAATTTCTTCCTGTTTCAATAAATTTTTGGTAATTCTGCTTTTAGAAGCACGGAATATCTGCTGAATATACTGTTCTGGTAATAAACTGCTTTCTCATACAATCACAACAACTTGTATTTATATAGTGCCTTTAATGTAGTAAAATGTCCCAAGGCGCTTCACAGGAGTGTTAAGAGACAAAGAATTTGACACTAAGCCACATAAAGAGAAATTAGTGCAGGTGACCAAAAGCTTGGTCAAAGAGGTCGGTTTTAAGGAGCGTCTTAAAGGAGGAGGGAGAAGTAATGGTTAGTACTCAATGGTTATGTCACAGTTTCTCATCATTCACTGTGAGTGCCATTACATGTCAACTTGGCTGCACTAACGGTTGCCAAAAAGTGATCCTGAACTGGGGTAAACAATCACATGAAATTCACAGGGTAAAAGTTTTCAGATACCAAGTAGTGGTTTCAAAGGCTGCAATCTAATCCTTTGTGTTTCATTGTCACAGTTTTGACATTTTGAGATCTAGTCATTCAGATTATTGCCTTATAATCACTGAGAGCAGCTTTGACACTCTCCTGATTCGAAATGAGCCAACTGGCAGACACTTAATTTGCCTTACGTCAGTTGGAGTGAGTTTTCTTATTTCTTAGGTGTGTTGCATCAGGCATGCTCACCTTAGCCTTTTGTAGTACACCTTCGAGTGGGTGTTGGGAGTCATGAAGAAATGTATATCCTTGCATAAAATACCTTTTTTTTAAAAAAGTGAATGAATTTAGGAAGATATCATTGTCCAGCAATAACCAAAACTTTAGATAGGGATTTACTGCATTGCCCAAGAATTAACGAAAATCGATTTGAAGAGTGATGTTCGAGAGGGGAGATAACAGATGTAACTCTTACTATCTTCACCCATGATTCTACAACAACTTGTATTTATATAGCGTCTTTAACGTAGGAAAACATTCCAAGGCACTTCACAGGAGTGTTAAAAAAATAAATTTGACACCAAGCCAGACAAGAAGAAATTACGGCAGATGACCAAAAGGGTCAAAGAGGTATATTTTAAGGAATGTCTTGAAGGAGGAAAGAGAGATGGAGAGTTCAGGGATGGAGTTCCAGAGCTTGGGGCCTAGGCAGCTGAAGGCATGGCTACCGATGGTTGAGTGATTAAAATCAGGTATGCACAAGAGGCCAGAATTTGAGGAGCGCAGACATCTCGGTGGGGGGGGGGGGGGGGTTGTGAGACTGAAGGAGATTACAGAGATAGGGAGGGGCGAGGCCATGGAGGGATTTATAAACAAGGATGAGAATTTTGAAATCGAGGCCTTGCTTAACCGGGAGCCAATGTAGGTCCAACATCCCCAACATTGAAGCACTGACCACACTTGATCAGCTCCGCTGGGCAGGCCACGTAGTTCGCATGCCAGACACGAGACTCCCAAAGCAAGCGCTCTACTCGGAACTCGCCCACGGCAAACGAGCCAAAGGCAGGCAGAGGAACTGTTACAAGGACACCCTCAAAGCCTCCCTGATAAAGTGCGACATTCCCACAGACACCTGGGAGTCCTTGGCCATAGACCGCCCTAAGTGGAGGAAGTGCATTCGGGAGGGCGCTGAGCTCCTCGAGTATCGTCACCGAGAGCATGCATAAATCAAGCGCAGGCAGCGGAAGGAGCGTGCGGCAAACCAGGCTCCCTGCCCACCCTTTCCCTCAATGACTATCTGTCCCACCTGTGACAGAAACTGTGGTTCTCATATTGGACTGTACAGCCACCAAAGAACTCATGCTGAGTGGAGGCAAGTCTTCCTCGATCCCAAGGGACTGCCTATGATGATGATGGGTGAGCGGGACTTGGTGTGAGTTAGAACATGGGTAGCCAAGTTTTGGATGACCTCAAGGTTATGTAGGGTAGAATTTGGGAGGCCAGCCAGGAGTGCGTTGGAATAGCCAATTCCATAGATAACAAAGTGTTGGAATGAAGGCTTCAGCAGCAGATGCTTCTAGGTCTGATCATTTTCTTTTCTATTTCTCCCACCACCAAAGAAGATTTTACAAAAAGTCAGTTCTAGAAGTATTTCCCTAAGGAAAGGTTTGTAATGCAGACACAAACAGTAGGATGTGGAAACTGTTCAGATGGCAGCAAGCAGAAGTTTTGCTCCCAGATGAACATTCTGATTCAAACTCCATTAATCACCCCTTCTAGCTCATGTACACATTGTTAATTGTTGTAACACAGAGTTTTTTCAGGAATATATTGCGTGAATGTTATTATTAATGAAGTAATGTTCTTGCAGTTGAACTCAGAGACGATTACTTATGACCAGACACGTTCTGAAATTACTTATACATACAGTAAGATTTCATTTTAAACATTCTGGTTTATTATTAAGAGTTTTGGCAAAATAAAACTTTTTTTAACGGAAAATCCTTTCATAGATTGCTGCAGTTTGTGTTTCTCCGGAGCCTACTGACTCCATCGACCACAAATTGTCACATTGTCTGAACACACACCGGAATTTTTATCAATTCAAACCCAGTTTATCAAAATTTAGCTTTTGTCCATTTAAAATTGGATTTAAAGTTAATTGAAGACTGTTTATTGTTAAATTTCTTGCAAGTTTTTATATTTATACTTATTCTTCTGTCCCTTTTTAAACTGCGATTCTTTTTTACTAGGATTCTTTCTTTATTTTGTCCTCGGTTTGTCTCAGCTGTCTTTCTCTCTTTCCATGCTCCACAATTTGTCTCCAACTCTAGATCTCCCCACCCCCAAAACAGTGACCAACACTTGGACAGCCACAGGCATAATTGTTAACATTCTGGGAATTTATGATGAAAAGAATTGTCTTGAGAATCTGCGGTGTTGCAAAATTCTGACATTGCAGACAGATTCCTGACTCTGGAGAAGGAGAGCAGTAATGTCCCCGCTCTTCTTCATTGTGTATCTCTAAACATCAATCTGGTGAAAATATAATTGTGTATCTTAAGTTAGACTTGCAAAAACGCAAAAATTGTAAAAGACTCGTGCATTGTGTTCCTGAAGATACTTACGTGGAACTGTTCAAGCTGGTTAATTGAAGCGTAATAGTGCAATTTACGAATTGCACCTGCCAAACAAAATCCATCAAAACTGATTCACATATGTTGGATATCAATTAGACTCTAAGGAAATAAAAATCACAACTTAAGGAATATACATGTCCATTAAATATGAAACAATTAGCACGTTAGAAGTGTCTGTTTTGAACAGTACTGTTAACTAATTGGAACTGAGTATTAGCTGCCTGCGAATACTGTTGCCATCTTACATTAAATCCGAACCCAAACAGTTGGAGGGCAGTAGGCTGGGCAATGGGTAGGACAATGTGTGAGTGACAGGACTGTGATTTCAAGAGAATCTAGTTGGTGTTAATATGGTAGAATTCTTTATTAAGATGGTGAGTGACACAGTTAATTCAGAGACGAGGGTCCTGAACTTAAGGAAAGGTAACTTCGATGGTATGAGATGTGAATTGGCTAGAATAGACTGGCGAATGATACTTAAAGGGTTGACAGTGGACAGGCAATGGCAAACATTTAAGGATCACGTGGATGAACTTCAACAATTGTACATCCCTGTGTGGAGTAAAAATAAAACGGGGAAGGTGGCTCAACCGTGGCTAACAAGGGAAATTAGTGATAGTGTTAAATCCAAGCAAGAGGCATATAAATTGGCTAGAAAAAGCAACAAACCTGAGGACTGGGAGAAATTTAGAATTCAGCAGAGGAGGACAAAGGGTTTAATTAGGAGGGGGAAAATAGAGTATGAGAGGAAGCTTGCTGGGAACATAAAAAGTGACTGCAAAAGCTTCTATAGATGTGTGAAGAGAAAAAGATTAGTGAAGACAAATGTAGGTCCCTTGCAGTCAGATTCAGGTGAATTTATAATGGGGAACAAAGAAATGGCAGACCAATGGAACAAATACTTTGGTTCTGTCTTCACGAAGGAAGACACAAATAACCTTCCGGAAATACTCGGGGACCGAGATCTAGCGAGAAGGAGGAACTGAAGGAAATCCTTATTAGTCAGCAAATTGTGTTAGGGAAATTGATGAGATTGAAGGCCGATAAATCCCCAGGGCCTGATAATCTGCATCCCAGAGTACTTAAGGAAGTGGCCCTACAATTAGTGGATGCCTTGATGATCATTTTCCAACAGTCTATCGACTCTGGATCAGTTTCTATGGATTGGAGGGTAGCTAATGTTACACCACTTTTTTAAAAAGGAAGGAGAGAGAAAACAGGGAATTATAGACCGGTTAGCCTGACATCAATAGTAGGGAAAATGTTGGGATCAATTATTAAAGATGAAATAGCAGCGCATTTGGAAAGCAGTGACAGGATCGGTCCAAGTCAGCATGGATTTATGAAAGGGAAATCATGCTTAACAAATCTTCTAGAATTTTTTGAGGATGTAACTAGTAGGATAAGGGAGAACCAGTGGATGTGGTGTATTTAGACTTTCAAAAGACTTTTGACAAGGTCCCACACAAGAGATTGGTGTGCAAAATTAAAGCACATGGTATTGGGGATAATGTATTGACCTGGATAGAGAACTCGTTGGCAGACAGGAAGCAGAGAGTCGGGATAAACGAGTCCTTTACAGAATGGCAGGCAGTGGCTAGTGGAGTGCCGCAGGGCTCAGTGCTGGGACCCCAGCTATTTACAATATACATCAATGATTTAGATGAAGGAATTGAGTGTAATATCTCCAAGTTTGCAGATGACACTAAGTTGGGTGGTGATGTGAGCTGTGAGGAGGATGCGAAGAGGCTGCAGGGTAACTTGGACAGGTTAGGTGAGTGGGCAAATACATGGAAGATGCAGTATAATGTGGATAAATGTGAGGTTATTCACTTTGGTGGCAAAAACATGAAGGCAGAATATTATCTGAATGGCGGCAGATTAGGAAAAGGGGAGGAGCAATGAAACCTGGGTGTCATGGTACATCAGTCATTGAAAGTTGGCATGTGGGTACAGCAGGCATTGAAGAAGACAAATGGTATGTTGGCCTTCATAGCAAGGGGATTTGAGTATAAGAGCAGTGAAGAGTCTTCCTGCAGTTGTACAGGGCCTTGGTGAGGCCCACACCTGGAATAGTGTGTTCAGTTTTGGTCTCCTAATCTGAGGAAGTGCAGCGAAGGTTCACCAGATTGATTCCCGGGATGGCAGGATTGACATATGAGGAGAGACTGGATCGACTGGGCTTATATTCAGTGGAGTTTAGAAGGATGAGAGGGAATCTCATAGAAACATATAAAATTCTGACGGGACTGGACAGGTTAGATGCAGGAAGAATGTTCCCGATGTTGGGGAAGTCCAGAACCAGGGATCACAGTCTTAAGGGTAAGGGGTAAGCCATTTAGGACCGAGATGAGGAGAAACTTCTTCACTCAGAGAGTTGTTAAGCTGAGGAATTCTCTACCGCAGAGAGTTGTTGATGCCAATCATCATTAGATATATTCAACAGGGAGTTAGATATGGCCCTTATGGCTAACGGGATCAAGGGGTATGGAGAGAAAACAGGAAAGGGGTACTGAGGTGAATGATCAGCCATGATCTTATTGAATGGTGGTGCAGGCTCGAAGGGCCGAATGGCCTACTCCTGCACCTATTTTCTATGTTTCTATGTTAACAATGCAGTTGTTTAACTTGACATTAAACTTTGTATCTTATTTTACCTAAAGTTGTGTCAGGCATTATCAATAATATTCAGATAAGGTCCCTCAGCAATCCTACTGAGGTCTAGATGGGACTTTAAATTGATCACTTTTTACTGTGGTTACTTGAAGTCTTTCTCTTCCTCTGTTACTCTCTCCCTGCGCCAGTTACTTGCACCATTTCTATATTTTTCTCTCTTTGTTTCGCTGCATTTTTAAAAATTTGTTCCTGGGATGTGGTCGTCGCTGGCTAGGCCAGCATTTATTGCTCATCCCTAATTGCCCTTGAGAAGATGGTGGTGAGCCGCTTTCTTGAACCGCTGCAGTCCGTGTGGTGAAGGTACTCCCACAGTGCTGTTAGTGAGTCAGTTCCAGGATTTTGACCCAGCGACAATGAAGGAACGGCGATATATTTCTAAGTCAGGATGCTGGGACTTGAAAGGGAACTTGGAGGTGGTGGTGTTCCCATGAGCCCGTTGTCCTTATCCTTCTCGATGATAGAGGTCACAGGTTTGGGAGGTGCTGCCAAAGAAGCCTTGGCGAGTTGCTGCAGTGCATCTTGTAGATGGTGCACACTGCAGCCACGGTGCGCCGGTGGTGGAGGGAGTGAATGTTGAAGGTGGTGGATGGGGTGACGATCAAGCGGGCTGCTTTGTCCTGGATGGTGTCGAGCTTTTTGAGTGTTGTTGGAGCTGCACTCATCCAGGCAAGTAGAGAGTATTCCATCACATTCCTGACATGCCTTCTAGATGGTGGAAAGGCTTTGGGGAATCAGGATGTGAGACACTCGCCACAGGATACACAGCCTGTCACTTGCTCTTGTAGCCACAGTATTTATGGGGCTGGTTTAGTTAAGTTTCTGGTCAATAGTGACCCCCAGGATGTTGATGATGGGGGATTCGGCCTTGGTAATGCCATTGAATGTAAAAGGGCGGTGGTTAAACTCTCGCTTGTTGGAGATAGTCATTGCCTGGCACTAGCGTAGCGTGAATTTTATTTGCCACTATCAGCCCAAGCCTAAATGTCGTCCAGGTCTTGTTGCATGTGGGCATGGACTGCTTCATTATCTGAGGAGTTGCGAATGGCACTGAACACTGTGCAGTCATCAGCGAACATCCCCACATTTCCCCTGTGTTTCTGTTACGCTCCTACCATTCTGGGTTTTTCTCATTTACTCCCTCCTTTGGTGCTGAGGACAATTGTAGCATCCAGAGAGTGCAGCTAAAATTTTAACAGAAAATTATGTGAAAGAAAGCCCAGGCCTGACCCTTTTGCCATTTATACAGCATATCCACTCATCGTTTGGCTCTAATAAAGAGTCTTTCATAAAACAATCTCTTGATCAATCAGATAATGCTGGAAATCTCAGCAGGTCAAGCAGCATCTGTGGAGAGAAACAGAGTTAATGTTTCAGGTCTGTGATCCTTCGTCATTTTGCTCTTGATCAAACAACTTGTTACCTAATCTTTAAGGTAGCTTTATCATGTATTGTTCAAAAGTCATCTTATTTCCAATTTTATTTTTTTCTTAATAATCTTTGTTATTTTTCTGAGGGGACTTGACAAGGTAGATGCTGAGAGGATGTATCCCCTCGTGAGGGAATCTAGAACTAGGGGACATAGTTTCAGAATAAGGGATCACCCATTTAAGTCGGAGGTGAGGAGGAATTTCCTCTCTCAGAGGGTGGTGAATCTTTGGAATTCTCTATCCTAGAGAGCTCTGGAGGCTGGGTCATTGAATATATTCAAGGCTGAGATAGACAGATTCTTGAACTACAAACTATCGGGAAGTCAAGGGTTATGGGGAACGGGCAGGAAAGTGGAGTTGAGGTCAAGATCAGATCAGCCACGATCTTATTGAATGGCGGAGCAGGCTCGAGGAACCGTATGGCCTACTTCTTATGTTCTTTAAATGTAATTTCACAATTTTACCATTTTCCATTTTTTCCTTTGCACATCTTGAATTCTTTCATTTCCTCCCTCTGTTTCTCATTCTTCCTTGTTTTCTCTCTTCCTCTTTCTCATTCCTTTGCTGTTATTATTACAGATTCTCCTTCTCCCTCTTTCTCTTCCTTCACACGCACCACTTCAACACAGAATCAGTCGTACTATGTCAGACTTCAGCCAAGTTTCCACTTGCTCGCAGCAGAAGTTACACATACAGTTAATCATTTGAAAAATAAGTAAATGAAATTGAAGCGAGCAGCTTTCTGGAACATCGGCCGCTTCGCACTGTAGCCAATGTTCTGGTGTTGCTCTGGATCCAAGGTAACAATACGCAACTAAAGCTACTGCTACTGTCCCTACTCTCTTATAACAGGAAACCTTTTTGTTTTGATCGACCGCTAAATACACATTATTATTGTAAATCACCCATCATTTACCACATTCCTGTCCATTAAAAAGCTCTTAAACAATTCCCCAAGGATATCTGATAGCTGTGCAATCTCGGCTCACACACAGCTCCGAGCTCGCACCTCACAGCCCAGCGTGCTCTGATTTGCTTTGCTGCTACCATACAAAAGAAGAAGAATAATGCACTGTAAAAAGCACCTTTCTCAGTTTCAGTTATCTTGCCCTCACCATCTACGGCTTAAGAGCAATGTGCAGTGGGTGCCACGGCAACCTTCGCACCCACTTCCTGCTCCTGCAAGATCTCCAAATGAGAGCCTTGGTAGTTGTGGAGGAGAGCTACACGGCAGCAAGCAAAATGAGTTGAGTTGTTGCCAAAGGTGGACTGCATGGACAGAACTCATTTGGCAGACGGTTTAGTCAGCTGAATATTTCCCTCATGAGCTGTGCCCACAGATGTTATGCAGTTGACCAAAAAAAGGATGAGTGTCAACCCCACATGGGATAATAACCGTTGTTAGCCAACATCAGGAATGCATATTTACATTTCACTGGAGTCTTCGAGGCAAAGGAAGAGACCCTCTGTGCTCGGACTGACAGTGTAAGATATTGTTTAAAATAACTCATGGCAACTTTGAGTGGTTGAGCACCTGCAAAGTAGTTAAGTTAGTCGATAATGGAAAGTTTTAGAATTCGGCCTTGAAATATTTGTAACCGCCAAATACTTAATCAAATATTAGTGATCTGAAGAAAAATAGCTCGGAAGAACATTTATTCATTCCTGCCCTTTCCACAACATTCATTCAATGTTGCAAGGTGTTCCCCACAAACTGGAGGCTGTCAAGAGCAACATAGAATCATAGACTAGTACAGCACAGAAGGAGGCCATTCAGCCCATCTGTGCGGGCCGACATGAGCTATCCAGCATAATCCCACTTTTCAGCTCTTGGTCCGTAGCCCTGTAGGTTATGACACTTCACGTACTCATCCAAGTACTTTTAAAAATATGATGAGGGTTTCTGCCTCTACCATACTTTCAGGCAGTGAGTGGCAAAGCCCCACCACCCTTTGGGTGAAGAAAGTTCTCCTCAACTCCCCTCTAATTCTTCTACCGATGACTTTAAATCTATGCCCCCTGGTTATTGACCTCTCGCTAAGTAAGTCCTTCCTATCCACTTCAACTAGACCCCTCATAATTTTATACACACTCAATTAAGTCTCTCCTCAGCCTCCTCTGTTCCAAGGAAAACAACCCCAGCCTATCCAATCTTTCCTCATAGCTAAAATTCTCCAGTCCTGACAACGTCCTCGTAAATCTCCTCTTTCCCCTTTCTAGTACATCCTTTCTGTAATGTGGTGACCAGAACTGCACACAGCACTCTATTTGTGTGTGACCATGGTCTTTACTTGGTTAAACCTCTGATGATTTTAAAGCTATTTCAAATAAGTATTCCATCCACAACTATTCTGGTTGTTTTGAAAAGCTGTTTGGCAACTCTTCTCTCTGTAATGGTCTGTGACAGATCAGCAATTGCCTCAATTGGCAATTTCCCATTTATTTCAATGAGAATACAATAGCAAAATACTGTGGATGCTGGAATCTAAAATAAAACCAGAAAATGCTGGAAATACTCATCAGGTCAGGCAGCATCGATGGAGAGAGAAACAGAGTTAACATTGCAGGTCGATGACCTTTCAGCAGAACTGGAAAAAGCTAGAGAAATAACCAGTTTTAACCAGGGCAGAGAAAGGAGGGAAGGGAGGAAAGAACAAAAGGGAAGGTCTGTGACAGCTGCCGTTGGGAAAAATAGGGCCAAAGGTTATGGCAGCTGTTGATGATTCTGCCAGTCCCATTTGCAGCATTTAATCATTGCTGCCTTCCATCCTATCACAGACCGTCCCTTTTGTTCTTTCCTCCCTTCCCTGCCTCTGCACCTGGTTAAAACCTGTTACATCTCTTAACTTTTTCCAGTTCTGACGAAGGGTCACAGACCTGAAACGTTAACTCTGTTTCTCTCTCCGCGCATGCTGCCTGACCTGCTGAGTATCTCCAGCATTTTCTGTTTTTATTTCAATGGGAACTCTTGCCCATCTTGTATAGTTAGCCGGTATTAGTTACTTCACTTGTCCTGCACAGACTTTCTGGATTTGATTTTTCTTTTAGCAGAAACAGCCATAAACGTACCTGTTCCTCTATTTACTCTCGTGATTTCACTCTTTCGGCCTCATTCACTTTGCTGCAGTAGTGATTTCTGACTACATGAACTTGACCTCATCCAAAACTCGGCTGCCCATGTCCTAACTTGCACCATGTCCCGCTCACCCATCATCCCTGTGCTCGCTGCCCCGTGTCCTAACTCGCACTGTCCCGCTCACCCATCACCCCTGTGCTCGCTGACCTACATTGGCTCCCGGTTAAGCAATGCCTCGATTTTAAAATTCTTATCTTTGTTTACAAATCCCTCCATAGCCTCGATCCTCCCCATCTCTATAACCTCCTCCAACCACACAACATTCCGAGATCTCTGCGCTCTTCCAGTTCTGACCTCTTGCACATCCCTGATTTTAATTGTTCCGCCATTGGCGGCCATGCTTTCAGCTGCCTCGGCCCTAAGCTCTGGAATTCCCTCCCTAAACCTTTCCACCTCACTCTCCTCCTTTAAGATGCTTCTTAAAACCTACCTTTTTGACCAAACTTTTGTTCACCTGCCCTAATATCTCCTTATGTGACAGGGTGTCAAATTTTGTTTGATAATCGCGCCTGTGAAGTGCCTTGGGATGTTTTACTGTGTTAAAGATGCTGTATAAATACAAGTTGCTGGAACAACAGCAACTCGAATTTAGAATAATGATTATAGTGAATAAGTTATGCAGTCAGTTGTAATTGTCAGACGGGGAAGATCCAGCACCATATTCTGATTCATGCTTTTAAATGTTGCCCATTTCCCTTAAATATGTGTTGCAATTCCTGTTTAATTGCATCTATTTGATGTGATCTTTATGCAAAGAGTGGCACATGGATGTGCCTTTGTGTTTCATCTGAAACAATGAGAAGATAGTAATACAAAAGGGGTGGAAATTCGGACGGAGGCTTCTGAGTGCACTAATGGTGACGGGTCAGTAACTTTTACGCCGTAAAAAGGTTTGTGATGCCAGGCAAAAGATTTGGTTGCTATGCCCTGAGAGTGGAGTGGAGCAGAGCGTTAAGGGAGGCATTCCACAACTCTCTTTGGGCGTTAGGCCAGGTGAGCAACTGAAAATCCGTTGCTAAAAAGCCAGCTTCAGGGCGCCCTAATAGAGACTCCTCTGGAAAAGAAAATCAGCACAAAAAACATTCCCGATAATGTACTCACCCCAAATAAAGGTAAATCGCAAAAAAATTCAAATAAATATCAATTTCACTGACCTTTTTCAATCATTCCTTCGCTCAACGCCCCAGGATAGCTCTGACCGGCAGCTTTCTCTGGCGGTGTCACTACGAGGCGTTATGGTTGGCGTCCTAACCAAATATCGCATTGCTGTCGAAACCAGGGGCGTTGCACACCGGCACGACGCTCCCGGACGATGCTGCTCAGCGCCAGCGCTCGTAGCTCCGATCCCTTTAGCGCCCCTGTTCCAACCCTTTCCAGGGCCGCTAACCGACCGAATATCTCCCCCAAAGAATTGGGACACATTGCTGTTCAAATGTGAAGTGGTAAACACAGCCAAAGTGGTAACTCTGGACATAGCGAAGACAATCAGCCCTGACAACATCTCGGTTGTAGTGCACCAAAGCTAACCACTCCCCATCAATGCAGTTTCAGTACATCCACAATACTGGCATAGAAGCAACAATGCAGACGATTGCCCATGTATGTCCTTTTCACAAAAAAAATACAGGATAAATCTAACCTGAACAGTCACTGCCTCCTCCCAATCATCGATGAAGTGATGGAAGGAGGTGTCAGCAGTGCCATCAAGCGATACCTACTCACCAAAAAACTTGCACTGTTCGGGTTTTGCCAGAACTGCTCGGCCCCGGGCCCAAGTACAGCTCGGATCCAGACACAGGTACTGAATGGGGAGAGCGGAGGTGAGAGTAGCTGTCCTCGACATCAAGGCAGCAATCGGCCGAGCATCCCAGCAAGCAGCCTCTGCAAAACTAAAGCAAATGAAAAGGAAACCGTCCGGTGGTTGGAGTCATGCCTGATACAAAGAAGATGGTTGTGGTTGTCTGAGACCAGTCACCATAGCCTCAGGGCATCACTTCAGGAGATCCTCAAGGAAGTGTTCTCAGCTGAGAACATCTCATCTAAAAGAAGGCGCTCCCTCAGTATTGCACTGAAGTCCTGGAGTGGAGCCTAAACCCATAACGTAATCTTCTGACTTAGAGGGAAGAGTATTACCACTGAGCCAAGGCTACAGTACATACACTCTACAGGAGTAATGGCAGCAACTCAACAAGATTACACTGACGGTGTCTTCCTCCCCCTGTGACCCCCGCCATCGAGAAGGACAAGAACAATAATGTCATGGGAACACCACACACATCGTCCTGACTTGGAGGTATATTATCGTTCACGGCCGGGTCAATATCCTCGAATTCCCGACCTAACATCATCATGGGAGCAACATCATCACAGGAATGGCAACGATTCAAGGAGGAGCCTCACCGCCTTCTCCTAGCAAATAGGGTTGGGCACTAGATGAGGCCTTGCCAATGTCGCCAACAACAATCAAGAAAAAAAATAATTGATGGATGGGTGGCCAGGATTTTCCACCTGACCCCAATGTCCCACCCCATACCCAGGGATTAGGCCATTTTGCATATTTTAGGTGGGAGGAGAATGGCTTGACAGGCCATTGGCACTTGACGCAGGCCCTGGGCTCCCACCACAGTCCTTGCATTCAAGCTGCCCTGATGTGAATGTTTTTAAAATAATACTGCCTTAGCCTATCAACTATCACCTTGCTGTCAGCTGCACAAGCTAAGGTGGCCCTTTTAGTTTTTAAATTGCACTGTCACCAATGTTTTCTCTAATTTCATTTTGGGCTGCACGACCCCTTTAACGGGCTGTGTGGCCCATTCAAAATTCTGCACGTGCTGCGCAGGACCTCCAGAGCACAGCGGCCGCAAAGCATAAAAGAAGCAGTGCCTGTCACCCTAGTACTCCAGGATGCCAAGAATATGCAAGGATCCCTGGGAATATGTCAGATAATGTTCCCATCATTTGGTTGTCATTAAAATGAACCCGTCCATTCTTAGCAGAATATCCTAGATGTGGTGTTTGACAGTGGGGAGATGGTGTACCGAATCCCCAGAATTTCCCACTAAATTCCATTGGAATTAACACCAGGGATCCAACCTGATGCCAGCAGAAAATCCCAACATTACTTGCCAGGAAAATTCCAGAGAGCAAGGAGCAGTGGTCAAATGATTTGTGTAATTATTACAAATCACAATGAAATATCTGCCCAAGAATCATCAGTAAACTCCATGTTTTCCTTAAATTTCCCGATGCTTTCTATGTTTTAATGGTAGCACTGGTTAAATCCCCAGCAAAACCCCCATGGGATCTCTCCACTTACAGTGTTAGACACCACAGTGTTTCCTTTTCTTTGCTCACATCAAATAGCCAGCTGTGTTTATACACTTCATTTTTGACCCAAACCAGAATAATTCAGAATTGAACAGTCAGCTGCTATGTGGGATTCATTGCTGGAATTGATCTTGGTCAACCTACGTGTCTGATGGCTCTCCCTTTCCTGTCCCATCCAGCATTTTATCGCTGGTGCTTTTCCTGGTCTATGCTTGGATGATTCACTAAGAGCCCGACTAGACTCCAGGCCCCAGGCTACTCACCTGACCTCAGACCAGTCTTGGGAATTTGTCTGAGGCCAGACGTCACAGCCTCACTTCAGGAGTTCCTCAAGGAAGTGTTCTCAGCTGAGAACAGGGGAACAGTAGCCTAGGGGGGGAGGGGGGTATGTCACTGGACTAGTAATCCAGAGACCTGGATTTATGAACCAGAGATGCAAGTTCAAGTCCCATCATGGCAGCTAGGGAATTTAATTTCAGTTATTTAAATAAATCTGGAATAAAAAGTTATCGTTAGTAATGGTGACCATGAAACTACCGGATTGACGTAAAAACCCATCTGGTCCTTTAGGGAAGGAAATCTGCTGTCCTTACCCGGTCTGGCCAATATGTGACTCCAGACCCACATCAATGTGGTTGATTTTTAACTGCCCCCTGAAATGGCCTAGCATGCCTAGGGATGGGCAATAAATATTGGCCTTGCCCAAAGCAATGCCCACATCTTGTGAATACATTTTTTTTAAAAGCATCTCATCTAAAACAAGAGCAACACTGTCATGGGAACACCATCGCCTCCAAGTCATGGTGTTTAAAAGCTGGTGGCATTTACATGGCTACTGCAGCATGGAAGCTCTGTGTATCAATAAAAGTTGTGAACTTGCACACTGAACCTCACACCACAAGTATATGCGTTGACACAATTATGAACAAACCAGTAAAACCGCATCAGTAACATTGCAGGATTAAACAGGAGATTGGTAGACATTATAGTCAGAGTAAAGTGGTAGTTGGTTTTGGGTTTTATACTGCAGAGGTTGGATAGAGTCTTAAGTCAAAGCATCGTCAAATAGAATGTTCTAGTGATTTTTAGCTGGGTTCACAACAACAACAACTTGTATTTATGTAGCGTCTTTAATGTCACAAAACGTTCCAAGGTGCTTTACACAAAAATGTAACATTGGTGGTGTCAAAATACTGTCCAGATATTGATTTATTTTTAAATAATGTCAGAGTACAGACAGCATTCAAAATCATCTTTTACATTCAAACTAATTGTAATTTATGTAGAAGTTATATAGCTTTATATTCAATGAGATTAGTGCACTGACCTGCATGAACTACACGATTAGATTGTTTTGTCAGACTGGCTGTGATTTCTGCATCCTTTGCTCTACAGTCCACTGTATAACTAGATTCTGATTACATGTCTACCTTCCCTATCTCTGTAATCCCCTCCAGCCCCACAACCCCCCGAGATGTCTGCGCTCCTCTAATTCTGCCCTGTTGAGCATCCCTGATTATAATCGCTCAACCATTGGTGGCCGTGCCTTTTGTTGCCCGGGCCCCAAGCTCTGGAACTCCCCGCCTAAACCGCTCCACCTCTCTACCTCTCTCTTCTCCTCAAGACGCTCCTTAAAACCTACCTCGTGACCAAGCTGCCCTAATTTCTACTTATGCGGCTCGGTCAATTTCTTTATCTCCTAATACTCCTGTGAAGCGCCTTGGGTCGTTTAACTACGTTAAATGTGCTATATAAATACAAGTTGTTGTTGTTGCCTTCGACTTATTCACACTTTGTAAATCAAGCATTTTTGCACTCATCAGGAAATAGAGCTCTCTTTGCACTTTATAGATTTGAAGCCTTTATTGAACCTAATATTTAAAAGTATCAACATTACAATTGAAACTTAATTTTTTTTTAAGTAAAATTTATGTTATGTATTATCTTGCCTGCTGACGCAAAGTTTATTACATCATTGTGACAATTATGGTGGCCATCTTTTACAGAATCATGCCTTCACCCCTAAAAATTAAATTGGAAACAGTGGGATAGTGGTTATGTTATGGGACTAGTAATCCAGAGGCCTGGACTAATGATCTAGAGACTTGAGTTCAAATCCCATCATGGCAGTTAACATCATTCAGTTAATTAAATAAATCCGGAATTTAATGGCCGGTGGCCATGAAACTACTGGATTGACGTAAAAACCCATCTGGTTCACTAATGTCCTTTAGAAGTAATTTTTGCCGTCTTTACCCGGTCTGGCCTACATGTGACTCCAGACCCACAGCAATATGGTTGATTTTTAACCGCCCTCTGAAATGGCCTAGCAAGCCACTTATTCAAGAAGGCGGCTCATTGCCACCTTCTCAATGCAATTAGGGATGGCCAATAAATGTTGGCCATGCTGGTGACGTCCACATCCCATGAATGAATTAAAAATAAAACAATTAAAAGTGTCTAGCTTGTGACATTGTACTATGGGGCGAGAGTTCATAGAGGGATGTGATTGGGGCCCATGAGAGGCGTGAGTTCTGGGCCCAGAAGAGCCGAGGGCCCAGGGGCAGCACGGGGCCAGCCCACACTGCGATATGTGTGCGCACTAGGTCCGTGCAGCAGAGCTGGTCTCCAGTCGTTTTGGTTAATCCTTGCCACTGGACCAAGACCTAGCTCTGTCAAGACCGTGTGGTGGCTGGTGTGCAATGGTCACCACATGTTAAAAAAAATCCACGCACAGGCATCTTCCATCCTTCAGGATGTAGTTCGGGATCCGGAATATAATTGAAACACCTGTGAACTCATCCGTTTTTGGCGTGGAAGCAAGTCATCCTCGTTTCGAGGGACTTCCTATGATGATGACTATGTTGATATGTTTAGATATATTTATTTATATATGCGCGTGTAATAGTGATATGCCACAGGATTGCTTGTGGATAAAAAGTAAAGAGGTTGCTAGTCAGAGCTTAAGCAATTTCCGCGATTGCCTCAATAATCCCTCCGCAGATCATTCCATGTCGGGGTTGGCAACATCTCGTTTTTTTGTACAGACATCAGCTGCGCTAGCCCCCATTGATGCAGGGAGACTGGAAACAGATGCTTTGTGGTGCACCGAGGTTGCCCATAATCCACCCAGACATGCACCACCTGACTGCTGTTGTTTCGCTCCTGCTGTGGTCTGGGCGTGCATGGGTTTTCATTCCTCTGTACTACGACTGAGTGAAGGAAGGCCCGCACTGTGAATTTTCAAGGCAGCAGCTGGGTTAGTTCAAGTGCTGTGGGCTGGATTCAAAGGCACGGCATCGTGCGGGTCAGAATTGCACAGCGCATGCCAAACCAAAGCTGAAGTGCTGCCGCTTCATCGCAAATCAAAGTAGCCAAAGGGACAAGAGCCAGACAATCTGTTGCTATACAATAAACCATACATTGCTCAGCACTAGGCTGCGTGGATCCAGAGCTTCCCTTTGCCATCAACAGCCTGCTGCTTTCTTTTCAAGGCAATTCAGGGGATTTGAAGAAGGGAGGGGGGTGAAGAGGCCCCACGTTACTGTTATTCGTGACACAAAAAGGATTGTAGAACTCTTCTCCCCACCCACCCCCTCACCCTCACCCCCACCCTTGCTATGCCCCGCACACTCGCCACCTCAGGAGATTTTTTCAAATTTTCAAGTTAAGGATTTTTTATTGGGACTTTGTCAGTGTCATCAGGTGACACAACTACAATGTTCCTGCCATCATGAATCGTCATGGCCCCAATTTTAGCCTTTGGAGTACATCAGCCAGGCCCTGGTCAGGGCAGTCGCATTTCATTTTTTATTTTTTATTTATTCGTTCACGGGATGTGGGCGTCACCGGCAAGGCCATCATTTATTGCCCATCCCTAATTGCCCTCAAGAAGGTGGTGGTGAGACGCCTTCTTGAATACAACTGAGTGGCTCGCTAGACCATTTCAGAGGGGCAGTTAAGGGTTAACCACATTGCTGTGGGTCCGGAGTCACATATAGGCCACACTGGGTAAGGACGGCAGATTTCCTTCCCTAAAGGACATTAGATGGGCTTTTATAGCAATCCGGTGGTTGGATTACTGATACTAGCTTTTTAATTCCAGATTTATTTAATTAACTAAATTTAAATTCCCCAGCTGCCATGGTGGGATTTGAACTCTTGTCTCTGGATCATTAGTCTAGGCTCTTTGGATTACTAATCCAATGACATAACCATGATGCTGCATGGTTCGTCTTTATTGTTGGGCAGTTCGCCATTTTGGAGTGGACGGAAATTTGCCAGCCCTGATGGGTATTTAAAGCAAGCCTTCGCCTCTGAAAGGGGAGGTGCCTTTTCAGTGGCAGGAGGCACGATTTTTAAGCACTAAGAATGTCAACTGCCAGGGCAATAAATTCATGGAGTCCGGAGGGGCACAAACGAACTGATTTCACCTTGCAACCCAACGATGCCTGAAAAATGTCCTCGGATAATTTTCCGGCCATTGGGGGGGGTGGGGGGGGCGATTACCTAAAATAGCCCCAGCACAAAAGCACTGATCATATTCGACCAGCTCCATTGGGAGGGCCACATCGCCCACATGCCTGACACAAGACTCCCAAAGCAAGCGCTCTACTTGGAACTCCTACACAGCAGGCAATCACCAGGTGGGCAGAGGAAACGTTTCAAGGACACCCTCAACGCCTCCTTGATAAAGTGCAACATCCCCGACACCTGGGAATCCCTGGCCAAAGACCACCCCAAATGGAGGAAGAGCATCCCGGGAGGGCACTGAGCACCTCGAGTCTCGTCAACGCGCAGGCAGCGGAAGGAGTGTGCGGCAAACCTGTCCCACCCTCCCTTTCCTTCAACCACTGTCTGTCCCACCTGTGACAGAGACTGTAATTCCTGTACTGGACTGTACAGTCACCTGAGAACTCACTTTTAGAGTGGAAGCAGGTCTTCCTCGATTTCGAGGGACTGCCTATGATGATGACCCTTGATGGGCCCCTTGCATATATATCGCCTGTTTCAGGACCTGCTCTGAAATATGGTACTGCTTTGAGTGCAGCAGGCGTCAACTTTCCTGGCGTGATGCAGCTTGGGAGATGGCCACCATCGAGAAGTTGGCTTTAATTTTTTTTAAATTATATTCATGTAAAGCCAGGAAGAGCCCAAGTGCTCCTCCCGGTTCCACAACGCTATCCTGCCGGCCGTGTTTGGGCCTCCCAACCCATTACTTGCCTGAGGGCCACTGCCACCCGAAATCCATTCCTGCGCAGGATAGAGCGGCCTGTGGAGGCACGGCAGCCTGCCCAGATTATTCAGATGAGCCTGCTGCTTCTCAACCAAATAAGTGGACCTGGTCGCAGAAACCAATTTTAGCAGCTCGTTAAATTTGCAAACAAAACAGTAAAATAGGGAGTACAGGTATAATAGGGACAGGATGCAATTAAAGCTTTTTTCAGGAGGAGTTAGATCAGTTCGGCAAATGATGGACAAAGGAGAACTTAATCTTTATAATGGCAAATGCAAAGTATTGCATGTTGGGAGAAAGGTTGAGCATCATAAGAAAGACTTGCATTTATACAACTCCTTTCACCACCTCAGGACGTCCCAAAGCGCTTCACAACCAATGAAGTACTTTTTCAAGTGTAGTCACTGTTGTAGTGTCGGAAACGCAGCAGCCAGTTTGTGCACAGCAAGCTCCCACAAACAGCAATGTGATAATGACCAGATAATCTGTTGTAGTGCTGGTGTTCGAGGGATAATTATTGGCCAGGACAGCAGGGGCGACCTCCCCTGCTCTTCTTTGAAATAGTGCCATGGGATAATTACAGAGGGCAGACGGGGCCTCAGCTTAAACTCCCTCAGTACGGCACGGGAGTGGAACTTGAACCCACAACCTCTGACTCAGCTGCGAGAATGCTACCAATGAGCCACGGCTGACACATATATAGAATTAGCACAACTTTGAAAGGGACCTGCGAGTAATAAACTAATCATTTTCAATGTTAAGACAAGGTAGAAAATGCAATTGGAAAGCACATGTAATGTTAGGAATCGTAGCAAGAGCAATGGAGTGTTAGTCTACCATGGTCATGCTGATGGTTTATAAAGCACTGGTCAGACCACGTGCAGTTTTGTTTGCCGTACTTAAAAGGGACAGAATGCAGAGAAGAGCAGCAAAAATAAATTCCTGTGCTAAGTGGGTGAGGTATGAGCGAAAATCATACTTTACCAGTCTGAAGAGAAAGCAATTAATGGAGGATCTCATTAAGGAATATACAGTATTACATAGGAAAGATGAGGTGAAGCCAAAATATTGGCCTGGAATTTGTTGTCAGCAGTGAAGCAAAGGCGTTCGCTATTGGCCCCAAAGTAAACTTCGCACAAAGATCTCGTGATCACTGTGTCGGGAATTTTGTGTGTTCCGACACGTAATTGAAATCAACGGAGGTTAATGGGGATTCCCAGCGAAGAGCAGCCTGTGTTGTCAACAAGCTGTCTAAGCAGCCAATCAAAAGAATTCTCACAGACAGCGAACAAGGAAGTGGGTAAACTCTTCAAATTCTAACTTTTTAAAACTGTTAGAGAGAACAAAACAAAGATTGGGGCTCTCACATGAGGATAAGGCAAACCTGAAATAAAGATGGACAAACTTTTAAAAAAATATATATTTTTACAGTTTCTTAATATTTTTATTTAAATGGATAAATGTTACACTCCACAAGATTAAAATTAGTTTTATAGGTCCATAACCTTTATTGAGCAATCAATAGGCTGTTAAAGCCCCAGTTACACCGAATCCCTTTGGGTCGAACTATTGGTGGGGAATTTAACAGGGTCCTTACTGTGGAAGAGTCAAAGTTTTCGTCAGTTTCTCTGATTTGGGTGATTTCCAGCTCTGTCGGGGTGGTGGGGCACACGCAGCCTGTGTCGGAGCAGTGAATGACAGGCCATATCGTCAGATTTCCGTGTTCGGCCGCACTTGCCCTAAATCCTCACCTGGCGGTCAGTTTCAAAGGCGAAATGATGGCGAACGCTGTCATTACGCCCCACATCAGGACCACAAATTCAGGCCAATAGGACATAAAGTTAGTCAATGGTGAATTGAAAAGAAATCAGCAAAAAGTAATGTCATCAAATCGAAAGCAAGGGCATAAAATGTGGACAAGACTAGTGGGAGGCCAGAGGATTGGGAAACTTTTAAAAGCCAGCAAAGACCGACTAAAAAAATAATAAAGTGAGGGACGATGGATTATTAAAGTAAACTAGCACGAAATATAAAAACAGAGAGTAAGCATTTCTACAGGTACATAAAAAGGGAAAGAGTGGCTAAAGTAAATGTTGGTCCCCGAGAGGATGAGACTGGGGAATTAATTATGGGGAACAGGGAAATGGCAGAGACATTGAACAAATATTTTGTATCGGTCTTCACAGTAGAAGACACTAAAAACATCCCAATAGTGGATAATCAAGGGGCTATAGGGAGGGAGGAACTTAATACAATCATTATCACTAAAGAAGTATTACTCGGTAAAATAATGTGACTAAAGGCAGACAAGTCCCCTGGACTTGATGGCTTGTATCCTTGGGTCTTAAAAGAAGTGGCTGTAGAGATAGTGAATGCATTGGTTGTAATCTACCAAAATTCCCTGGATTCTGGGGAGGTCCCAGTGGATTGGAAAACCACAAATGTAATGCCCCTATTTAAAAAAGGAGGCAGACAGAAAGCAGGAAACTATAGACCAATTAGCCTAACATCTGTCGTAGGGAAAATGCTGGAGATCATTATTAAGGACATTTGGAAAAGCATAATTCACTCAAGGAGAGTCAGCATGAAAGGAAAATCATGTTTGACAAATTTTCTGGAGTTCTTTGAGGATGTAACGAGTAGGGTGGATAAGGGGGAACCAGTGGATGTGGTGTATTTGAATTTCCAGAAGGCATTCGATAAGGTGTCACATAAAAGGTTACTGCAGAAGATAAACATTCACGGGGTTGGGGGTAATATATTAGCATGGATAAAGGATTGGCTAACTAACAAAAAACGGAGAGTCGGGATAAATCGGTCATTTTCCGGTTGGCAAACAATAACTAGTGAGGTGCCACAGGGATCGGTTCTGGGGCCTCAACTATTTACAATCTATATTAATGACTTGGATGAAGAGGCCAAGTGTAATGTAGCCAACTTTGCTGATGATACAATGATGGGTGGGAAATCAAATTGTGAGGACACACAAAATCTGCAAAGAATATAGACAGGCTAAATGAGTGGGCAAAAATTTGGCAGATGGAGTATAATGTGGGAAAATGTGAGGTTATCCACTTTGGCAGAAAAAAATAGAAAAGCAAATTATAATTTAAATGGAGAAAAATTGCAAAGTGCTGCAGTACAGAGGGACCTTGGGGTCCTTGTGCATGAAACACAAAAAATTAGTATGCAGGTACAGCAAATGATCAGAAAGGCAAATGGAATGTTGGCCTTTATTGCAAGAGGGATAGAGACTAAAAGCAGAGAAGTCCTGCTACAACTGTACAGGGTATTGGTGAGGCCACACCTGGATTACTGCGTACAGTTTTGGTCTCCGTATTTAAGGAAGGATATACTTGCATTGGAGACTGTTCAGAGAAGGTTCACTAGGTTGATTCCGGAGATGAAGGGGTTGACTTATGATGATAGGCTGAGTAGGTTGGGCCTATACTCATTGGAGTTCAGAAGAATGAGAGGTGATCTTATTGAAACATATAAAATAATGAGGGGGCTCGACAAGGTGGATGAAGAGAGGATATTTCCACTCATAGGGGAAACTAAAACTAGGGGACAAAGTCTCAGAATAAGGGGCCATCCATTTAAAACTGAGATGAGGAGGAATTTCTTAGAGGGTTGTAAATCTATGGAATTCTCTGCCCCAGAGAACTGTGGAGGCTGGGTCATTGAATATATTTAAGGCGGAGATAGACAGATTTTTGAGCGATAAGGGAATAAAGGGTTATGGGGAGCGGGCAGGGAAGTGGAGCTGAGTCCATGATCAGATCAGCCATGATCTTATTGAATGGCAGAGCAGGCTCGAGAGGCCAAATGGCCGACTCTTTCTATTTCTCATATTCTTTTGTTCTTATGATTAATCTTTGGAATAATCTGTATGGTAAGTTAAAGAAGGGAGTTCAAAATACAGTTGTATACTAGGTTGGGTGAGTATTGGAGCGATTAGCTCGATGAACTTGAAGCACCTTTTCTCGCCTTTAACTTTTTCTTATGTTCTTACAAATTTTGAAGCCTATATAAGATATTTTAAGAGACTAGTGTCTACCCTCTGATATAGCAAAAGAATGATCAGAATATGAGTTTTGTTATTTTGGGGACTTGGCTTTAAGCGATTCCACAATATAGTGCATTACTGGCGTAAATGAAAGGCCGCTGACTCATGAAGTATCCATCATCTTTTCTTTTATCTTATAAACTCCATTTAGGGTTTCCCAGGAGACATTGGACCACCGGGGCAAAATGGCCCAGAAGGGCCGAAGGTGAGTTATGAATGCATGGCTGTTCCATTTAGGCAGACATTCGGACAAATTAAACCATGTCCTGACTTTATTAGCAGACTGTCTTTCCAAAAGATTGCCCTGTCCGAAAAATAGCGCTTGTGTTTTTATTGATATTACTCCCAATTGCTTTTAAAAAGTAACGAGTGCTGCAAGGTCGCCCATGGCAACCACAGGTTGGAGGTCAGACCTGTGGTCGCTGCACTATTGAAGGCCTCAAGGGGTTTGTTGATTTCCTGACAAATTTGCTACATGTAATAATTTTTTTAAATATCTTTCACAGGGGAAGCCGGGAGCGCGAGGTTTACCTGGGCCTCGGGGCCTACTTGGTCAAGAGGTAAGTCCAGAGAGAAAATCACCTCCGTAGTTCTTGCCATCGTGGCAAACTGTGCAACAGCTTTGCTTTCGGATGAGACGTTAATCTGAGGCCAAGTCTGCTCTTTCTTTGGTGGGCGTAAAAACCATCCCACGGCACTATTTCGAAGAAGAGCAGGGGAGTTATCCCAGGTGTCCTGGCTAATATTTATCCCTCAATCAACATCACTAAAACAGGATCATCTAGTCATTTATCGCATTGCTGTTTGAGGGAGCTTGCTGTGCGCAAATTAGCTGCTGCGTTTCCTACATTACAACAATGATCCAAGAACTAATAGACCGTAAGCGCAGAGCATTTCTGAGCCCCAAGCAACAACCCAACTCGGGAGCTGCAAAGCAGCATTATAGATGGCTCAAGACTGAGGTCCAACAAAAAACCCGGGACCTAAAGAACAGGTGGTGGATGGAGAAAGCACAGGAGATACAACAACTGGCCAACAGCCACGATATGCGAGGATTCTTCATTACAATCAAGGCCACCTACGGTCCAAACTCCCAAGGCCCCACTCCAGTCCTGGCCAAGAATGGGGGAACACTCATCAAGGACACCGAGGCTGTCGGGGCCCGTTGGAAGGAGCACTTTGAAGATCTCCTCAATCGAGACTCTGCCTTTGACTCGAGTGTTCTCAACTCCATCCCGCAGCATGCGACCCGCCGCCACCTCAGTGAAACCCTAACGTTGCACGAGCTAGGCAAAACCATAAAACAACTCAAGAATAACAAGGCTACGAGTGCGGATGGAATTCCTGCTGAGGTGCTAAAGTATGGCGGAGAGGCGCTGTTGGCGCGGATACATGACCTCATCTCTCTCTTTGGAGGGAGGGGAGCATGCCGGGAGATCTCAGAGATGCAGTGATCGTGACCATCTTTAAAAGGGGGGGACAAGTCCAACTGTGGCAACTACAGGGGTATTTCCCTGCTATCAGCCACAGGGAAGGTTGTCGCTGGAGTTTTCCTCAATCGTCTTCTCCCTGTGGCTGAGGAGGTCCTCCCGGAATCATAGTGCGGATTTCGTCCCCTACGGGGCACAATGGACATGATCTTTGCAGCGCGACAGCTGCAGGAAAAATGCAGGGAGTAGCGCTAGCCCTTATACATGGCCTTTTTCGATCTTACAAAGGCCTTTGACATTGTCAACCGTGAGGGTTTATGGAGCGTCCTCCTCCGTTTTGGATGCCCCCAAAAGTTTGTCTACATCCTTCGCCTGCTCCACGACGACATGCAGGCCGCGATCCTTACCAGCGGTTCTGTTACAGATCCAATCCACGTCTGGACCGGGGTCAAACAGGGCTGCGTCATCGCCCCAACCCTCTTCTCAATCTTCCTCGCTGCCATGCTCCACCTCACAGTCAACAAGCTCCCCGCTGGAGTGGAACTAAACTACAGAACCAGTGGGAAGCTGTTTAACCTACGCCGTCTCCAGGCCAGGTCCAAGATCACCCCAACCTCTGTCGTTGAGCTTCAGTACACGGACAATGCCTGCGTTTGCGCACATTCTGAGTCTGAACTCCAGGATATAGTCGATGTATTCACCGAGGCATATGAAAGCATGGGCCTTATGCTTAACATCCGTAAGACAAAGGTCCTCCACCGCACAGCACTGCCCCAAGTCATCAAGATTCATGGCACGGCCCTCGACAACGTGGACCACATCCCATACCTCAGGAGCCTTTTATCAACAATGGCAGACATTGATGCGGAGATTCAACATCGCCTCCAGTGCGCCAGTGAAGCCTTCGGCCGCCTGATGAAAAGAGTGTTCAAAGACCAGGCCCTCAAATCTACCACCAAGCTCATGGTCTACAGGACTGTAGTAATACCCGCCCTCCTGTATGGATCTGAGGCATGGACCATGTACAGAAGACACCAAGTCGCTGGAGAAATATCACCAACGATGTCTCCGCAAGATCCTGCAAATCCCCTGGGAGGACAGGCGCACCAACATCAGTGTTCTCGCCCAGGCTAACATCCCCACATTGAAGCACTAACCATACTCGATCAGCTCCACTGGGCAGGCCACATAGTTCAGATGCCAGACACGAGGCTCCCTAAGCAATTGCTCTATGCGGAGCTCCTTCATGGCAAACGAGCCAAAGGTGGTCAGCAGAAACATTACAAGGACACCCTCAAAGCCTCGCTGGTAAAGTGCGACATCACCACTGACACCTGTGAAGACCCTGGCCGAAGACAGCCCTAAGTGGAGAACGTGCATCCGGGAGGGCGTTGAGTTCTTCGAATCTCAACGCCGCGAGCGTGAAGAGGTCAGGTGCAGGCAGCGGAAGGAGCGTGCGGCAAATCAGTCCCACTCCTTCCTTCCCCTGATGAATGTATGTCCCACCTGTGACAGGGTCTGTGGCTCTCGCATTGGACTGTTCAGCCACCAAAGGACTCACTTTAGGAATGGAAGCAAGTCTTCCTCGATTCTGAGGGACTGCCTATGAAGATGATGACAACAGTGACTATGCAACAATAACAACAACTTGTATTTATATAGCACTTCAAAGTTCCCCTCCAAGTCATACACCATCCTGACTTGGAAGTGTATCGGCCGTTCCTTCATCGTCCCTGGGTCAAAATTCTGGAACTCCCTCCCTTACAGCACTGTGGGAGTACCTTCACCACACAGACTGCAGCGGTTCAAGGTGGCTCACCACCACCACCTTCACAAGGGCAATTAGGGATGGACAATAAATGCTGGTCATGCCAGTGACCCCCGCATCCCATGAACGAATGAGTTCGAAGGATATGGTCTTACTGAGCAAAAGGATTTGGGATTTGAGACAATGTACTTTTTAAAAAAAAAAAAAAATTTAAACTCCATCACAGCAAAGAGTTAAAACAACTCAGTGTGACTCTGTGTTGCTGTCAGTCATAGCCAACAGCTGTATCTGATGCGAATACGGGAATGGGATCAGAGAGTTTCCAAAGAAAAATAGGAGAATAGATGGAAAAACTTCCTTACAAAATACATTTGGTTTATTCGGTACAACCATTCAACTAAGATCAGAGATAAATGATTCTAGTTTGGATAGTCAGTCATTTCAATAGATGTGAAATGTAAAAGAAACCACAAGCAGTTTCTTTTACTGTAATGATGAAAGCATAAGAAAAAAATATATTTTTCACATTTCAGAAACTAGCTTGAAGGAAAATGCCAGACTCCAAAATAAGTTAGATTTAACACAGATATAATAATTCGCTAATGTTTACTTCATAGAAACATAGAAACATAGAAAATAGGTGCAGGAGTAGGCCATTCGGCCCTTCGAGCCTGCACCGCCATTCAATGAGTTCATGGCTGAACATGAAACTTCAGTACCCCATTCCTGCTTTCTCGACATACCCCTTGATCCCCCTAGTAGTAAGGACTACATCTAACTCCTTTTTGAATATATTATGTGAATTGGCCTCAACAACTTTCTGTGGTAGAGAATTCCACAGGTTCACCACTCTCTGGGTGAAGACGTTTCTCCTCATGGCTTACCCCTAATCCTTAGACTGTGACCCCTGATTCTGGACTTCCCCAACATTAATAAGAACATAACAACATAACAACATAAGAACATAAGAACATGGAACAGGAGTAGGCCATCTAGCCCCTCGAGCCTGATCCGCCATTCAACAAGATCATGGCTGATCTGGCCGTGGACTCAGCTCCACTTACCTGCCCGCTCCCCATAACCCTTAATTCCCTTATTGGTTAAAAATCTATCTATCTGTGATTTGAATATATTCAATGAGCTAGCCTCAACTGCTTCCTTGGGCAGAGAATTCCACGGATTCACAACCCTCTGGGAGAAGAAATTCCTTCTCAACTCGGTTTTAAATTGGCTCCCCCATATTTTGAGGCTGTGCCCCCTAGTTCTAGTCTCCCTGGAAACAACCTCTCTGCCTCTATCTTGTCTATCCCTTTCATTATTTTAAATGTTTTTATAAGATCACCCCTCATCCTTGTGAACTCCAACGAGTAAAGACCCAGTCTACTCAATCTATCATCATACGGTAACCCCCTCATCTCCGGAATCAGCCTCGTGAATCGTCTCTGTACCCCCTCCAAAGCTAGTATATCCTTAAGTAAGGTGACCAAAACTGCACGCAGTACTCCAGGTGCGGCCTCACCAATACTCTGTACAGTTGCAGCAGGACCTCCCTGCTTTTGTACTCCATCCCTCTCGCAATGAAGGCCAACATTCCATTCCATTCCTGATTACCTGCTGCACCTGCAAACTAACTTTTTGGGATTCATGCACAAGGACCCCCAGGTCCCTCTGCACCACAGCATGTTGTAATTTCTCCCCATTCAAATAATATTCCCTTTTACTCTTTTTTTTTTTCCCAAGGTGGATGACCTCACATTTTCCGACATTGTATTCCATCTGCCAAACCTTAGCCCATTCGCTTAACCCATCTAAATCTCTTTGCAGCCTCTCTGTGTCCTCTACACAACCCGCTTTCCCACTAATCTTTGTGTCATCTGCAAATTTTGTTACACTACACTCTGTCCCCTCTTCCAGGTCATCTATGTATATTATAAACAGTTGTGGTCCCAGCACCGATCCCTGTGGCACACCACTAAACACCGATTTCCAACCCAAAAAGGACCCATTTATCCCGACTCTCTGCTTTCTGTTAGCCAGCCAATTCTCTATCCATGCTAATACATTTCCTCTGACTCCGCGTATCTTTATCTTCTGCAGTAACCTTTTGTGTGGCACCTTATCGAATGCCTTTTGGAAATCTAAATACACTACAGATGTTAAACTAACCAGCCTATAGTTACCTGTCTTTTGTCTGCCCCCTTTTTTGAACAGAGGCGTTACATTAGTTGCTTTCCAATCCGTTGGTACCTCCCCAGAGTCCAGAGAATTTTGGTCGATTATAACGAATGCATCTGCTATAACTTCCGCCATCTCTTTTAATACCCTGGGATGCATTTCATCAGGACCAGGGGACTTGTCTACCTTGAGTCCCATTAGCCTGTCCAGCACTACCCCGCTAGTGATAGTGATTGTCTCAAGGTCCTCCCTTCCCACATTCCCGTGACCAGCAATTTTTGGCATGGTTTTTGTGTCTTCCACTGTGAAGACCGAAGCAAAATAATTGTTTAAGGTCTCAGCCATTTCCACATTTCCCATTATTAAATCCCCCTTCTCATCTTCCAAGGGACCAACATTTACTTTAGTCACTCTTCCATTTTATATATCGGTAAAATCTTTTACTATCTGTTTTTATGTTTTGCGCAAGTTTACTTTCGTAATCTATCTTTCCTTTCTTTATTGCTTTCTTAGTCATTCTTTGCTGTCGTTTAAAATTTTCCCAATCTTCTAGTTTCCCACTAACCTTGGCCACCTTATACGCATTGGTTTTTAATTTGATACTCTCCTTTATTTCCTTGGTTATCCACGGCTGGTTATCCCTTCTCTTACCGCCCTTCTTTTTCACTGGAATATATTTTTGTTGAGCACTTGAAAGAGCTCCTTAAAAGTCCTCCACTGTTCCTCAATTGTGCCACCGTTTAGTCTGTGTTCCCAGTCTACTTTAGCCAACTCTGCCCTCATCCCACTGTAGTCCCCTTTGTTTAAGCATAGTACGCTCGTTTGAGACACTACTTCCTCACCCTCAATCTGTATTACAAATTCAACCATACTGTGATCACTCATTCCAAGAGGATCTTTTACTTGGAGATCGTTTATTATTCCTGACTCATTACACAGGACCAGATCTAAAATAGCTTGGTCCCTTGTAGGTTCTGTCACATACTGTTCTAAGAAACAATCCCATATGCATTCTATGAATTCCTCCTCAAGGCTATCCCGTGCGATTTGATTTGACCAATCGATATGTAGGTTAAAATCCCCCATGATTACTGCCATTCCTTTTTCACATGCCTCCATTATTCCCCCGATTATTGTCCGCCCCACCGTGAAGTTATTATTTGGGAGCCTATAAACTACGCCCACCAGTGACTTTTTCCCCTTACTATCTCTAATCTCCACCCACAATTATTCAACATTTTGTTCATTAGAGCCAATATCGTCTCTCACAACTGCCCTGATATCATCCTTCATTAACAGAGCTACCCCACCTCCCTTCCGCTCTTGTCTATCTTTCTGAATTGTCAGATACCCCTGTATGTTTAATTCCCAGTCTTGGCCACCCTGCAACCATGTTTCAGTAATGGCCACCAAATCATGCCCATTTGTAATGATTTGTGCCGTCAACTCATTTACTTTGTTTCGAATGCTGAGTGCGTTTAGGTAAAGTGTTTTAATACTAGTTTTTAAACCATGATTTTTAGTTTTGACCCCTCCTGCAGCCCCTTTATATTCATACATATTGTCTCTTCCTATCACCTTGTGGTTTACACTTACCCCAGTGCTACTCTGCTCTGTTGCCTCCTGCCTTTTGCATTCTTTCTTGGGGTTCTGTTCATCTGAGCTTTCACCCACCCTAACTAGCTCAGAGCCCTCTCCTGCGTTCCCATCCCCCTGCCAAGCTAGTTTAAAGCCCTCCCAACCGTACTATCAAAACCACACGCAAGAATATTGGTCCCGTCTCTGTTGAGGTGTAACCTGTCCGACTTGTACAGGTCCCACCTACCCCAGAAGCGCTCCCAATTGTTCAGGAAACTAAAGCCCTCCCTCCGGGAGAGTGGAGAGCACCAGCTCCAACTGTCACAGAACAGAGAGTGGAGGGCACCAGTTCCAACTGTCACAGGACGGGAGAGTGGAGAGCACCAGTTCCATTAGTTTTGAAGCATTCATTTTGTCATTTGTCAAGCACGGTGAAAGCAGGCTTCAAAGTGGATCTTTTGTGCTCTTGCACACAATCCTCCAGGACGTTTGGTGATAAAAGATTTCAAATAAATACGTCAAATAAATTAATGGTTTCTACCAGATGAGTGGGACGCATTCAGCTTGAAACCGGGGAGGAAAGATTAGGGAAAAATTGGAGGTCAAATCAGCTCACAACGTGCATGCACCACTTCCTGGAGCTGACTGAAGATTGGTATTTGCATAGTTGGACCAGACTGGCTGTACATAGTTATAAAACAAAGACTGACTTGCATTTCTATAGCACCTTTCATGACCTCAGGACATCCCAAAGCACTTTACAGCCAATGAAGTACTTTTGAAGTGTTTTGAATTTACACACAGCTAGCTCCCACAAACAGTAATGTGATAATGACCAGATAATCTGATTTTGTTATGTTGATTAAGGGATAAATTTTGGCCAGGACACTGGGGATAACTCCCCTGCTCTTCTTCGAAATAGTACCATAGGATCTTTTACGTTCACCTGAGAGAGCAGACGGGGCCTCAGTTTAATGTCTCATCCGAAAGGCGGCACCTCCGACAGTGCAGCACTCCCTCAGTACTGCACTGGAGTGTCAGCCTAGATTTTTGTGCTCTAGTCTCTGGAGTTGGGACTTGAACCCACAACCTTCTGACACAGAGGTGAGTGCTGCCCACTGAGCCACGGCTGACACAGAAGTGCCTTCACTTTGCAAACTTGTTTTATGTTTTGTGTGTGTGTAATATTTCTCTACGATCCTTTTTTTCTTAAGTCAGAGAATGGTGCATGGAATGGAGAATTGATGAGGCCTGGAAATAAAACAATTGTGTTGCAGTGGAGCACTTAACATATTCTGTTATTCTTCTGTACACTATTTCAAAAGAAACATTAATCAATTTACTTTATGCCACTTTTAAAGTAGTAAAGTATTCCCTTACAATTGCTTTAAGCATTCATCCACTCATATTGGCAACAGTAATTTCTTGACCTTTTTTTTAAAAAAGGAAGAGAGAACTAGAATTAGAAAAAAAAGAAACAAGTGCCTATGTTAAAGTCAGATCTGTCTACAACTGTCTCAGTGAAGTCAGGGCAAACTGGCTCTTCAAACGACAGTCTCTGTATTAAAAATCAATCGTCCAGAAATTCCTGTAACACTATTCCCGTGGGCAATCTGGTAAAATAAAGAAAAAAAATGCGCACTTACCTTTCTCTCCTGCGCCCTCTTGAACTTATGATTCTGTGATGAAGATTCCCGGGCAGCGTATGACGTCACGCCGCATGGGAACGCAGCGCGCACGAAGCCTGTGGCTTCTTTCGGAGTCTGTCCCCGCCCACAGGAGCTGTCAAAAGAAGCTCATTTACATAGGCCACGTCCCTGATCTAAGGTGTCGGGTCTGGGCACAGGACGGAGCAACATGTTACATTTCCACAAAAATAGAAGCGTTAAACAATTCATGCAGGTTTCCCATCTCCATATTTAAAAAAAACTAATTGATCAGCATAAATAGAGTTGAAGTAGTTTAGTATAGGGTATCGATTTCACCCAATTTACTATTGACACCTGTGCACACTTGCATAAAGTTGATCATATTTTACAAGCCAAGCTGCAATAGACAACACAGTACCTCAATTGTTATAAAAGTTGAAAAATTTGAATCTCTTTAATACTATGAGAGGAAGCTGCTTGTTTCCATTTCCTGTTGTTTATTTAGTTTGTGTTAAGCTTTTACTCTACAGAACTCCTCAGCATCGACTGCTGCTTATGTTGAAGGCTATTGAGCTGTTTGAAGCAAAGTTTCAGGTGATGCAAATGCACACAGAATGCAGGCTGTACGCCTGCTTTATCTCACGCAGAACTTTCATGCCCTAATCCTGGGCAGAAGATCTCTAAAAGTCGGAATTTTGCGCGAGAACTCATAGTTCTCTAGTGCATGAGGAAGACCCGTCAAGCTCCAGCTTGACAGATCGGAAAAGACGGTTTTCAGCGCATGCGCATTGTGCACTGAAAACTGGCTTCTCCGATGCTTTCCCGGGTCCGTAGAAACTGCGTACAGGCCCGGGACATCGGAATTTCAGGGCCATTGTGACACTTAATCAGAAATAATGAGAAACCCGTTGTAATAATGTAATTGGTAGTTGTTGTTGGATGACAAATAATAAAAATTGTACAACTCAAGCTAACAATAATGGTTACCTTATCCATGGGTGTAAATTTATACTTGCATCATGCCAGTCAGCAGTGACAGTGCATAATGCTCCTCCTATTGAAATTTGACAGTGCATAATGCTCCTCCTATTGAAAAAGTCCCAGGCAGCTCATGGGATGACGTAGCTTTGTAGTAAAAATGGTAAGGTGTATCCTAATGAGCAAATCCACTGACGGGTGTTTTTCATATGGTTTATTCCAGGGGGATGAAGGACCGATCGGGCCACCGGGAGATCCAGGTCCTGAGGTACGCTTGATTTGATTAAATTTATGATTAATCATTCATTACTAATGTTCATATCGGTATCAATGCAAACTTCTGTATTCTTAAGTAGGTTGGGGGTCAGGGAATCATAGAAATTTACAGCACCAGCCAACAAAGAGCTATCCAGACTAATCCCACTTTCCAGCTCTTGGTCCGTAGCCTTGTAGGTTACGGCACTTCAAGTGCACATCCAAGTACTTTTTAAATGCGGTGAGGGTTTCTGCCTCTACCACCCTTTCAGGCAGTGAGTTCCAGACCCCCACCACCCTTTGGGTGAAGAAATTTCCCCTCAAATCCCCTCTAAACCTTCTACCAATTACTTTAGATCTATGCTCCCTGGTTGTTGGCCCCTCTGCTAAGGGAAATAGGTCTTTTTTATCCACTCTATATTGGCCCCTCATAATTTTATATACCTCAATTAAGTCTCCCTTTAGTCTTATCTGTTCCAAAGAAAACAACCCCGCCTATCCAACCTTTCCTCATAGCTAAAATTCTGATTATATATTGTATAAATAATTTTGGCACCGTGAAGCAAAGAGGTACACAATATTAAAGAAGCTGACAAATAATTTGCCTTGAATAAGTAAAACTTTAATCTACGGTCCCGTCAGTGGAGTGGTGGCACCAACAGAACGTACTGTTGAGAGGGAGAACCTGGTTTGATGGTCAGCAGTCCTCCCGGCACTTGGGATCACAGTTTTCCCTCCCAATAATTGGACAAGGTGCTTGTTACCAATAATAGAACCAAAGCATGCAACACTGAACTCAATAAAAATTCGGATGCTTTTCAGAGGCGTAACTGTATGACGGCAGTAGCTTGGAATTCATCGCTATTGTTTGACTGTTGGCAGTGTTTTCGAAAGCTCCTAAAAGCCTGAAAAAATAAGCTACTTGTTCAAGCAATTACAAATTGTGGCAAAATTTCAGAAATGGACAAGCACTGTACTGTACTGGGGAGCAGATCACCTGCATGACATCATATCCCTAATGTAGTGTATTCCATGAATCATTCTTACATGAGATCTTAAATATTCCAGTTGTAACCTTTTTTTTTCTAAAGTAAAGGTAATCTCATTTCTATAATAATATGCTCATAATGTATAATTCTAATTAGTTTAATAATTAAGGGTGTTAATATGGATCTCTTACCACTTCAGATGTATATTATCGCCTTGTGTAATGTTTTATTAATTTGTCATAAACTGGCTTGGTGAGAATTGTGAAGAGGTGAGTGCTGTGGATAATTTGAGGAGACGAGAGCTGAGCAAGGTCACAAGATGCAAATTCTGAGTGAAATGTGAAGAAGTGAGAATTATAAGAACATAAGAGTTAGGAACAGGAGTAGGCCATTCGGCCCCTCGAGCCTGCTCCGCCATTGAATAAGATCGTGGCCGATCTTCTACCTCAACTCCACTTTCCTGCACTATCCCATATCCCTTGATTCCCTTAATATTCAGAAATCTATTGATCTCTATTTTGAATGTAATCAAAGACTGAGCCTCCACAGCCCTCTGGGGTAGAGGATTCAAAAGATTCACCACCCTCTGAGTGAAGAAATTTTCCCTCATCTCAGTCCTAAATGGCCGACCCATTCTGAGACTGTGACCCCTGGTTCTAGACTCTCCAGCTAGGGGAAATATCCTCCCTGCATCTACCCTGTCAAGCCCTGTAAGAATTTTGTATGTTTCAATGAGATCACCTCTCATTCTTCTAAACTCTAGAGAATATAGGCCTAGTCTACTCAATCTCTCCTCATAGAATTCCTCGCATCACAGGAATCAGTCTGGTGAACCTTCGTTGCACTCCCTCTATGGCAAGTATATCCTTCCTTAGATAAGGAGACCAAAACTGTGCACAGTACTCCAGGTGTGGTCTCACCAGGGCCCTATATAATTGCAGTAAGACTTACTCTTATACTCAAATCCTCCTGTAATAATAATTGAGGCAGGTTTGTGGGATGGAGCATTGAGCAAGATTTGGAGAGCGAGCTTTGAGAGAGGTTTGAAGAAGTGAGTGCTGAACAAGATATGAAAGAGTCAATGCACAGTGAGATTTAAAGGAGCGAGCACCAATGTTCCGTGTAATTATTTTTGGTGCTGCGAGGCCCCTTCAAAATATCGCGCTGCACGGGGTTTTGCATTGAAAAGCTGCCGAGCCGTGTACAAGGTTTCCCTGGAGCGCTGCACAGCTGTGCTACTTAAAGGGAACATTGGTGAGCATTGAGCAAATTTTTACGGGAAGAGAGGATTTGAGAGGGAGCATTGAGTGGGATTTGAAGGTGTGAGTGCTGTGTGAAATTTGAAAAAGGGATTGCTGAGTTGAGATTTTGAGCATGAAGGGATGAGCTACTCTTGAGGGAAGAAGCTATGTGTGGTTATAGGAAGGGAATGCTGAGTGAAATGAAGCAGAGTGGGTTCTGAGTAAGATTTAAAGGCAGAAGCATGGAGCAAAACTTTGGGGAGGAGGGGATCTCTGAGCTAGATTTGGGGAGGAGCATTAATTGAGATTTAAAGAAAGGAGTTGTGGGCGATTTGAAGAATGTGCTGTGTGAGATTTGTTAGGATAGGGCATCAGGAAAGATTTGATGTGCAGGGGCGGGGGGTGGGGTGGGGTGGGGGGAAAGCGAGGTTTGGAGGGAGTAAACTCTGGACAAGATCTGGAGCAGGAGGCACTGAGCAAGATTTTGAGGTGGGAGTGCTGCTCAAGATTTGGGAGAGTCATCGGCTTTTCAATGTAGAAACCACGCATGCACGGTATTTTGAATAGCCCCCGCAGCCCCTTAAAGGGGCTATGTGGCACCAAGAATAATTACAGGGAATTAAATCTCACTGTGCAGTGACTCTTTCATATCTTGTTCAGCACTCACTTCTTCAACCTCTCTCAAAGCTCGCTATCCAAATCTTGGAATGGACTGCTGAATCGCACTGTTAGAATGATTGAGATTGTGGCCATTTAAATAGCTTTGGTAATGTCCACTGACTGTGAATGGAGGGCGAGCTACATCTGAAAATAATGTGTAAGTAACTGTCCAGTATGACTTGGAAGGGATGCACACTGAACTTGGGACAGACCACAACACCAATTGAAAGTGACATCTGGATCGAGATGTTTGAGTAACTATCTGACGATCCCTAGATTGATTCCTGGGATGAGAGGGCTGTCTTATGATGAGAGATTGTGTAGAATGGGCCTATACTCTCTGGAGTTTAGAAGAATGAGAGGTGATCTCTGATACATACATGATTCTAAAGGGGATTGGCAGGGTAGATGCTGAGAGGTTGTTTCCCTTGGCTGGAGAGTCTAGAACTAGGGGGCACAGTCTCAGGATAAGGGATAGAGATGAGAAGGAATTTCCTCACTCTGTGAGGGTTGTGAATCTTTGGAATTCTCTGCCCCAGAGGGCTGTGGATGCTGAGTCTCTGAATATATTCAAGGCTGAGCTAGATAGATTTTTGGAATCTAGGGGCACCAAGGGATATGGAGATTGGGCGGGCAAATGGAGTTGCGGTTGATGATCAGCCATGATCGTATTGAATGGCGGAGCAGACTCGAAGGACCATATGGCCTACTCCTCCTATTTCTTATGATCTTATGCTCCGTTTAATGATTCAGTTACACCATCAACATACAGGCATAAGGGCTTCACTCACCTGAATCACCAATTGGAAATTCTAGCATCCATTATCACAATTTTCCATTTGAATGGAAAATCATAGACAGCTCATGCCCAGATTTCCAATAGGAGCTCCAGGTGGCTGAAGCTCTTACCACTGCATGCTGAAGAAAAAAATATAATGTTATTTTTGTGTTGAGCAAAGTAAAGGAATATTCATGCTGGGAAATGGAATATTCTTCAATGTCTAGCACCCAATTTCCACATCAAAGTTGGTAAGGCACAGTCCGATGCATAGGAAAACTTCCCTTATGCTGCTCTCAACATGACTTGAGCACCAACTCAGAACGACACCCTCTGCTGTGTGAATTTCCCCATTTCCCACATCAACGATTCTTGTGGTCTGTCTCTGTGCCAGTTTGTGCTGAACTATGGCCAGCTTTGTAGAGCAAGTCTGTGCTTGCTAACATCTGGCCTGAGGCTGAACAGACTTATTTCACATTGGACCTGTAGAGTAAGGAGAGAGCGAGAGAAGAGACTTTCATTCTTGCAGTCTGGACAGCATTCAAACCTTGTGCCAGATATGAAAGAGCAGGGTGCTAGCCCAATAAATTAGAAAATTACATATTCCTGATGAAATTTTTAACAGTGCATCATTCCCGCAAACTCGCACCAACTGTTCAAATCAGGAATTCCACAGAAATGCAAATCTTAAATAGACCAGAGATTCCCTGATGCGTGTCAGTAACGCCTCCCTTGATAGGCGAGTGAGTCACACAGATCAGGAAAATCCCAGCCAGGTTCAGTCCCTGGTCTGTGCTGGGCTTACTGATCTCAGCTGTGTTGACATTTGAGGTCCTGCAATTGACCCCCGAACCACTTGACCAGACAGCATAAAAAAAAAATCAACCAAGGTTCCTAATTCTGAGCACCTACTGCAACGTTGTGTGTGGTGCGAAAAAACCCAAAGTATTTCTTGTAAATTTTATGCCTACCAATTGCATGCCTCAGTGACATGAAATGAGCCCTATATCCTTATAATATGTAACCTGCAAAATCAGAAGGCTTCTGCCCCAAAGTGAGTCTTCCTCGATGGCAGCACATATCAGAGAATTCAGTACACAGCAACGTTCCTGCTAAGCTGCGCGGCCGTGTGGTGGTCTGGAGGTCCCATGCAAGCCGCTCACCAGCTTTAACATGGAAGAAATTGCACGTACGCAAAAATTTGAATGGGCCACGCAGTCTATTAAAGGGGCCTCGTGTGGGGAAAACAAAGCAATTATTGGGAACATTGGTGCACAGGTTAGTGCCCAATTTATGGTGCCTGTAATGTATGCACCTGTGAGTATACTCACAGTCTTTGTTGTAGAACTGTAAAGAGGGCAGTTATAAGTGTCTGGAGTGTCCCCCAGATCGGGGGGCACTTGATTTAACTGTTTAATTTTGTTCTCCAATCAAAAGAGTTGTTGTAGAACTGTAAAGAGGGCAGTTATAAGTGTCTGGAGTGTCCCCCAGATCGGGGGGATACTTGATTTAACTGTTTAATTTTGTTCTCCAATCAAAAGAGTTGTTGTAGAACTGTTGCATTTTGAGTGGCTTAGCCATTCACATGATATTCACAAGCCTCAATAAAACTCCAGTCAGTTCGATCTCGGTCATCCACGATGAAGCATGCAGTTGTGAGCCCAGTGGATGAACTGGTAATGTGTAGTGCGATTGTTAAACCTTTGTTGATAAACCAACTGGTTCTTAATAGCAATGTATTGCTATTAATTCTTAAGCAAAGAACCCATGAAACAAATACATTACACTGCCCTTGGGTTTCCTGGCTATTGTGCAGCTCTAAGAGCTCCACCCACCTGGAGCACCTGTTTGGGCATGAGCTACCTGCGATTTTCCAACCTGCACTCCACCTGAGCAAGTCTCACCAATTTCTGGGGCCATTATGCATTACAGTGAAGGTGAAACGTACTACATACTAAAGGAGACCCGCCCCCCCCGCCCCCACAACTAGCAAATTATATTTAAAATTCTTCTGAGCGAATTTTGGAATTGACTCATACATTCCAAAATGTGACAATTTCTTTCCATTTACATGTATTGTTCTAGGGACGTCCTGGGAGGAGAGGATTTCCCGGCAAACCAGGACCTGATGGTCCCAAGGTAAAACTCTAGGTAGATGTAACAATATGGATCATATTTTGGCTGCTACTTGTCCAATTAACTCGGGTTACAGCTGAACCATAAAATCTCAAATGTATTTGGCAAGTTCAGATTGTTCCCTCAAACAAACCAGGCTGACGTCAAGTTCAAAGTTCACTGATATCCTTCCAAATGACAGTACATGGAGTACTGTTTCTATAAATTGTCCAATGGCAGAAAAAACGTGTACCTGTACCGAGATTGGAGAGGAACGTGGTGTTGGGACGATAATCAAACCCTTTCCCCCAAACCTCTGAAATAGGCCTGGTCTTGGTTTGAGCTCAATTTGGATCAGATTGAACCAAACTCAGCCAGCACTGCTTGGGTGTTCACTCATCTCTGATAAAAATTAAATAAAATGTGGTTGGGCTCACTTCAATTTGTTTTCTGCTGAAGCTGGAATAATACACTGGAACTGAGGTTGACGCCCTGAGGAGGGTTTAGATTTGTACGATCTGGCCGCCCGATCCTGCTGGCAAGGAGGCCTTATCCATTTTGAGAGAGGCGGGAGGGGGGGAAAACCTATTACGATGCTATCGGCGAGCTACTGGCAGCTAGCCAGCTCTGGGCCAGTGCAATATCCAGGGGCTGGAGACCCGACTGGCCAGCAGGAAGGTAGATCCATGAAGGGTGGGGTGACATGAAGGAGTTGGGTTGGCAGCGACCCACATTATTCTTGTGGAGCTCTGGAGGAGCGCACGCAGTCCCACAAAATATAATTTAAAATTGACCCTTTTTGTGCTTCTTTTGCCATACCCAGTTAAAACTGGGCAGAGCCTGCCCTGTGCACGCTCCGCCCCGCTGTCACTCAAAATCATAGTCGGGGCCATGTCGCAATTTGCATATTTAAAGGGGCCTACCACCTGAAACGGGCAGGTTTTCCGGCCGGCCAGCAGAAGGCCCTTTGAGGATGGCAGTGGCCGGAGCACCATTTATGCATCGTTACTGTAATGTATGCATCTGTGAGTATTGTGAGTGGCTTAGCCAGTCACGTGATGTTCACAAGACTCAATAAAACCCCAGTCAGTTGAGTCTCGGTCATCCACGATGAGATATGCAGTTGTGAGTCTAGAAGATGAACTGATAGTTTGATTGTTAAACCTTTGTTAATAAACCAATTAGTTCTCAATAGCAGTGTGTTGCTATGAATTCTTAAGCAAAGAACCCATGAAGCAAATACATTGCAGTTACCAACCCGAGTTAAAACCTACCCCTCTGAAGAAAACAATGTCATGCATTTTTGAGCATTTAATGTTCTGTGAATTCTAACCAATTTTAATCTTATACTTTTGCTACACCCGCCATTTATGTGGTAATGTATGATTAATCTTTCAGCAGTTGTGCATTTAACACAAAATTGTAATCACACTAACCATTACATTTGCAGCTGTGAATCAGAGCTCTATATAATCATTTCAGTATGCGGCACACAATCTGATCTGCATAACACACTGAGAGCTAGAAATTCATTGGTTTAGCGCCACCCATTAGCGCCCGAGAGGGGCACTAACAGGCTGCGAAGCACCTACCAACTGAGTGCCGCGCTATGACAGCCTGCTGCCAACTTCGTTGGTGGTTTAGCGGCGGTGCTGTCATTTAGCACTGCACACTCTAGTGCCACCCGTTTGATGACGTCATGTGGGTGCAGCACCCTCTTAGCACCAGGTTCACCAACTTGACTGCTTTCACCTGCTATAGCGCCTGGCGCTGCTCCCGACACAGAAAGCAGGCGCTGCAAAGAAGATCCCGGGGCGACATTTGAAGGACTGACGAGGTAAGTGTTCAGATTGCACTTTATTTACAGTTACTTACCTTTCTGACCTCTAGAAGATTGTTGCTAATGTTTCTTCCATTTCCTTGCAGTTTTTGCCGGGCCCACCTCACCTCTTCTTTAGGCGCCAGGATGCCAGTGTCCTAGCACCTCAACTTCAGTAGCGCTCCCACCCTATTAATGCCCTAAGAGGAGTGTGCAATGCTTCAGTTAGCGCTCCATTGCCCTCTTGGGGCGCTAAAACTGAATATCCCGGTTGGAGGCGGTAAGCATCGTCCAGCGCGAAACTTAGCGACCGCCTCAAACCAGGCTATAACAAATTTTTAGCCCCACGAATTTCATAGTGGAGCATTTACAACGCAGAGTGAATTGGATCCTCAAATGTCTTGTTGGAGGGTTGAACCCATCGTTTTCTGAACTTTTAACCTCACGACTGGCCTGCTTCCTGAGAAACTGCCTGTGCAACACTAAACCCGGGTGGCTTATGGAGCTTTGTTTGAAACTCACTTCTGCTGTGCCAAAAGCAAATTACTGCAGGTGCTGGAGATCTGAAAGAAAAACATAAAATGCTGGAAATACTCAGCAGGCCAGGCAGCATCTGTGGAGAGAGAAACAGAGTTAACATTTCAGCTCGATGACCCTTCATCAGAACTGGAAAAAGTTAGAGATGCAAGAGGTTTTAAGCAAGTGCAGGGGCAGGAAAAGGGGGGGAGGGGAGGATAGAACAAAAGGGAAGGTTTGTGATGGGGTGGTAGGCAGGAGTGATTAAAAGACAAAAGGGATGATGGCACAAAGCAAAAGGAAATGGTAATGGGGCAAGTAAACAAACAAACATTGACTCGTCTTTTGTTTCTTTACTTGTGTCTTCCATTCCGAATGGCCTACTTCTGTGCCATAATGATTCTTGACTCCATTGCATTGACCACACTAGACCAGCTCTACTGGGCGGGCCACATTGTTCGCATGCCTGACACAAGAATCCCAAAGCAAGCGCTCTACTCGGAACTCCTACACGACAAGCGAGCCCCAGGTGGGCAGAGGAAACGTTTCAAGGACACCCTCAAAGCCTCCTTGATAAAATGCAACATCCCCACCGACACCTGGGAGTCCCTGGCCAAAGACTGCCCTAAGTGGAGGAAGAGTATCCGGGAGGGCGCTATGCACCTAGCGTCTTGTCGCCAAGAGCATGCAGAAAACAAGCGCAGGCAGCGGAAGGAGCGTGCGGCAAACCAGACTCCCCACCCACCCTTTCTTTCAACCACTGTCTGTCCAACCTGTGACAGAGACTGTAATTCCAGTATTGGACTGTTCAGTCACCTGAGAACTCACTTTTAAAGTGGAAGCAAGTCTTCCTCGATTTTGAGGGACTGCCTATGAAGATGATGACTCCATTCCTAACCAGCCAGCTCAAGAGACAACAGCGATTGTGTATGTGTGAAGCTGAAGTCTGATATTTTATGACCTTAAACATGTACAACATCAAAAATTCTCTCAAATAAGTTATTTCTTTGGGAAAACATAAGAAATAGGAGCATGAGTAGGCCATGCGGCCCCTCGAGCCTGCTCCACCATTCAATAAGATCATGGCTGATCTTCAACCTCAACTCCACTTTCCTGCCCAAACCCCATATCCCTTGATTCCACTAGAGTCCAAAAATCTATCGATCTCCATCTTGAATATACTCAACGACTGGGCATCCACAGCCCTCTGGGGTAGAGAATTCCATAGACTCACAATCCCTTTGAGTGAAGAAAATCCTCCTCATTTAAGATCTAAATGGCTGACTCCTTATTCTGAGACTGTGACCCCTTATATATATCAACTCAAGAAAATATGTATTCCGCCTACCACTGACTCTGGAAGTGTTTCGTTCAGATCTGTAGATTGTGTTATTTAAGGAAACTGTTTTTCTTGTGCAGCAGAAAATCTGGACTGTTTTGTGGGGGGGGGGGGAATTAAATAACATTTCAAAACAATTTTCAGCTCGTCAAAAATGTTGGTCTTTGTTTTCTTTTCTCCTCCCAGGGAGAACCTGGCAATTTTGGAAAGGTGGGAAAGGTCGGGGAGCAGGTAACTGTTGTCTCATTCTCATTGTATAAACAGAAGTTTTTTATATCTTGCTGAATTCTGGTTAATGTGTAACTGGCTTGTATCTAAAAGTTAACGATTTCTACCGCTGCGCGCGCTCCAACTAAAACACGTTATCAAACCAAATATGGACTTTTACAGCCTGTAGTGCACGACAGGTGTTTGGAAAGTGGCGAATTGGCAACATTCAGTGTGCTGACCAACAAAAATAGAGATTGTGGAGGAATATTTTATGCTCAAACTGGGGCTATGTCGTCGGGTATTATGCTTGGATCGCAAATCCATTCTAATGAGACAGAAACTGAAGTAATTTGGTACATTGGAATACTCTGAAAATTATGGTTTAATCCAGAGTCAACTATACTGCATTGTTGGGAAGTTGGTCATTGTTCTGTAGAACATCTTATTTCCAATCCAGCATGTGTCTGGCGAGTTTTCACAAATGTCATAATCCTTGTTTGCTTTTTTATTGTTTTCTTTCACTGTGCATACTTTTGTAATTATTAAATATATTTCTAAAAGCAACCAGGAGAATAGAGCTGGAACTATGACTGTAAGCCAAATTAATTCTTTTGACATGTTAGCTGCAGAGTGTAGGGAGTATCAGCACAGCATAGAAATACATATTGCTGTGGGGAGGTGCCAAGCAGAGGCCAGACATCTACACTTGTGGGGGGTGGCGTTGGGGGAAGATTCGGAGAGGGAATCATTCGTGGGCTGTTGACTGTGCCTCCCAGATGCTACATTGGTGAAGGCCCAGAAACCGATTGCCCGTTCATTGTCTAAACCACATGTTGAGTCATCTGGTGTCCTCAGGTTGAAGCATTTAAAAAAAAAGGAATGGATAAATTCTGAATAAGCCTCAAGTCCAGGGATTCATGCTGCTCTCAGGCCTGAGGGGCATGAAAATGGTCCAATTTGGTATTGTACTTGGATGTAAACAACAGGACAAGCTAAATGGATTAATAAGAACATAAGAACATAAGAAATAGCAACAGGAGTAGGCCATTTAGCCCCTCGAGCCTGCTCCGACATTCAATAAGATCATGGCTAATCTGATCATGGACGCAGTTCCACTTCCCCGCCCACTCCCCATAACCCTTTACTCACTTAACGCTCAAAAATCTGTCTATCTCTGCCTTAAATATATTCAATGACCCAGCCTCCACAGCTCTCTGGGGCAGAGAATTCCATAGATTTACAACCCTCCGAGAGAAGAAATTTCTCCTCATCTCAGTTTTAAATGGGCGGCCCCTTATTTTAAGACTATGTCCCCTAGTTTTAGTTTCCCCTATGAGTGGAAATATCCTCTCTGCATCCACCCTGTCGAGCCCCCTTATTATCTTATAAGTTTCAATAAGATCACCTCTCATTCTTCTGAACTTCAATATGCATAGGCTCAACCTATCCTCATAAGTCAACCCCCTCATCTCCGGAATCAACTTGATGAACCTTCTCTGAACAGCCTCCAATGCAAGTATATCCTTCCTTAAATACGGAGACCAAAACTGTACGCAATACTCCAAGTGTGGCCTCACCAGTACCCTGTATACTTGTAGCAGGACTTCTCTGCTTTTATACTCTATTCCCCTTGCAATAAAGGCCAACATTCCATTTGCCTTCCTGATTACTTGCTGTACCTGCATACTAACATTTTGTGTTTCATGCACAAGGACCTCCAGGTCCGTCTGTACTGCAGCACTTTGCAATTTTTCTCCATTTAAGTTATAATGTGCTTTTCTATTATTTTTGCCAAAGTGGATAATCTCACATTTTCCCACATTATACTCCATCTGCCAAATTTTTGCCCACTCACTTAGCCTGTCTATATCCCTTTGCAGATTTTTTGTGTCCTCCTCACAACTTGCTTTCCCGCCCATCTTTCTATCATCAGCAAACTTGGCTACATTACACTCGGTCCCTTCATCCAAGTCATTAGTATAGATTGTAAATAGTTGAGGACCTAGCACCAATCCCTACGGCACCCCACAAGTCACTGTTTGCCAACCGGAAAATGACCCATTTATCACGACCCTCTGTTTTCTGTTAGTTAGCCAATCCTCTATCCATTCTAATATATTACCCCCAACCCCGTGAACTTTTATTTTGTGCAGTAACCCCTTATGTGGCACCTTATCGAATGCCTTCTGGAAATCCAAATACACCACGTCGACTGGTTTCCCCTTATCCACCCTGCTCGTTACATCCTCAAAGAACTCCAGCAAATTTGTCAAACATGATTTCATAAAATCATACTGATGCTGCTTGATTGAATCATGCTTTCCCAAATGACCTGCTACTGCTTCCTTAATAATGGACTCCAGCATTTTCCCAACGACAAATGTTAGGCTAACTGGTCTATAGTTTCCAGCTTTTTGTCTGCCTCCTTTTTTAAATAGGGGCGTTACATTTGGGGTTAAAAGGTGCTTCCTTGTTTCTCAGGAGAAACAAATTGCAGTGATATGTGGAAAGAGCAAGGGAGTGGGATTAACTGGATTGCTCTTCGAAAGAGCCAGCGCAGACGCGATGGACTGAATGGCCTCCTTCTGTGCTGTACTATTCTATGATTCTCTAACTTGTAGCCCAGCGTAGGATATTTCTTGTGCCTATGGAAGTCCATCCCAGACAATGAGGTTGCTTGGAGCTCCTGCCACTTGTATGCAAACATTCAAATTTCGAGTTAACCATCTCCTTCTGTTACTGGTTTAGGGTCTTAACTTTGGATATTGTCTCCATTACAACATTGCTAGTCACTCCCAGAAGCAGCCGGGCCATCGTAAATTAAAGATGTGCCTGTACTGCCCCATATCAAACCACGTAGAAGCATAACCCAGGGGTATAACAATAGCATCCCCTTGTGATCTGAACTTTGATATTCGTGTCTTTCACATGTACTCCCCCCGCCCCCAACCCCACATCCACCTCTTCAATCTGTTTGCAGGCAGACTGAAAAAACACATGGTAAGATGTGGCCAGATATGAATTATTGTGCAGCAAGTAGACACACAGAGCAACTATTTTTTTTATCAGACTCACTTAGTTCAACAGTACAACTTGTCTTTCTTTATTGTGTAAGGGTACAGTAGCACAGTGGTTGTTACTGGACTACTAATCCAGAGGCCTGGACTAATGATCAGGACACCCGAGTTCAAATCCCACACGGCAGACGGGGGATTTTAAATTCAGTTAATTAAATAAAAATATTGGGGGGGGGTTTAAAAAAAAGCGAGCATCAGTAATGTTCTTTAAGGGAAGGAAATATGCCTTTAAGGGAAGGAAATCTGCCGTCCTGACCCAGTCTGGCCTATACGTGACTCTAGACCCACAGCAATGTGGTTGACTCTTGACTGCACTCTGAAACGCCCTCGCAAGACACTCAGTTGGATAATGCGTCTCATCACCACCTTCCCGAGAGCAATTAGGGATGGGCAATAAATGCTGGTCCTGCCAGCGACACCCACATCCTGTGAATGCGTAAAAAATTACTCTCAATGCTTTTTAACATCAGTGGGTTGTCTTGCTTTATTTAAATAAAGTTGCCTGCTCAAATGATACAGCTGAGATGGGGGAGCCAAAGTGTAATTGCAGCTCTGATCGATTGGGCTGCTGCCGTCCCATCTAAATTACTGTTAAAACGGGCAACTTGGTACCAAAGCAGAATTTATTGTGCTGCAGAATGTTTGTGTTTTGTATCTGCTGAGGAAAAATCTCCGTGCGATGTCGGTATAACTGTTTGTCTCCTGGGTAGGAAACGCATATGTCACTGGGAATGATTCTTCTGTGCGTTTTCGCTCTAATGCGCCAGTAACATTCTCCGAAACCACACCGCCCTCATTTCTCAGGTCATTAAGTTCAAGGAATGCAGGAACTGTCAGTCCCTGGTTCTAAAATAACCTTCAGTTAAATGAGGATTAATTTATTTCTGACTGCAGCTGTTAATGATGTGTGAATAGCAAGCTGACTTCCAAAGCAAACCTGTAGTTTCTTTTTTAGAACTATTACTTCCACCTCGGGTGATAACCAGAGCAGTGTTTGGAAGGAGCACGGAAATAGCTGTCCTCGCTACCCTTGTCATCACACAAGAGCTTAATAATTGTGGCCAAGTCTTTGGTCTGTTGATTTTTGATGATGCCCCATGAGAATTTAGCATCTGGCTGCCCATAATCATAGAATCATAGATAAATTATGACACAGAAGGAGGCCATTCAGCCCATCATGTCTGTGCTGGTCAAAAAAGAGCTATCCAGCCTGATCCCACTTTCCAGTACTAGGTCCGTAGCCCTGCAGGTTACGGCACTTCAAGTGCACATCCAAGTACTTTGTAAATGCGGTGAGGGTTTCTGCCACTACTACCCTTTCAGACAGTGAGTTCCAGACCCCCACCACCCTCTGGATGAAAAAAATTCTCCTCAACTCCCCTCTAATCCTTCCACCAACTACTTTAAATCTATGCTCCCTGGTTATTGACCCCTCTGCTAAGAGAAATAAGTCCTTCCTATCCACTCTACCCAGACCCCTCATAATTTTATACACCTCAATTAAATCTCCCCTCAGCCTCTGTTCCAAAGAAAACAACCCCAGCCTATCTAATCTTTCATAGCGAAAATTCTCCAGTCCATGCAATATCCTCGTAAATCTCCTCTCTACCCTCTCTCGTGCAATCACATAATCTTGCGACCACGGAAAGATTTTTGTTTTTTATCTTTACAATCCATTTATGCAGGGATAAGAACACTAGACAACTTATGACTGTTGACCTCCTGCCACTGTGGAGTTGAATCCAAGAATCTCACAGCCTGCGATGACACGACAGGGGCAGTTTTAACCTAACCTGCCTATCGGAAAAACCGACAGGATCGGGCACGGCACTGGTTTTTCCATCCGCCCGATTTTAGTCTCCTTTGAAGTCGCTTTTCCAAGGCACAAGCTTTTGGTTTTCTGTACTCTCTGCTTTTGTTGATGCATGGCCAGCTTTCGGGTAAAGCGGGTGGCAACCTCTGCCCCAGTGTGACCCTGTACCCCTCCCACTGAGCAATCTGTGAACCTGCAAATACATCAGACCCATGGCAAGAGAAAGACCAAACGACCGTTAGAAACTGTTTCAGCTGCATGTCTTTTAAGCACAATTCGTACAATCATTGCTGTGACCGAATCGCAAGCCAGAGTGGTCGGATGTTGGAACACTGAATACGCTACAATCATTTATTATTATTTCTCAATTGCAACAACCTTTCTGTTTTTGTATTCCTATACCAGGGGGAGCCGGGATTCATCGGACACATCGGAGAAATTGGGAAAGTTGGGGAAAAGGTACGTTAATTTTACAGCCACCAATTTGTGTTCAAAGTGAGTTATTGGAATCTAATAAGCATTTAAATTATACGTGGATGTTAATGACTGCTGGAACAACAACAACTTGTATTTATATAGCACCTTTAACATAGTAAGATGTCCCAAGACGCTTCACAGGAGTGTTATGAGACAAACACTTTGACACTGAGCTACATAAGGAGAAATTAGGGCAGATAACCAAAGCTTGGTCGAAGAGGTAGGTTTTAAGAAAGAAAGAGAGGCAGAGAGGTTTAGGGAGGGAATTCCAGAGCTTAGGGCCTAAGCGGCTGAAGGCATGGCCACCGATGGTTGAGTGATTATAATCAGGAATGTTCAAGAAGACACAATTAGAGGAGTGCAGTTATCTTGCGGGGGTTGTGCGGCTGGAGGAGATTACAGAGATAGGGGGGAGGGGCGATGTCATAGAGGGATTTGAAAACAGGGATGAGAATTTTGAAATCAAGGCGTTGCTTAACCGGGAGCCAATTTAGGTCGGCGAGCACAGAGGTGATGGGTAAGCAGGACTTGACGCGAGTTAGGACACGGGCTGCCAAGTTTTGGAAGACCTCAAGTTTCCGTAGGATAGAACGTGGGAGGCCAGCCAGGAGTGCATTGGAATAGTCAAGTCCAGAGGTAACAAAGGCACGGATGAGGGTTTCAGCAGCGGATGAGCTGAGGCAGGGGCAGAGACACGTGATGTTAACAGAAGTGACGTGAACACAATGCAGTCTAGCCTGGTGACAGATCTGAGTCCCACAGTGTAATGTCAGTAGAGTAGCCTGCTTTACAAGCAGGACAGTTCCAAGTCTGTCTACCTGGTAAAATTGGAATGTTCAATTTTTCCAACAACTCGTGGAAGCCAATCATTTCGCTCTCAAATCTAAGATGGCTCAAGCACACCTCAAGGCAACTGACCACAGGATGATTTGGTAAAAGTTTTGGTGACACCTGCTGAGTGAGGAGAGCTGTATTGGGAGAAAGGGGGAGGGAGGTTCATGCTTAGAAATAGGTTTATTTCTTGTACTGCATTTGATCCATGTTCTACTATTGAAATAACAGGGATTGACAGAAGTAATCCAGACACGTTAATGTTAAGCTGTAGCTTAATCCAAAATGGTTAGAAACAGGTACAGTGTTCACCAAGTGAGGAAGCAAAAGGAATCCCAATGTACAGGCACATTTTCAAAGTTGTATTTTACATAGTATTTACAGCACAGAAACAGGCCATTCGGCCCAACTGGTCTGTGCTGGTGTTTATACTCCATACAAGCCTCCTCCCACCCTTTTTCATCTCACCCCATTAACCTATCCTTCTATTCCTTCCTCTCTCGTGTGTTTATCTGGCTCCCATGTTTGGCAAAACAAGTTGCTTCGAATCTCCCTAAAATGTTTATCTGGGAATCTTGAGCTCTTGTTAGGGTGTCACTCCTGCCTCTGTGTCAGGAGGTTGTGCGTTCAAGTCCCAGTGATTTGAGCACAAAAATCTAGGCTGACACTCCAGTGCAGTGCTGAGGGAGTGCTCACTGTTGGAGGTGCTTACTAGCAAGGCAGTATGTATAATGTATTTGCTTCATGGGCTCTTTGCTTAAGAATTTATAGCAATACATTACTATTAAGAACGAGTTGGTTTATTAGCAAAGGATTAACCATCACACTGCACATTACCAGTTCATCCACCAGGTTCACAACCACCTGCCTCATCGTGGATCCCCCGAACCCAACTGGCTGAGGTTTTATTGAATCTTGTGAACATCACGTGATTGGCTAAGCCACTCACAACTCAACAGACCTGTGAGCATACTTACAGTATGTATTACAGTATACATGATGATCCTTAGTTCCCCAGAAAGAAAGACAGGATTTGGATTTATATAGCGCCTTTCACGACCATCAGACATTTCAAAATGCATTACAACCAATGAAGTTCTTTTGGACTGTAGTCACTGTTGTAATGTAGGAAACGCGGCAGCCAATTTGTGCACAGCAAGCTCCCACAAACAGCAAAGTGATAATGACCAGATATACTGGGGTTTTTTGTTATTTTGATTGAGGGATAAATAATGGCCAAAAAAACAGGGATTATCCGCTGCTCTTCTTTGAAATAGTGCTGTAGGATCTTTTATGTCCCCTTGAGAGAGCAGACGGGACCTCGGTTTAACGTCTTATCTGAAAGACGGCACCTCCAACAGTGCAGCGCTCCCTCAGCACTGCACTGGAGTGTCAGCCTAGATTTTTGTGCTCAAGTCCCTGGAGTGGGAACTTGAACCCACTTGAACTCAGAAGCGAGAGAGTGCTACCCACTGAGCCACAGCTGATACTGAGATATTTTCATCAGCCATGCATTGGACTGGAGTCACCTGTAGGCCAGACCAGGTGGGAGTGGTAGGCGCCCTTCCCTAAAGGACATCAATGAACCAGCACCTTTCCTGGTCAATGTTTCTGCTGCCAGGCAACAAATTACCAGATTTATTGATTCCAATTTTGCAAATTTGCTGCAGCGGGGTTTGAACTACGGTTCCCTGCACAAGTGACCGAGCAACCCCACTGTCCAGCTCCTGTTTAGTCCCTGCTGAAGTGGAGCTGAAGGGGAAATGGTGCTGCATGTTTACAAGAAGGATAGCTCTGTTTGCCCCACCAAGGCATCGTCTCCCCTGGCCCCGCCCCCTCCCGTTCAGCATTTCCTTCAAACTGCTACTGAGGATTGCAACTGTGAACTCAGAATCCCACCACTCTAACACCGTGCTTTGGTTCCCCAATGCCATGTGGCACCATTCCTGGTTTCCGACTTCTCTCTGGCGCTTGCTATCTATTTTCTCGCCAGAGCCGGGCATTATTTATGTTGCATTTATCTGAAACAGGCAGAAATGGGGGTATCTAGAACTAGGGGGCATCATTGCAGAATAAGGGGGTCACCCATTTAAGACGTAAATGAGGAGGAATTTCTTCTCTCAGTGGCTCGTGAATCTGTGGAATTCTCTACCCCAGAGAGCTGTGAAGGCCGAGTCATTGAATATATTCAAGGTTGAGATAGACAGATTCTTGAACTAGAGGGGAGTCAAGGGTTATGGAGAACGGGCAGGGAAATGGAGTTGAGGCCAGGATCAGATCAGCCATGATCTTATTAAATGGCGGAGCAGGCTCGAGGGGACAAATGTCCTACTCCTGCTCCTATTTCTTATGTTCTTATGTAAGTGTTATCTCAAATCCAAACTGATCAAATTGTCTGGGTATAATTGAACTCAGAAACAACTTTTCAGCTTGTTCTAATTAAAATCTTCACAAAACAGTAGTGGTAAAACACTTGTGACTCAAGTTGTGGTGAAATTGTTGCAAAATGTTAATCTTGTATGTTCCTCTGAGGACATCATACTGGAATGGTACCCAGTTATTGCTGGCTTACACAGGAACAGGAGGAGCCCATTCAGCCCCTCGAGCCTGCTCCGTCATTCAATGAGATTATGACTGATCTACGACCTAACTCCATATACCTGCCTTTGGCCCATATGCCTTAATACCATTGGTTAACAAAGTGCTATCAATCTCTGATTTAAAATTAATTATTGACCTAGCATCAATTTCCATTTGTGGATGACAGTTCCAAACTTCTACCGCCCTTCGTGTTTCCTAATTTCGCCCCTGAAAGGTCTGGCTCTAATTTTTAGACTATGCCCTCTAGTCCTAGATTCCCCAACCAGCGGAAATACTTTTTCTCTATCTCTCCTACCCTAATATCCTGAATACTTCGATCAGATCACCCCTTAACCGTCTAAATTCAAGGGAATACAACCCTAATTTGTGTACACTCTCCTCCTATCTTAATATTTGAAGTCCGGGTATCATTCTGGTAAACCTACGCTGCACTCCCTCCAGGACCAATATATCCTTCCTAAGATGTGGTGCCCAGAACTGCTCACAGTATTCCAGGTGTGATCACATTTAGAGTCACTCTATTGCCTATCAAACTGACAACAATATTCCATTGCATGCAAGGATTAAAAAAATCCACACCAGAACCTCTGGTCAATTTCTTGTTTTCCTTATTTCTCATTTCCTTGGCGCCTGCAAGAACTCTTCCTGACAATGACCCAATAACGCAAAGAAAAAGAGGTATTGAAATTTAGGAAAACTCTACAAATGGAGGTTTTATCATGGATGCCTGCTGACTTCTTGCACTGCAGTATAAGAGCAATACAAATTGAAAAAGCTATTTTTATACAGATAGATAATGAATCAGCTTGTTTGATTCTCACACAGATTTATAAGCAGATATGCTTGCCTTAGAGTGAGTGCAGCAAAGGTTCACCAGACTGATTCCTGAGAGGGGGGTGGAATGAGGAGAGATTGAGTAGACTAGGCCTAAATTCTCTAGCATTTAGAAGAATGAGAGATGATTTCATTGAACCTACAAAATTCTTACAGGGCTTGACTGGGTAGATGCAGGGAAGATGTTTCCTCTGACTGAGGAGTCTAGAACCAGGGGCCATAGTCTCAGAATAAGAGGTTGGCCATTTAGGACTGAGATGAGAAATTTTTTCACTCAAAGCATTGTGAATCTTTGGAATTCTCTACCCCAGAGGGCTATGGAGTCTTAGTCGATTAGTATATTCAAGACCGAGATCAATAGATTTTTGGATACTAAGGGAATCAAGGGATAGTGCGATAAAGTGGATTTGAGGTCGAAGATCAACCATGATCTTATTGAATGGCGGAGCAGGCACAAGGAGCCGAATGGCCAATTCCTGCTCGTATTTATTATGGTCTTATGTTGAGCTGTTTACACAATGAGGTGCTGCTGTGCATTTAAGCGAATGGAAAGCCACAGTTACAATGCATCAGTGATGACGCACACTAAACCTCAATCTCTTGTCCCAGCTTATAAGTGTACTTAATGTTAGAGCAGATGTGAGGCGTGTATTCTGGAATTCCAACTAAATACCGCCTTCTCTTGTTTCTGCAGGGTGACCGTGGTGAAACGGGACCTCCAGGGCCTCCTGGAGTTAAAGGAGCGATGGTAAGGAGTAAGTCTGTTCCCTCTCTTTCTCTCCCCTCCCCCTCTCCCTCGCTCTCTCTCTCCCCTTCCCCTCACTCTCTCCCCACACTTTCTTTCTCTCTCCCTCCCCTCCCCCTCTTTCCCTCCCTCTTCCCCCTCTTCCCTTGCTCTCTCTTCCCCCCCCTCCCCTCTCTCTCCTCTCCCTCCCCGTTTCCTTCCCTCTCTTTCCACTCACTCCCTTCTCTCCCTGCAACCCCCCCCACCCCCCCCCCCCACCCCAACCTGTCTCTCTCTCCTGCTCTCATTCTGAAATGCATTTTCCTATCCTAACTTGTGCGATCAGTGTTTTCAGATTCTCCGTGTGCAGTTATGCGATAAGCTTTTGCACAATGATAAATGATCAGCATCACGGTTATTGTACATATGTCTATTAGCATATATACACTCCTATGAATACACATTCTGAAATGCAGAGAACATGCATCTTTTAATAAAAAGGCTTTAGAGTAGGCCTGATAGTGTCCGGTGGTCATATATTTGTTACTTTTAAGGTCAATGCACAGTCATAAAAGAACTGTTTTTTGAACAATGTACCTTATTGGACCTGAGTGTTTACGTAGCTCTATTGTTATTCCTTAGAGAGGTAGAACATTGTGAGGGGTGTCTATGCAATTGGGAACAGAGCTACGGAACGACCTGGATTAGAAATTGGACAGCCTACCTAAATCACAATTGCGCGTGCAGCTAGCTTGACTTCATAATCAAACCTGACTCCTGAAGACATTCCAGCTATGATTAGTGCAGCTTTCTCCCCTGCTGCTGTTTTATGGAACGTTCCATTCTGCCAGAGTTCTGGCTGCCGATCACTGTGTAAGCAAAGAGACATCTGGGCTTGGCTGTGTTGCTGCGACAGTCCAATAACCTGTCAATACTTGCTGCCTAGGCCCACCCGTGAAGAATGGCCACTTAGAATCATAGCACAGAAAGCGTCCATTTGGCTCATCGGCCTGTGCCGGCTCTTTGAAGGAGCTGACCAATTTAAAACAACAACTTGTATTTATATAGCGCTTTTAACATAGTGAAATGTCCCAAGGCACTTCACAGGAGTGTTCTGAGATCATTTTAAAAATAATAATTTTGACACCGAGCCGCATAAGTAGAAATTAGCACGGGAAAGAGGTAGGTTTTAAGGAACATCTTGAAGGAGGAAAGAGAGGTAGAGAGACGGAGAGGTTTAGGGAGGAAGTTCCAGAACTTGGGGCCCGGGCAACAGTTGAACGATTATAATCAGGGATGCTCAAGAAGGCAGAATTAGAGGAGCGCAGACATCTCAGGGGGTTGTGGGACTGGAAGAGATTACAGAGATAGGGAGGGAAAAACGGCACCTCTGACAGTGCAGCGCTCCCTCAGCATTGCACTGGAGTGTCAGCCTAGATTTATGTGCTCAAACCCAGAACCTTCTGACTCAGAGGCGAGTGTGCTACCCACTGAGCTACAGCTGACACTGAAGATTGATGAAGGTAGTGTGGTTGAACTTTCAAAAGGCGTTTGACAATGTACCACATAATAGACATTAGCAAAATTAAAGTTCATGGCATTAAAGGGACAGTGGCTGCATGGATACAAAATTTTGAAATCGAGGCATTATTTCACCGGAATCTAATGTCGGTCAGTGAGCACAAGGTTGATGGCTGAGTGGGACTTGGTGCAAGTTAGGACTTGGGCAGCCGAGATTACATAGGGTAGAATGTGGGAGGCCAGCCACATAACTAACGTTCCCTCTAATTTTCATTCTGTTCGTGGTCCCTTTAAATTTGCACAGCCGCCTGTGCTCGATATCTTTTCCAGCGGCAACAGCTGGTGATCGACCTGCGCGGGACCTCCCGATCGATGCGCGGCCGCGAACTAGCATACCATAGGGGGAATGTTGTCCATAACCGTGCAAATTATTCCCCTTCAAGGCAAATTAGCCCTCTTGGGTGAAGTACCTGTGGAATGGTACCTCGGACATGAGTCAGCATCTTCAGGAGAGAAAGGGCAAAACATTTATATAAAAAAATAAATATAAATCTTTTAATTTGATATTAGTTTTTCATTCAATACTGTAATTTTGTAAATACTGTCACTGCTATTGGTTGAAGTGTGTCTGGGAGCCTTCCAGCAACAAGGTATTTCAGTAACAATGGACTATGTAACAGCCACACTAATTAAAACATTTCAGTAATATTCCAATATGAGAAAGACATTATTTTATTTACCCACTATTCACCCTCTGATGTCGACGTGGGGAAACTTATAATCCGGGACAAAATTAATCGGCATATAGAAAAGTATGGGCTAATAAATGAAAGCTAGCACGGATTTGTTTAAGACAAACCATGTTTGGCAAACTTGATCAAGTTCTGTGATGAATTAAAGAAAGAAGAAAGAAAAGCTTACATTTATATAGCGCCTTTCACGACCACCAGACGTCTCAAAGCACTTTACAGCCAATGAAGTACTTTTGGAGTGTAGTCACTGTTGTAATGTGGGAAACGCGGCAGCCAATATGCGCACAGCAAGCTCCCACACACAGCAATGTGATAATGACCAGATAATTTATTTTTTTGTTATGTTGATTAAGAGATAAATATTGGCCAGGACACCGGGGATAATTTCCCTGCTCTTCTTCGAAATAGTGCTTTTATGTCCACCTGAGAAAAAATAGTAAGGAAAGGGAAGATAGATTATGGGCTCAATTTTCCCCAAAGCTTTCTTTTGGCGTACTTGAAGAGTTGTGCCCGTTTTTTGGGGTCCAAGTTTCCTCTTTTGATTTCTTCATTTTGGCGCAGCCTAGCCTGTCCTTTTGTTTTGGGGGTGAAGCCTTGATCTGCGTCAAAAAGATCGGGTTGCCACGGTAACCAGAAACACAATGCGGGCTGAGGCTGGAAAGGGAAATATACAGCTAGGTTGCAACCTGCACAACACATTAAAATACATTGTAGCAATTCCACAAGCACAGATACATTGTAGCAATTCCACAAGCACAAATACATTGTAGCAACTTACCTCCATTAAATTATTAAAGTCCCCCCCCCCACCGATGCCAGTGCCGATCCCTACTCCTATCCCAGGCCCAGTGCCCTCCCGGTCCGCTCCCTCGCACCTAGCCCTGGCCGAGTGGCCTCCTCCCTCCTGGTCCCGCACCTAGCCCTGGCCGAGTGGCCTCCCCCCTCCCAGTTCCATACCTAGCCCTGACCGAGTGGCCTCCACCCTCCAGTCCTGCACCTAGCCCTGGCCGAGTGGCCTCCTCCCTCCTGGTCCCGCACCTAGCCCTGGCCGAGTGGCCTCCACCCTCCTGGTCCCGCACCTAGCCCTATCCGAGTGGCCTCCACTCTCCTGGTCCCGCACCTAGCCCTAGCCGAGTGGCCTCCACCCTCCAGTCCTGCACCTAACTCTGGTCAAATGGCCTCCCGGTCGGCTCCCCGCACCTATCCCAGGCCAAATGGCCTCCCGGTCTGCTCCCTCCGAATAAGGGGCCGCCCATTTAAAGCTGAGTTGAGGAGGAATTTCTTCTTTCACAGAGGTAAATCTTTGGAATTCTCTGCCCCATAGATCTATGGAGGCTGGGTCATTGAATATATTTATGGCAGAGATAGTCAGATTTTTAAGCAATAAGGGAATAAAGGGTTATGAGAAGTGCAGCTGAATCCATGATCAGATCAACCATGATCTTATTAAATGGTGGAGCAGGCTCGAGGGGCCAAATGGCCTACTCCTGTGCTATTTCTTAGGTTCTTATGAGAGATCAGATGGGGCCTCGGCTTAACGTCTCATCCGAAAGATGGTACTTCTGACAGTGCAGCACTCCCTTAGCACTACACTGGAGTGTCAACCTAGATTTATGTGCTCAAGTCCCTGGAGTGGGACTTAAATCCACAACCCTCTGACTTCGAGGCGAGTGTGCTACCTACTGAGCCACACTCTGAGCCATACAGGAGGGCGGGTATTACTACAGCCTTGTAGACCATGAGCTTGGTGACAGTTTTGAGGGACTGATCTTCAAACACTCTTTTCCTCAGGCGGCCGAAGGCTGCACTGGCGCACTGGAGGCGGTGTTGGATCTCATCATCAATGCCTGCTCTTGTTAGAAACATAGAAACATAGAAAATAGGTGCAGGAGTAGGCCATTCGGCCCATCGAGCCTGCACCGCCATTCAATGAGTTCATGGCTGAACATGCAACTTCAGTACCCCATTCCTGCTTTCTCGCCATACCCCTTGATCCCCCTAGTAGTAAGGACTACATCTAACTCCTTTTTGAATATATTTAGTGAATTGGCCTCAACAACTTCCTGTGGTAGAGAATTCCACAGGTTCACCACTCTCTGAGAAGTTTCTCCTCATCTCGGTCCTAAATGGCTTACCCCTTATCCTTAGACTGTGACCCCTGGTTCTGGACATCAACTGGTTCTCCCTTGTCCACTCTACTGGAAACATCCTCAAAAAATTCCAGAAGATTTGTCAAGCATGATTTCCCTTTCACAAATCCATGCTGACTTGGACCTATCATGTCACCTCTTTCCAAATGCGCTGCTATGACATCCTTAATAATTGATTCCATCATTTTACCCACTACCGATGTCAGGCTGACCGGTCTATAACTCCCTGTTTTCTCTTTCCCTCCTTTTTTAAAAAGTGGGGTTACATTGGCTACCCTCCACTCCATAGGAACTGATCCAGAGTCTATGGAATGTTGGAAAATGACTGTCAATGCATCCGCTATTTCCAAGGCCACCTCCTTATGTACTCTGGGATGCAGTCCATCAGGCCCTGGGGATTTATCGGCCTTCAATCCCATCAATTTCCTTGTTGATAGGAGACTCCCGAGATAGGGGAAGTGGTCCACGTTGTCCAGGGGCACACCGTGGATCTTGATGTTTGGAGGGCAGTGCTGTGCGGCGAGGACAGGCTGGTGGAGGACCTTTGTCTTACTAATGTTTAGTGTAAGGCCTATGCTTTCATGCACCTCGGTAAATACGTCGACTATGACCTGGAGTTCAGCCTCTGTGTGTGCACAGACGCAGGCGTCGTCTGCATACTGTAGCTCGATGACAGAGGTTGGAGTGGTCTTGGACTTGGCCTGGAGACGGCGAAGGTTGAACAGCTTCCCACTGGTTCTGTAATTTAGCTCCACTCCAGCGGGGAGCTTATCAACTGTGAGGTGGAGCATAGCAGCGAGGAAGATTGAGAAGAGGATTGGGGCGATGACTCAGCTCTGCTTGACCCCGGTCCGGACATGAATTGGGTCTGTGATGGATCCGTTGGTAAGGATCACGGCCTGCATGGCGTCGTGGAGCAGGCGGAGTATGGTGACGTACTTTTGGGGGCATCTGAAATGGAGGAGGACGCTCCATAGACCCTCGCAGTTGACAGCATCAAAGGCCTTTGTAAGGTCGAAAAAGGCCATGTATAAAGGCTGGCGCTGTTCCATGCATTTTTCCTGCAGCCGATGCGCTGCAAAGATCATGTCCCAAATGGCATTTGACAAGGTATCACATAATTGATGTTAGCAAAATTAAAACTCATGGCATTAAAGGGACAGCGGCTGCATGGATACAAAATTGGCTAAATGACACAAAGCAGAGAGTAGTGAATGGTTGTTTCTAAGACTGGAGGGAAGTATGCAGTGCTGTTCCCCAGGGGGGGTGGTATTAGGACCATTGCTCTTTTTTATATATATTAATAACCTGGACTTGGGTATACATGGCATAATTTCAAAGTTTGCAGATGATACAAAACTTGGAAATGTAGTAAACAATGAGGAGGATAGTGATAGTCTTCAGAAGGACATAAACAGACTGGTTAAATGGGCAGACACATGGCAGGTGAAATTTCACGCAGAAGTGTGAAGTGATATATTTTGATAGGAAGAATAAGGAGAGGCAATAGGAACTAAATGGTACAATTTTAAAGGGGGTGTAGGAACAGAGACATCTGGGGGTGTATATACACACATTTTTGAAGGTGGCAGGAGAAGTTGAGAAGGCTGCTTAAAAAAAGCCTAGGGGATCCTTGGCTTTATTAATAGAGGAATAGAGTACAAAAGCCAGGAAGTTATGTTAAACCTTTATAAAACACTGGTTAGGCCTCAGCTGGAATATTGTGTTCCAGTTCTGGGCACCAGATTTTAAGAAGGATTGGAGAGAGGGCAGAGGAGATTTACGAGAATGGTTCCTGGGACGAGGGACTTCAGTGATATGAATAGACTGGAGAAGCTGGGGTTGTTCTCCTTGGAGCAGAGAAGGTTAAGAGGAGATTTGATAAATATGTTCAAAATCATGAATGGTTTTGAGAGAGTAAATAAGGAGAAACTGTTTCCAATGACAGAAGGGTCAGTAACCAGAGGACACAGATTTATGGTGATTGACAAAAGAACCAGAGATGACATGAGGGGAAATGTTTTTTTTAGCAGCGAGTTGTTGTGATCTGGATTCCACTGCCTGACAGGGTGGTGGAAGCAGATTCAATAATAACCTTCAAAAGGGAATTGGATAAATACTTGAAGTGAAAAGATTGACAGGGCTATGGGGAAGGAGCAGGGAACTGGGATTAATTGGATCGCTCTACTGAAGAGTCGGCATAGGTACAATGGGCCGAATGGCCTCCTCCTCCTCTGTTGTATCATTCCGTGATTCTATTGCAGTAACGTTAACATAGAAACATAGAAAATAGGTGCAGGAGTAGGCCATTCGGCCCTTCGAGCCTGCACCACCATTCAATAAGATCATGGCTGATCATTCACCTCAGTACCCCTTTCCTGCTTTCTCTCCATACCCCGTGATCCCTTTAGCCGTAAGGGCCATATCTAACTCCCTCTTGAATATATCCAATGAACTGGAATCAACAACTCTCTGCGGCAGGGAATTCCACAGGTTAACTCTCTGAGTGAAGAAGTTTCTCCTCATCTCGGTCCTAAATGGCTTACCCCTTATCCTTAGACTATGTCCCCTGGTTCTGGACTTCCCCAACATTGGGAACATTCTTTCTGCATCTAACCTGTCCAGTCCCGTCAGAATTTTATACGTTTCTATGAGATCCCCTCTCATCCTTCTAAACTGAATACAGGCCCAGTCGATCCAGTCTTTCCTCATATGTCAGTCCTGCCATCCCAGGAATCAGTCTGGTGAACCTTCGCTGTACTCCCTCAATAGCAAGAACATCCTTCCTCAGATTAGGAGACCAAAACTGAACCTAATTTTCCTGATGAGGCCTTACTAAGGCCCTGTACAACTGCAGTAAGACCTCTCTGCTCCAATATTCAAATCTCCTAGCTATGAAAGCCAACATACCATTTGCCTTCTTCACTGCCTGCTGTACCTGCATGCCCACTTTCAATGGCTGATGTACTATGACACCCAGGTCTTGTTGCATCTCCCCTTTTCCTAATCTGCCGCCATTCAGATAATATTCTGCCTTCGTGTTTTTTTCCCATCAAAGTGGATAACCTCACATTTATCCACATTATACTCATCTGCCACGCGTTTGCCCACTCACCTAACCTGCCCAAGTCACCCTGCCAGGGTAACAATAGCAACAGAAAATGCAAGAAGTACACACCAGGTCCATCAGCATTTGAAAAGATAAAGAACAGATTAATGTTTCAGGTCGATTCTCTGTGTTCCTACTGTTTCTGGAGCAATGTCATTCTGCCAACAGGAGGAGTGTTTCTCAAAGGCATACCAGTCCTGCAAGTTTTCTGTATCGGCTCCTTCACTGCATCGCAGTGATAAAATGCTCCATCTAGTGTCCAAACTGAATATAAATTATTATAAATATTACCCATTGAGGCCAGCCGTGTCTGAGCCACCTGGAGGCCGAGAGTCTCTGGTTGAAAGCCCAAATCTTTCTCACCAGGTCTAACCTAGCTCCTCCAGCATTGAAGTGATATTAAGCAATTAGATTGTAAAGTTTTGCAGCTTCATTACACTGTTGGGAAACAATTCGCTAGGTTAAATAAAACCATTCAGTGTCTCACTTCAGACTGGGCTTAATTCCAGAGAACCAGAGGACACAGATTTAAGGTGATTGGCAGAAGAACCAAAGGCGACACGAGGAGAAACTTTTTTACGCAGTGTGTGGTTAGGATCTGGAATGCACTGCCCGAAAGGGTGGGTGGCTTTCAAAAGGGAATTGGATAAGTACCTGAAGGAAAAAATTTGCAGGGCTACGGGGAAGGGGCAGAGGAGTGGGACTAGCTGAAGTGCTCTTGCAGAGAGCCGGCACGGGCTCGAAGGGCTGAATGGCCTCCTTCTGTGCTGTAACCATTCTATGATTCTAGGAATTCAGACCCATTGCTGTCTGAGAAAAGTCATTGCAATTGCATGATTGACTGTAATCTTACAATATAGTGGGTTTCAAACCAAAAAGAGGGTATGTGTTGCATTTATTTAAAAAAATGTTGAAACATCATTAATGATATCATTTAAAAAAATGCGACTTCCTGTTTTATAATGCACTGCAATTGATCAGGATATTTGCATTAAAGAACCAAACCTCCCCAAATGTTCCTTTTGGCCCGAGAGATGCTAATTTTGCATTTGCATGCAGCCTTGGAGTATTTTGGAGTGGCAGGATGTGGGCTTACACATGTGACTCTCCACACGGGAGCTGCAGTGGATGGAGGCCAGACACTTCCCCACAGGGGTGTCAGAGGGATAGTCCTGTTGGACCACTATCATTCACCCACCCTCCCACCAGCCGGTTAGAGGGGCATTGTACTATGTTAGCAGCTGTGAAACATGTATGTATGTATGAGTATAAGAGTAAAGACATTTTCCTATAATTATATAGAGCCCTGGTGAGACTGCACTTGGAGTATTGTGTACAGTTTTGGTCTTCTTACCTGAGGAAGAATATACTTGTCATAGACTGGTTCCTGGGATGGGGAGATTGTCCTATGAGGAGTGATTGAGTAGCCTGGGCTTATATTCTCTAGAGTTTAGAAGAATGAGAGGTGATCTCATTGAAACATACTAAATTCTGACACGGGTAGACAGGGTAGATGCAAGGAGGTTGTTTCCACTGGCTGAGGAGTCTAGAACCAGGGGTCACAGTCTCAGAATAAGGGGTCGGCTATTTAGGACTGAGATGAGGAGAAATTTCTTCACTCAGGGTGAATCTTTGGAATTCTCCACCCCAGAGGGCTGTGGAGGCTCAGTTGTTGAATATATTCAAGACGGAGATCGATAGATTTTTGGATATTAAAGGAATCAAGGGATATGGGGACAGTGCAGGAAAGTGGAGTTGAGGAGGAAGATCAGCCATGATCTTATTGAATGGCGGAGTAGGCTCGAGGGGCTGAATGACCTACTCCTGCTCCTAATTCTTATGTTATTATCTGTGCCACAGGAATAATGGGGGAAGCCAGAGAATAATATGTGTTATTTTTGCAAAATTAACATTTTGTCTTCTGGTAAGCAAAGGTTACAATCATATCATGTAGCTCACACGAGAATGGCTTGGTCGAACAGAAGGTTTAAACAGCCGAGTATAATACCACATACCAGAAAATGGATGAGTCCACTTCATACGTGGAATACGTACCACAGTTTGCGCTGGTGTATAGAATTCCTGTTTGTTCAGCAAGGTAACAGTTAACCTGCTGGTCATAGCATTTGTTTTCTTAATTGCATAGAGACCCTGCTTATCCAGCAGGAAGGGCTGAGATAACAAGAGTTTGGAAATAAAATTATTTCAGACTTAAGTATGCGACTGCCAAAGTTGGAGCTGTTTCAGCATAACCAACATCTCGAACTCAAAACTGATGAGGTGGGCATTATGGAAAATAAAAATCAGATCTGTCGCCAATAAAAAAAACCTTGAGGTTGTAATACTTGCTGAAGTCTTATAATTAACATTTGGTTAGTTCCGTATATCTACAGTTGAAATACAATCATGAGTGTGGTCACGTGCTCAATTGTGCTGTGGTAACGTTTGGCTTTGCACCCATGATTCACCTCCACTGCAGTTTCCTGATTTGGCTTCTGCTGTTTGAGGTACAAGTCAAGCGGTGGCCTGCGTGTCATCAGTGAAGAAGTGGGGTGGGGGAATGAATTGGTGAGATCCATGTCCGAATTTCCTCATGCACACGCACACCGTACACGCACACACCTCCTTCGAACAGTGATGGGAGGCCATTTATCCCACCACCCCAAGCACTTTTACCTAGCATGGGGAGACCAAAAGAGGGACTGAAATAACATTTAAAATAGGACTGTAAAAATGGAGAATTAAAAGAAAATTATGGTAATTTTTTGTTTTTTTACTTCCACTGAAAAACAAAAGTAAATGAGTGGGGAGAAGATACGTAGAAGTGAGAATTATCACGGCCCAGATTTAGCTGAAAACGACGCACACCTTTATTAATGCGCCAATCGCCCAGCAACTTGTGGCGAGGGAGTGATGCCCCGTGAATTGCCAATCGCCACAAGTTGCTGGCCATTAGCTTCACTAAAATTACATCTCTCGCTTAACCTCCCCGTGAGTTTGTTGAAGTTGCTGCATTGGCATATTAATTGCCCATAAAACGCGCCACAGAAGGTTAACTCTAGTAATTAACTTCATAAGTACCCTTTGAACAACACGGTAATTGTCAAATCAGCCATGATCTTATTGAATGGCGGAGCAGGCTCGAGGGGCCTTATGGCCTACTCCTGTTCCTATTTCTTATGTTCTTATGTTCTTATTGCAGGCAGGACAGGCTGCATAAACTGGGCTTGTATTTCCTTGAGCTTAGAAGGGTAATCTAATCAAGGTGTTTAAAATGATTAAAGAGATTCAATAGAGCTGGTACCAAGAAACAACGCCCTCTGATGGGGAATCCAGAACAAGGGCATAATGTTAAAATCAGAGCCAGGCCATTCAGGAGTGATGTCAGGAAGCACTTCTTCATACAAAGGGTAGTGGGAATCTGGAAATCTCCCCCCTCCCCCCCCCCCCCCACCCTGCTGAAAAAGCTGTAGATGCTGGGGGTCCAATGAAAATGTCAAGACTGAGCAGGATAGATTTTTGTTGTATCAAGGAATATGGAGCAATGGCAGGTAAATAGAGTTAAGTTACAGATCAGCCATGATCTGATTGAATGGCAGAATTCAGCAGAGCAGGTCTCCAGTCGTCCTGGTTAATCCTTGCCACTGGACCAAGACCTAGCTCTGTCAAGCCCGTGTGTGGCTGGTGTGCACCGGCCACCACACGTTCAAAAAAATCCATGCATAGGCATCTTCCACCCCTGGAGTTCAGGACTGGAATATTGGGTCCTTCGTTGAAACATCTGTGAACCCATGTGGAAGCAAGTCATCCTCGTTCGAGGGACTGCCTATGATGATGATGAATTGTCAATGACTGCAGTAATGTATTTGCTTCGTGGGCTCTTTGCTTAAGAATTCATAGCAACGCATTGCTTTAAGAACTAGTTGGTTTATTAACAAAGTTTAGCAATCACACTACACATTGCTAGTTCATCCACTAGGCTCACAACGGCATACCTCATCGTGGATGACCTAGACCCAAATTACTGGGGTTTTATTGAGTCCTGTGAACATCATCGTTAAGCCACTCACAATGCAATACATCTACAAACATGTGAGCATACTCACAGGTGTATACATTACAACTGCCAATCTTTTTTCTCATTCGTTCATGGGAGGTGGGCATCGCTGGCAAGGCCAACGTTTATTGCCCATCCCTAGTTGCCCTTGAGAAGGTGATGGTGAGCCGCTGCCTTGAATCACTGTAGTCCGTGTGGTGAAGATACTCCCACAGTGCTGTTAGGGAAACGGGTGCCTAGGTCAACATCCTTTGCTCAGAAAGTGAACAATTATTAGTGTGGAGTCTCATTTCATAGAAACATAGAAAATAGGAGCAGTAGTAGGCCATTCAGCCCTTCGAGTCTGCACCACCATTCAATATGATCATGGCTGATCCTCTATCTCAACACCATATTCCCGCTTTTTCCCCATACCCCTTGATGCCTTTTGTTTCTAGAAATCTGTCTATCTCCCTCTTAAATATATTCAGTGACTTGGCCTCCACAGCCTTCTGTGGTAGGGAATTCCACAGGTTCACCACCCTCTGAGTGAAAAAATGTCTCCTCATCTCTGTTCTAAATTTCTTAACCGTATCCTGAGACTGTGACCCATTGTTCTAGACTTCCCGGCCAGTGAAAACATCCTCCCCGCATCCAGTCTATCCAACCCAGTCAGAATGTTATACATTTCAATGACATCCCCTCTCTTCTAAACTCTAGTGAATATAGGCCTAGTCTACCCAATCTCTCCTCATACGACAGTCCTGCCATCCCAGGAATCAGTCTGGCACTCCCTCTATGGCAAGTATATCCTTTCTTAGAGGTAAGGAGACCAAAACTGCACACAATACTCCAGGTGAGGTCTCACCAAGGCCCTGTATAACTGTAGTAAGACATCCTTGCTCCTGTACTCAAATCCTTTTGTAATGAAGGCCAACATACCATTTGCCTTCCGAACTGCTTGCTGCACCTACATGTTTGCTTTCAATGAATGGTGTACAAGGACACCCAGGTCCTTCTGTACATCGACACTTCCCAAGCCATCACCATTTACATAATACTTTGTCCTTATGTTTTTCCTACTAAAGTGGATAACTTCACATTTATCCACGTTATACTGCATCTGCCATGTATTTGCCCACTCACTCAACCTATCTAAATCACCTTGCAGCGACTTTGCATCCTCCTCACAACTCACAATTCCACCTAGTTTTGTGTCGTCAGCAAACTTGGAAATATTACTTTTGGTTCCCTCATCCAAATCATTTATATATATTGTGAATAGCTGGGGCCCAAGCACTGATCCCTGTGGTACCCCACGAGTCACTGCCCGCCACCCTGAAAAAGACCAATTTATTCCTACTCTCTGTCTCCTGTCAGTTAACCAATTTTCAATTCATGCCAATACATTACCCCCAATCCTATGTGCTTTAATTTTGCACATTAGCCTCTTACGTGGGACTTTATCAAAGGCCTTCTGAAAATCCAAATACACTACATCCATTGGTTCTCCCTTATCTATTCTATCAGTTACATCCTCACAAAACTCCAGTAGATTTGTCAAACATGATTTTCCTATCATAAATCCATGTTGACTTTGTTTAATCCCGTTGATATTATCTAAGTGTGCCGCTATCACACTTTATAATAGACCCCAGCATTTTCCTTACTACTGATGTCAGGCTAACCAGTCTATAGTTCCCCGTTTTCTCCTTCTGGTTGTGAATTGTTTTCAGAGTTTTTAAAGTTGCCAGATTTACATTTTTAAATGTTTTTTTCTAAATGTTCCTTTTTGTCACTTTTCTCTCCCTATATCCAATCTTTATTCCCCTCTCTTTATTTCTTTCTCTCTTCCTGATTTGACTCTAATTCACCCTCCTCCGTCCTTCCACTGTTTATCTCTTAATCCTTTAATTCCACTGGTAAAGAAGATACACTGCCTGTCCTGTTGTTCAGCAAGGTCCCACATGCCCTGTTTCCCTCGCTGCGCTGTTATCAGCGCGCACTTCCAGCAAAAATGCTAACACCTAAATGAGCATGAACTAACGGCATGCCGCGTTCCAGCAAAATCTGGGATGATGAATTAAAAATATTTAACTGACAGGTTTTTACATTGCAAATTCAGAAATCGCAAGTGCACTAAGCTTAGCAATAACAATGGACCTCCTGATAATGTGACAGTATTTCTCATTTAGTTTTTGTGTAGCGTTCTAACAGTCCACATTCGCCCAACGTTAACATTTTCAAGCTTCATTTAAAACCTCACAAACCAACAAATCCCCTTGGAGCCGTGCTCTTTAGCGCCGATGTAATGGAAGAATTCAGTGCTCTCAGTGCAGGCCTGGAGTGCGTATCAAGAAGTTGCATACCCTGAACAATGATCTCCTGTTCTTTAATTTTAATGGACATAAAATTAAGGGCTAGGGATGGAGAATTTTCCGGTATGCACCACCAGCTCACGCCAAAAGCAGGGGAATGGAAAATCGCCCCTTTATTTAGAATGACTGAAGTTGACTGCAGGCTTGGATGCCTTGTTCCCACCCATTATCTATGCATTAGTGCTTGAATTTTGTAACCGTATGTACCTACAGATCGCGAGTGCCTTTTTGAGACTTTTTCCGATATTCTGTAATTATAAAGTGTGAACCAATCACTTCTAGGACACGAAAACAAATAGAGAGAAAGAGCTGTCTACACAATACTCTTATACTGTTTCATTTCTATAATCATGTTAAAATTATTAACGCTTGGAAGATTTGTATTTATATCGCGCCTTATCACATCGCTCAGAAGGTCTCAAATACAATAAGTTATTGTTATGTAGGCAAATATGACTGCAAGATTTTATATTACTGGACCAATAATCCAGAGGCCTGGACTAATGATCTGGAGACATGAGTTCAAATCTTACCACGGCAGCTGGGGAATTTAAATTCAGTTCATTAAATAAATCTGGAATAAAAAGCTCTTATCAGTAATGGTGACCATGAAACTACCGGATTGTTGTAAAAACCCAATTGGTTCACTAGTGTCCTTTAGGGAAGGACATCTGCTGTCCTTACCCGGTCTGGCCTACATGTGAATCCAGACCCATAGCACTGTGGTTGACTCTTAATTGCCCTCTGAAATGGCCATTAGCAAGCCACTCAGTTGTATCAACCTTCATAGCACAGATTGCAGTGGTTCAAGAAGGCGGCTCACACCACCTTCTCAAGAGCAATTAGGGATGGGCAATAAATGCTGCCTTGCTAGCGACGCCCATATCCAGTGTACGAATAGAAAAATAAAGATTCTACAAACAGCTAATGACCAGCTAATCTTTTTGTGGGATTGGTTGAGGGGTAACTATTGCCTAGGACACTGGGAGAACTCCCTACTTTACTTCAAATAATGCCAAGAGATTTCTAATGTGTAAGTGGACTGGCAAAGGTCAACAACAACAACATTTATATAGCACCTTTAAGGCAGTAAAATACCCCGAGGTGTTTCACAGGAGCGCAATTCAACAAAACAAAAAAAAAGGTTGTTCAGCAAAAATAAAAATGCTAAATCATTCAAATAAAAAAATAATCAGTCTCTTGTTTGGTTTTTGCAAGTTATGCAACCACTTTGTAACATTTCTATGGTCTTTATGTTTACTCGTTTTGACCAGAGTGAATTCTGAATGGCTAATATTTACACAATGACTTATGTGCTGAAAGAATGATGGGCTATAATACAAAGAGTTGTAATAGCTACAGTTAACAAAAGTTTATTCAGTGTACTATTTTTGTGTTTGAACAATTTGGAAGTCAGAATATAAGTTTAATTACAATCACATTGATCCAAATTCACTTCAGTTCTTTGTTATAAATATGGATTTACTACATTGAAAGAAAGAAAGACTTGCATTTATATAGCGCCTCTAACCACCACTGGACATCTCAAAGAGCTTTACAGCCAGTGGAATGTAGTCACTGTTGTAATGTGGGAAACGCGGCAGCCAATTTGCGCACAGCAAGCTCCCACAAACAGCAATGTGATAATGACCAGATAATCTGTTTTGTTTTTGTACATTGTGTCACTGAGGTCCATGAGAATTTCATACCCAACTTTATTCTCGATATTTCTTAATCCGGCTCCATGCTGATTGTCATCTTGGTGCTGCTTTCAGGGTAGGAATTGGCCAATCTTTCTATTTCTGTCTTGGTGAACTAACAGTGCTAATGGCTATAAAAGCTGTTCAACAAAGAAACAGCTTTCCGAGTGAAGCCAGTCATATAATTTATGTGTGGATGTGATGACAACATATGCTGTGTGCATCAGGCTATTGTGATATATTATTTCCACCAATTGGCATGCTTTCAATGTGAGATACCAGTGTGGATTCCCTTTAATTCATGTCTTTTTTTATTTGGACTCTGAGTGCTGCCAAAGCAGCCCCTCACCACATTCCGACTGCTTCTGGAGATCTGTCTGAATGCAACTTAAAGAGCTGTGTGTGTCAATAAACCTTTTAATTCCTCGCTGGCAGTTGTGAACACAAGTTCAGCTACCCACCCAGACAGCAGAAGAAAGAGCTTTAAAATCGCTAACTATTTTTAGAACAGACAAATCTATTTACCTGATATATTTTCAATATGTTGATAATTGCTGTGGGAATGCGGGCATCCCCACCACTGGAGCCAGAACACACATTCTGTATACTTACTGTCTCTCGGCCAATGCAGCGACAGAGCCGGAGTATAGATGTTTCAGTCTTCACTTGCCAGAGATGGGGTTTGGCTCATTGGAGTCAAAGCGAATTAGGAAAAGTTAAAAGGCAGAAATATTTATTGAAAGCAGTTTCCTTCACGCAGGAAATGGCAGCAAAATGAAGGTCGCCAATCATTAATGTTAAAGAGAAATTTATTTCATAGCGACACCATTTCTTATGTCTCACAAATAACATTTCTGTTTCATAAAATTCAGATGAATGGACACTTGTGCTTAATGTTTTCTAACTAAAAATGCCAAACTCTACACTGTCCATCATTTAATGTCATCAAAAATGCCAGCTATTCCTGTATGAAATAGATTATCCTTACTTTGCTTAGTCAGTCCTTCCGACCTGTTCAAAAATGAATGTGTTCCTATTTGAAAACATTTGATGAAGTTTACTTTTATTTTGTGGTGGGGGGCGGGGGGTCATATACATATTGATTGTCGGGTTTTGAATAGTTGGTGCGCTGTATTTTCTCAGTACAGTTACTTCCCACACTTCTCCAATTGCTGTTGTTAGGAGGGTGCATGATGTCTGTTTCATATGCGTAATTGGTATGGTAAAATTCTAAACTGGTAGCCATTTACTTTGGGAATGCAAGGTGCATGGTAAAGAAAGACTTGCATTTATATCGCGCCTTTCATGATCAGCGGATGTCTCAAAGCACTTTACAGCCAATTAAGTACTTTTGGAGTGTAGTCACTATTGTAATGTGGGAAATGCGGTAGCCAATTTGTGCACAGCAAGCTCCCACAAACAGCAATGTGATAATGACTGGATAATCTGTTTTTGTTACGTCGATTGAGGGATAAATATTGTCCAGGCCACTGGGGATAACTCCCCTGCTCCTCTTCGAAATAGTGCGATGTGATCTTTTACGTCCACCTGAGGGAGCAGACGGAACCTCGATTTAACATCTCACCTGAAAGATGAAACAATGACCCTGCAGGCTGGCTGTCCAGGGCATGAAAGAAATGGGACATCCCCAGATCTGTAACCTAGCAATTTGCCACAGCTAGGGATTTATTCATTTTCTTCTCTACTTGAGATTTGAGCACACAAAATCTAGACAGACTCCAGAGCAGTACTGAGGGAACCTTTTGGATGAAATGTTAAACCGAGGCCCCATCTGCCCTCTCAGTTGAATGTAAAATAAAGCAGGGCACTATTTCAAAGAAAAGCAAGGGAGTTCTCCCTGATGTCCTGGCCAAAATTTATCCCTCAATCAACATCACTAAAATAGATTATCTGGTTATTATCTTTTGCTGTTTGTGGGAGCTTGCTGTGCGCAAATTGACTGCCGTGTTTCCTACATTACAACAGTGAGTACACTTCAAAAAGAACTTCATTGGCTGTAAAGTGCTTTGGGAGGTCCGGTGGTCGTGAAAGGCACTATATAACTGCAATTTTATCTTGCATTTTTAGTTTCAAAGAATTGCGTTCTTCCCAGGCATTAACATCCTATGCACTGCCCCATCACGTTACCTTTTAACGTGACGTTTCTGAGTTTGATAATATCATGCAGCAACTATTCATGACCCTGTGCTCATGAAGTTGCATGTATATGAATATTAACAAAAACAAGAAAAAAAAACATGCAAAAGCAAAATACTGCAGATGCTGGAAATCTGAAATAAAAGCAGAAATTGCAGGATATGCTCAGCAGGCCAGGCAGCATCTTGTGGAGAGAGAAATAAGTTAATGTTTCAGATCGATGACCTTTCGTTAGAACTGGGAAAAAGTTAGAGATGTAACAGGTTCTTAAGCAGGTGCAGGGTCAGAGAAAGAGAGAAGGCGAGGAAACAACAAAAGTGAAGGTCTGTGATAGGGTAGTTGGCAGGAGAGATTAAAAGACAAAAGGTTTTGTAATGTATTTGCTTCACGGGTTCTTTGCTTAAGGATTCACAACTACACATTACCTGTTAAAAACTAATTGGTTTATTAGCAAGGTTTAACAATCAAATTGAACATTACCAAGTATTCCACTAGGTTCACAACTGCATATCTCATTTTGGATAACCTAGATTCAATTAACTGGGTCTTGAGTCTTGTGGACACCACATGACTGGCTAAGCCACTCACAGTGCAACAGCTCCACAAATATTTTTATAAAACAATAAATCAAGTGCCCCCTTATTAAAGGGGCACTAAAACCGACAAATTAAGCAAATTAACTTTTTACATTAACAATTCAAATTAAAATGTGGTTGCCCGGGGTGATGATGCACTCCAGTCCCTCCGGTGCCCACCTCTCGCGGAAGGCCACTGCAGGGACATCCTGGTTCGAACGTAACCGAGGAAGAGAGGCAGGCAGTCGGGCTGAATGACCCCCTCAACCGCCGCTGCCTGGATCGGTTAATGACCACCCTGGCCATGCCCAGATGCAGTCCTATGAGGAGGCCTTCTGACCTGCCCGCTCCCCTCCGCACAGGATGCCCAAAGATCAAGAGCGTGGGACTGAAGTGCAACCAGAATTTGAGGAGCAGCCCCTTCAAATATTGGCAACAGCTCCACAAACCTGTAAGCATGCTCACAGATGCATACATTACATGTATGATAGTACAAAGCAAAAGGAGATGGTAATGGGACAAGTACAGAAACATAAGATGGATCGAGAAGAGGTGTAAATGGGAACGGTAGAAACATCAGCAAGATAGAGGCAGAGGTTATGGTCTGAAATTGTGGAACTCAATGTCATTTTCACATGGCAACAGAAACGGCAGGAGGAAGCAACTTTATTTAAAGCAATTTGAGAAGGGGGAGTGCAAGAGAAGATCAAGGCATACGGAAATGTACACTTTACTATATCCCAGCCCAAATACAGTTCAATAGGAAGTCGTAAAACCACTATAAAATAATGATTCTAATATGGAGCTTTGATAATTTCATCAATATCCATTCTATTTCCCAGAACTGCCCACTTCAAGCAAAACGTGGTCGTGACAAATGATTCTGTTCTACAAATCTCCAATTGCTTTATATTCTTTGTTTAACTGTGTCAAAGTCTTGAAAGATTTTGTGGGACCAATCTCCATAAGGCTACAAAGGCAGTCAATCAGCAGTATATCTTTTACTTATCATTTTTTTCAAAATCCATCGAAAGAACATAAGAATTAGGAGCAGGAATAGGCCGTACGGCCCTTCGAGCCTGCTTCACTATTCAGTAAACTCATGGCTGATATTCTACAGCAGCTCCACTTGATGTCAGCTGTGGCTCAGTGGGTAGCACACTCATCTCTGAGTCAAAAGGTTGTGGCTTCAAGCCCCACTCCAGGGACTTGAGCACATAAATCTCAAGCTGACACTCCCAGTGGAGTGCTGCACTATTGGAGATACCGTCTTTCGGATGAGATGTTAAACCGAGGCCCCGTCTGCACTCTCAGGTGCACGTAAACGATCCCATGACACTATTTTGAAGAAGAGCAGGGGAGTTATCCCCGGTGTCCTGGCCAATATTTTGGCCTCAGTCAACATAACAAAAACGGATTATCTGGTTATCACATTGCTGTTTGTGGGAGCTTGCTGTGCGCAAATTGGTTGCCCCATTCCCTACATTAAAACAGTGATTAGACTCCAAAAGTAATTCATTGGCCGTAAAGTGCTTTGAGACATCCAGTGGTCATGAAAGGTGCTATATAAATTCAAGTCTTTCTCTCTCTTTCTTTCCCATCCGATCCCCATATCCTTTGGTTCCTCTTAACTTTGGGCTAATTTAGAAATTCAGAAAGTGTAGGTTATTTGAGAAATAATTGTTACACCAAAGTACAATGAATGGTTGGGATAGGCATGTACAGTTTAGTAGTATCTGTAAGGTTACACCAATTACGGTGAAGAAATTGCTACCTTTTTTTATTTTGGGACTGGGCGACATGCTGATTGACGAAGTACCTTTTGACCTCTTGAGTTTCTGTTTGAATCCAACATAGAATGACGGGATGAAAGTTTTATTTTCAACTGCCTGTAACGAGTTGGGAAATGAGTTTGGGTAATCTTCCCTCAGCTAAACTTAGCTCTTAGTCTTGCTCTTTCCCATGAGTGAAAACACTCTCTCCGTATCCGCTCCATAAAATCTTTCATAATTTTAAAGACCTCTAATAGGTCACCCCTCAGCCTTCTCTTTTCAAGAGAAAAGAAGACCCAGCTCGTTCATCCTTTCCTGATAGGTATACCTTCGCATTTCTGGTATCATCCTTGTAAATCTTCTTTCCACCCTTTCCAGTGCCTCCATATCCTTTTTATAATATGGCGACCAGAACTGTACACAATACTCCCCCAAGTTTCTATATAAGTTTAGCATAACATCACTACTTTTCAATTCTATCCCTCCAGAAATAAACCCAAGTGTTTTTGTTATGGTTTTATTGACTTGAGTCGCTACATTTAGTGATTTGTGTATTTGTACTCCCAGATCCCATTTAGATTCTTATTTTCCAAGTAATATGTGACCTTTTTTTTCTTACCAAAATGTCATACTGTACTTGGCCAATTTTCCCTTTAAGCTCCCGCGCTGCCAGCTCACCGGACTTTAAAGGAGAAAAATTGCGCATGTGCAGTATTTTGAACGAGCCATACAGAGGCTGCGGACCCCCAAAAAATTAACAGGATCATTGGTCCTGCCGTGGGAGTGTTCAATGCTGACACTGATCCCGAAAATGGGGAAGTATTCCACTATTCAGTACTGACATCCCTCACTGTGACGAGCACAAACATTTTTTGTAAGTATCTCTCATTCCTCTCATTCTTCTAAACTCTAGAGAATATAGGCCTAGTCTACTCAATCCCTCCTCGTAGGACAATCCCCCCATCCCAGAAATCAGTCTGGTGAACCTTTGTTGCACTCCCTCAATGGCAAGAATATCCTTCCTTAGGTAAGGAAACCAAAACTGTACACAATATTCCAGGTGTGGTGTCACCAGGGTCCTACATAATTGCAGTAAGACGTCTTTACCCTTGTACTCAAATCCTCTTGCAATAAAGGCCAACATACCATTTGCTTTCTTAATTAATTGCTTGCTGTACCTGCATGTTAACTTTCAGTGAGTCATGTACAAAGACATCCAGGTTCCTCTGAACACCAAGATTTTCTAATCTTTCACCTTTTTAAAAAAAAAAATAGTCTGCTTTTTTATTTTTCCTACCAGGAAAACTAAAATGGCAGGGGAATGGGAATCCACGCAGAGAGGCAGAGGGAAGTAAAAAGGGGGCAGAAGCAAAAGATAGGAAGGAGAAAAGCAAAAGTGGAGGGCAGAGAAATCAAGGGCAAAAATCAAAAAGGGCCACATTACAACATAATTCTAAAAGGACAAAGAGTGTTAAAAAAACAAGCCTGAAGGCTCTGAGTCTCAATGCGAGGAGCATTCGTAATAAGATGGATGAATTGACTGCGCAGATAGCTGTTAATGGATATAATGTAATTGGGATTACAGAGACATGGCTCTAGGGTAACCAAGGCTGGGAACTCAACATCCAGGGGTATTCAATATTCAGAAGGACAGACAGGAAGGAAAAGGAGGTGGGGTAGCATTACTGGTTAAAGAGGAGATTAACACAATAGTAAGGAAGGACATTAACGTGGATGATGTAGAATCTATATGGGTAGAACTGCGAAACACCAAAGGGCAGAAAACGTTAGTGGGAGTTGTGTACACAGACCACCAAATAGTAGTAGGGAGGTTGGGGATGGAATCAAACAGGAAATTAGGGACGCGTGCAATAAAGGTACAGCAGTTATGATGGATGACATTAATCTACATGTTGATTGGGCTAACCAAACTAGTAGCAGTACTGTGGAGGAGGATTTCCTGGAGTGTACAAGGGATGGTTTTCTAGACCAATATGTCGAGGAACCAACTAGAGAGCAGGCCATCCTAGACTGGGTGTTGTGTAATAACAGAGGATTAATTAGCAATCTGGCCGTGCAGGGCCCCTTGTGGAAGAGTGACCATAATATGATAGAATTGAGAGTGACACAGTTAATTCAGAGACTAGGGTCCTGAAAAAGAAAGGAAATTTCGATGGTATGAGATGTGAATTGGCTGGGATAGACTGGAGAATGATACTTAAAGGGTTGACGGTGGATAGGCAATGGTACATTTAAATATCACATGGATGAACTACAACAATTGTACATCCCTGTGTGGCGTAAGAATAAAAAAGGGAAAGTGGCTCAACCGTGGCTAACAAGGGAAATTAAGGACAGTGTTAAATCCAAGGAAGAGGCATATAAATTGGCCAGAAAAAGCAGCAAACCTGAGGACTGGGAGAAATTTAGAATTCAGCAGAGGAGGACTAAGGTTTTAATTAGGAGGGGGAAAGTAGAGTATGAGAGTAAGCTTGCAGGGAACATAAAAACTGACTGCAAAAGCTTCTATAGATATGTGAAGAGAAAAAGATTAGTGAAGACTAATGTAGGTCCCTTGCAGTCAGAATCAGGGGAATTCATAATGGGGAACAAGGAAATGGCAGACCAGTTGAACAAATACTTTGGTTCTGTCTTCACGAAGGAACACACGAATAATCTTCCGAAAATACTAGGGGACCGAGGGTCTAGCGAGAAGGGGGAACTGAGGGAAATCCTTATTAGTCAGGAAATGGTGTTAGGGAAATTGAAGGGACTGAAGGCCGATAAATCCCCAGGGCCTGATAGTCTGCATCCCAGAGTACTTAAGGAAGTGGCCCTAGAAATAGTAGATGCATTCGTGGTCATTTTCCAACATTCCATGGACTCTGGTTCAGTTCCTATGGGTTGGAGGGTAGCTAATGTAACCCCACTTTTTAAAAAAGGAGGGAGAGAGAAAACAGGGAATTATAGACCGGTTAGCCTGACATCGATGGTGGGGAAAATGCTGGAATCGATTATTAAAGATGTAATAGCAGCGCATTTGGAAAGCAGTGACAGGATCGGTCCAAGTCAGCATGGATTTATGAAAGGCAAATCATGCTTGACAAATCTTCTAGAGTTTTTTTAGGATGTAACTAGTAGAATGGATAAAGGAGAACCAGTGGATGTGGTGTATTTGGACTTTCAAAAGGCTTTTGACAAGGTCCCACACAAGAGATTAGTGTGCAAAATTAAGGCACATGGTATTGGGGGTAATGTATTGATGTGGATAGAGAACTGGTTGGCAGACAGGAAGCAAAGAGTGGGAATAAACGGGTCCTTTTCAGAATGGCAGGCAGTGACTAGTGGGGTGCCGCAGGGTTCAGTGCTGGGACCCCAGCTATTTACAATATACATTAATGATTTAAATGAAGGAATTGAATGTAATATCTCCAAGTTTGCAGATGACACTAAGCTGGGTAGCAGTGCGAGCTGTGAGGAGGATGCTCAGAGGCTGCAGGGGGACTTGGACAGGTTCGGTGAATGGGCAAATGCATGGCAGATGCAGTATAATGTGGATAAATGTGAGATTATCCACTTCGGTGGCAAAAACAGGAAGGCAGATTATTATCTGAAAGGTGACAGATTAGTAAAAGGGGAGGTGCAACGAGATCTGGGTGTCATGGTACATCAGTCATTGAAGGTAGGCATGCAGGTACAGTAGGCAGTAAAGAAAGCAAATGGCATGCTGGCCTTCATAGCGAGGGGATTTGAGTATAGGAGCAGGGGAGGTCTTACTGCATATGTACAGGGCCTTGATGAGACCACACCTTGAGTATTGTGTACAGTTTTTGTCATGTATTCAACCAGCATTGTAACCCATGTATAAACTGACCGAAGTTGTACACCGTGAGAACACTGACCACGAATGGGAGACACTCCTAACCTGGACCATCAGGTATAAAAGGGGAAGCTCCACCCACCTTCATCACTTGAGTGCTAAGGAATAAAGGACAGGTCACAGACTGACCTTCTCTCAAGCATAGGCCTCGTGTGCATTTATACTGTGTAGTAAGGATGTATCAATGGCGACAAGAAACTGGGATTTAAACCACGCGAGCATGGCCACTAACAGAACAGACGAGAGGTACTGTGTGAAGGAATGGTTGGGACAGAGATTCAACATTGTTAAAGCAGCACACAGTTCTCCAGGCACACAAGGGCAGTCAGGCATGCCCCAACATGTAGTCGAACCCAGAGGGGGAGTTCGACAGAGACAATGGCAAGCTAAACAGCGATTCACGCCATTGCAAGGGACAATGCGGCCAGTAATGGGGCCATCAACACCTGTTAATGGTGCACTCAAGGACAATAACAGGGGCAGTCAGGGACGATCGACTGGCAAGGGACCTTTTGTTTCAAACCACAACTCATGCTGGAGGCGTGGAGGCACACACTCAGCCGGAGTTTGCAGAGATGAGCAAAATACCTGCAGAAATTGCAGAAATGGACACTGGGGGAAATCGCTGGAAGCTGAAGTTCAGCGAGTTCATGTGGAGCATGTATACAGTTCATACACCAGGACGCCACCGATAATGATGAAAGTGCTCCTCAATGGCATCCCAGTATCAATGGAGTTAGACACGGGTGCCAGCCAGTCCTTGATGGGTATCAAACAGTTCGAAAAGTTGTGGGCATCCAAGGCCAGGAGGCCAAAATTATCGGCGATTGACGCACAGCTACGGACTTACACAAAGCAGATCATTCCGGTGCTAGGCAGCGCCACGGTAGTCGTGACCCACAAAGATTCGGAGAACAGGTTGCCACTCTGGATTGTCCCAGGGGACGGTCCCGCACTACTGGGGAGGAGTTGGCTTGCTGTCATGAACTGGAAATGGGGCGATGTCAATGCAATTTCCTCTGTGGAGCGAGTATCATGCTCACAGGTCCTGGACAAATTTCACTCATTATTTCAATCCGGCATTGGCACTTTCATGGGGGCCAAGGTAGTGATTCACATAAACCCGGACGCCAGACCAGTACACCACAAGGCCAGAGCGGTGCCGTACGTGATGCGGGAAAAGATAGAAGGCGAATTGGACCGCCTGTTGAGGGAAGGCAGCATCTCGCCAGTCGAATTCAGTGACTGGGCGAGCCCGATCGTGCCGGTGCTCAAGGCGGATGGGTCGGTCAGGATATGTGGCGATTACAAGGCCACCATCAATCGGGTGTCACTCCAAGACCAGTACCCGCTACCGAGAGCGGAGGACCTCTTTGCGACGCTATCCGGTGGCAAACTTTTTTCAAAATTGGACCTGACCTCAGCTTACATGACCCAGGAGCTGGCGAGTGAGTCGAAGAAGCTGACCACCATCACAACACACAAGGGGTTGTTTGAGTACAACAGATGTCCGTTCGGGATTCGCTCGGCCGCCGCGATCTTCCAACGAAATATGGAAAGCCTCATCAAGTCGATTCCAGGGACGATGGTTTTTAGGACGACATCCTCATTACGGGTTACGATACTGAAGAACACCTCCACAACCTGGAGGAGGTGCTACGCAGACTGGACCGGGTAGGTCTGCGACTGAAAAAGGCGAAGTGCGTCTTCCTAGCTCCAGAGGTAGAATTCCTGGGGATGAGGGTAGCAGCAGACGGGATCAGCCCTACTGCATCCAAGACGGAAGCGATCCAGAGAGCACCCAGACCCCGTAACACGACGGAGCTGCGTTCGTTCCTGGGGCTCCTGAACTATTTTGGTAACTTTCTTCCCAAATTGAGTACGCTGCTAGAGCCGCTACACATGCTCCTACACAAAGGTTGCGAATGGGTCTGGGGGGACAGCCAGGAAACGGCTTTTAATAGAGCACGCAATTTGTTATGTTCCAACAATCTGTTAACGCTATATGTCCCATGTAAGAAACTTGTGTTAACGTGCGATGCGTCGTCCTATGGTGTCGGGTGTGTTTTGCAGCATGTCAATGCCAAGGGTCAGTTACAGCCGGTAGCTTATGCCTCCAGGTGTCTGTCCCAGGCAGAAAGGGGCTACGGGATGGTAGAAAAGGAGGCGCTCGCATGTGTATATGCGGTAAAGAAAATGTTTGGCAGGAAATTTGAGCTGGAGACAGATCACAAACCCCTAACGTCCCTTTTGGCCGACAACAAGGCCATAAATGCAAACGCATCGACCCGCATACAGAGGTGGGCACTCACGTTAGCTGCCTATGATTACACAATTCGGCACAGACCAGGCACCGAAAACTGCGCCGATGCACTCAGTATGCTCTCACTAGCCACCACTGAGGGGGCTACCGAGCATGGTGCTGAGATGGTCATGGCTGTTGAAGCTTTCGGAAGCGAAGGCTCACCCGTGACAGCCCGTCAGGTTAAAGTCTGGACAAATAGAGACCCGCTATTGTCTCTAGTCAAGAAATGTGTCCTGAATGGGGACTGGGCAGCCACGTACAGGGCATGCCCTGAGAAATTTAAACCATTTCACAGGCGCAAGGATGAACTCTCGATTCAGGCCGATTGCCTACTGTGGGGAAACCGCGTAGTCATGCCCCAGATGGGCAGAGAGGTGTTCATCAGAGAACTCCACAATGGGCACCCGGGCATTGTCACGATGAAGGCAATTGCCAGGTCACACGTTTGGTGGCCAGGGATAGACGCAGATCTGGAACTTTGTGTTCGCAGGTGCAACACGTGTGCCCAGCTGGGCCATGCGCCCAGGGAAGCCCCCCTTAGCCCCTGGCCATGGCCCGCCAAGCCTTGGTCACGCATCCATGTGGACTACGCAGGTCCTTTCATGGGGAAAATGTTTTTGGTTGTAGTAGACGCCTGCTCCAAATGGATCGAGTGTGACATTTTAAATTCAAGCACATCCTCTGCCACGGTAGAAAATCTATGGGCAATGTTCGCCGCCCACGGTCTACCGGACATCTTGGTCAGCGACAATGGCCTGTGCTTCACAAGCATTGAATTCCAGGACTTCATGGCAGGCAATGGAATTAACCATGTTAGAACGGCACTGTTCAAGCCGGCCTCAAACGGCCAGGCAAAACGAGCAGTGCAGATAATCAAACAGGGGATGCTCAGATTCCAAGGGGGTTCCCTACAAACCCGCTTATCACGCCTCCTGTTGGCCTATAGATCCCGACCACACTCGCTCACAGGGGTTCCACCCGCAGAGCTACTAATGAAAAGGACGCTCAAAACCCGATTATCCCTTATACACCCCACCATGAAAGAAATTGTCGAGAGCAGGCGCCAGTCACAATATGACTACCATGACAGGAATGCGAGGGCGCGATGTATTGATGTAAATGATCCTGTTTTTGTCCTCAACTACGCTGCAGGGCCCAAATGGCTCGCAGGCACTGTGTTTGCCAAAGAGGGAAATAGGATTCTGGTAGTTAAACTTACCAATGGACAAATCTGCCGCAAACATGTGGATCAAACAAAAAGGAGGTTCAGCAACCCCATAGAAGAAGCAGAGGAAGAACACGATGTAGAGTTCACTCCACCACAGGTGACCGAACACCGGAACCAAGTGGAGGAGAGCCCAGTCACTGTGGGCAGTCCGGACAGGCCTGAGGCACCACAAACAGTAGACACTCAGGCCAGCACCCAACAACCAGAGCCCCAACTCAGGTGCTCTACAAGGGAGCGTAAACCACCAGAGAGACTCAACCTGTGATCCCAATAAGACTTTGGGGGGGGGAGGTGATGTCATGTATTCAACCAGCATTGTAACCCATGTATAAACTGACCTAAGTTGTACACCGTGAGAACATTGACCACTAGATGGGAGACACTCTTAACCTGGACCTTCAGGTATAAAAGGGGAAGCTCCACCCACCTTCATCACTTGAGTGCTAAGGAATAAAGGACAGGTCACAGACTGACCTCTCAAGCATGGGCCTCGTGTAGTAAGGACGTATCAGTTTTGGTCTCCTTTTCTGAGGAAGAACGTGCTTGCTATTGAGGGAGTGCAGCGAAGGTTCACCAGACTGATTCCCGAGATGGCAAGACTGACATATGAGGAAAGACTGGATCGGCTAGGCTTATACTCACTGGAATTTAGAAGAATGAGAGGGGATCTCATAGAAACTTATAAAATTCTGATGGGATTGGACAGGTTTGATGCAGGAAGAATGTTCCGATGTTGGGGAAGTCCAGAACCAGGGGTTACAGTCTAAAGATAAGGGGTAAGCCATATAGGACCGAAACTTTTTCACCCAGAGAGTTGTGATGCTGTGGAATTCTCTGCCACAGAAAGTTGTTGAGTCCAATTCATTGGACATATTCAAAAGGGAGTTAGATGTGGCCTTTACGGTTAAAGTGATCAGGGAGTATGGAGAGAAGGCTGGGGTAGGGTACTGAGGTTGCATGATTAGCCATGATCATATTGAATGGCGGTGCAGGCTCCAAGGGCCGAATGGCCTCCTCCTGCGCCTATTTTCTATGTTTCTATAACTTTACATTTCTTCACATTATACATTTAGCTCATATAACTGGGAACTTAATACAGCATGGGCTGCAAAACCAACTATCTTTTATAATTATGGATTACATTCTTCCCTATGTTTAACAAATAATAAAACTTCATTCTTTCAAAGCTTGCTTTTAAAATATATTTTTTACAAAATAATTTGTATGTAATGTACCTCAAGGGGGAAAAAAAACAAGCAGTGCCCTATTTTCAGACATGACACTGAAACGTTCTAGCACTCCTACAGTTCCCGTTTGACAAATCAGCACAAATATGAACTGCACACAAAGGGCTAGATTTTCCCTAAAGCCCCCATCGCCCGATTGCCACCCAGAAAGACCGCTAAGAATCACTGGTGAAAATTTCCATAAAAAAGGTTTTAAAAAAAAAAAGCGCCCTGCGAGAAAATGGATCACCAAGATTCTCGGCGGTTTCTCGGCGGTTAAAGGCGAAACTAAGTAAAATGGGCGGTTCTTACCGGAACGGACGGTAAGTATTTAAAATTTAGACCGAGGCTGTGGTTGGGCCTAAGGAGGGGGGAAAACTCAAAAAATATATATTTTTAATTAAACAAAAAATAAAAAGTTCGAAAACATTCTCAAGACTTTTTAACGTAATCGCGTTAAAAAAATGTTAAAAAATAATTATAAAAAACCTTTAACTTACCTTTCTTTGCAGGGCTTTCGCCTACCGCCCTGTTTCCGGCAGCTTTTTGTGGGCGGTTTCCTCGGCGGTGCGTATGGGTCCCCGTTGAGGCAAAACTTGGGCCATGGCGGTTTCCTCGGTGGTGCGTGCAGATGCATGTGGGCAGTTTGCTCCCCAGCGATATTTTCAAAATGTCAGCGGAATTCTTTAAAAAAATAAAGAGGTAACTTTCGCCGGGTAGTTTTTCACAAAAAAAAGCTGTACCGCCGAGAAAACCGCCGAAAATGAAGGGGAAAGTCTCGCCCAAAAAAACATATTCCTTTTCAGAAATACTTCATCAAAAATGTATTTAGAAGAAAGAAAGATTTGGATTTATATAGAGCCTTTCGCAACCACCGGACCTTTCAAAGTGCCAATGGAGTACTTTTGGAGTGTAGTCACTGTTGTAATGTAGGAAACGCAGCAGCCAATTTGCGCACAGCAAGCTCCCACAAACAGCAATGTGATAATGACCAGATCATCTTTTTTTGTTGTTGCGTTGATTGAGGGATAAATAGTGGCCAGGACACCGGGGATAACTCCCCTGCTCTTCTTCGAAATAGTGCCATAGGACCTTTTACGGCCACCTGAGAGAGCAGACAGGGCCTCGGGTTTAACGTCTCATCCGATAGACAGCACCTCCGACAGTGCAGCAATCCCTCGGTACTGCACTGGACGTGTCAGCCGAGATTGTTGTGCTCAAGTCTTTGGAGTGGGACTTGAACCCACGACATCCTGACTCAGAGGTGAGAGTGCTAAAAGTAAGACTTGCATTTATATAGCGCCTTTCACGATCACCGGACGACTCAAAGCGCTTTACAGCCAATGAAGTACTTTTTGAGTGTAGTCACTGTTGTACCTGTTGTACCCACTGGCTGACACACACGCAAATAGCCACGAACAACTACAAGTGATTTTTTTCTCATTCCTACTTATAATATCTCCGTCACAATTGAATTTTTTTCTCCATTTGATTTCCAGGGACACCCCGGACCTCCAGGAAAACTAGGCCCCCCAGGACCACTTGGACCACCAGTAAGTGCCCCCGCAGTTTATTGGATTTGCTACTGTTGGGAAACCTGGCCGATAGGTTTAGTGTACGAAGACACAGATGAACCATCTTCCGTCAGAAATGCACATGCATGCTCTCAACCTCTCGCTTCAATATTTTTTTTTCTATCTTTCCCACGGTAGCTTTTGATTTTTCCATTTACACCCTATCTAGACTCATCTTTTGTTTCTTAACTTATCCCATTGCCATCTCCTTTTGCCCTGCACCATCATCCCTTTTGTCATTTAATTTCTCCTGCCTTCCGCCCTAGCACAGACCTTACCTTTTGTTCTTTCCTCCCCTCCCTCATTTCCCTGCCCCTACTCTTAGTCCCCTACTAGTCCTTCAAAGTATCCCAGCACAGATTCAGTTTTCAAATGACTCCCAGCACAGCTTGCAGCCACAATGCACCACCCATTTAAGAGGTGTAGGCTGCCTTTAAGTAGCGCCAGCTACTCATGATATCGGACCTCCCGCTGAACAGCCAATGAACAACACAAGGAGTGCTGGATGCACACAGCAATCGTGTAAAGTAGCAGAAGGGTCATCGACCTGAAACGGTAACTCTGTTTATCGCTCCACAGATGCTGCCTGACCTGCTGAGTATTTCCAGCATTTTCTGTTTTTATTTCATCTTCACTCAAACTATCTTTCACAATTTCTATTTATTCTTTTTATAATGTCAAGGTTCAAGAATATGCTATTCAGCAAGGTCATTGGCTACCAAAGTGCAAGGATGTTTGATGTGATCATATATCCAACCCTACCGTTGAAATGTGCCCCTGTTCGCAAAGGATTTGTGGATCAGCAAAAACGGTAGTTTCGGCCATTTTTCCGCAAATAGTTATATGTGGAATTTTTATTTAAAAATGGCAGGAAATCACATTTTGTGGATTCATTAAAAAAAAAACTTCATGAATAGGACTCACTGAATTATATTTTTGTGAAATTTTGGTTTAGAAACAGGGACTGAGAAAACTGAGGGTCAGATCGATGACAGTTGTTTTAACGCATTATTAATCAAGGTTCAGATTAAGGATGAATGAGGGCCCTCATTCCTTACTTATTTGCACATTGCATAATGACTAGACAAATAATTCGATTTTGCCAGCAACACAACACAGTTCATTTACAAAAGTTTTCTTTGATGGAGAGAAAAAGGCGACTTTTATCCCTCGAATTAGCACAGAAGGAATTTGAAGTCAAGGATTGTTAGACGATTTGCATTTTTTTTTAAAGTACGCTTTACTGCAGAAGTTTTTTAGTAATTCTATTTTACGATGGCATTAGACATTGCCTCTGGAAGCAAAGAGCCAACCGCAAATTCAGAACAGAAGATCTCTAACACTGATGCCCCAGATGAAGGGCTTCTGGATCTCCTGCAGCCTACCCATTGGCTGTCCAACCACCAACCAGTGGTTTCATGTCAACTAGAGCAGCAATTAATAAGACACCTCTGCAGCCAGCGAAGAGAAGTTCTCAGTGCATAAGTGATACCAGCAACATGTACGTCCCCACCAATGCACAATTGAGAAACATGATTGTATTTTCGCCACATCTTCTGGTGTGCGGTTCTTTTCACTGTGTGGCAGATGAAGTTTCAGTTGTTCTCAAGATCAGACAAAGTGGCGGACTCTTGATATATCTCCTGTGGGTGCTTAGAAGTGGTGGCTTTCACTGTCACTGCAGTGCTTTGCAAGTGACTGACTGTCTCTGCAGGTCTTTTTTCAAATCCATGGCTTTACCCCTTCCTATCTCTGTAATATCTTCCAGCCTCACAATCCCCCGAGTTGTCTGCGCTCCTCCAATTCTACCCTCTTGAGCATCACTGATTATAATCGCGCAACCATCAGTGGCCGTGCCTTCTGTTGCCTGGGCCCCAAGCTCTGGAACTCCCTGCCTAAACCTCTCCATCTCTCTACCTCTCTTTCCTCCTTCAAGACGCTTCTTAAAACCTATCTCTTTGACCAAGCTTTTGGTCACCTGTGCTAATTTCTACTTTTTTATTTCATAATACTCCTGTGAAGCACCTTGGGACATTTCACTATGTTAAAAGCGCTATATAAATACACGTTGTTGTTGTTGTCTTTATGGGCCGGTGGTACATTAGAGTCATAGCCTCTCTTCTGAGACTCCCATATGTTGTTCTCTCCCTAAACCTCTCTGCCTCTCTTCCTCTTTTACCTCCTTTAAGACGCTCCTTAAAATCTACCTCTTGGCTTTTGGTCACCTGACCTAATAACTCCTTTATGTAGCTCTGTCAAATTCTGTTTAATAATCGCTCCTGTGAAGCGCCTTGGGATGTTTTACTCCATTAAAGGTGCTATATAAATGCAAGTTGTTGTTGTACCTCCATGCACAAGAGGCTGATTCTTTTGTGATAGACCCACAGTCTGGGGTAGTACCTACTGCAAGACATGCATATCCTTTAACCTTTCCAGGCCCCCCTCTCCTCCTCCTACTCCACCAGAATATGATCGTTACACCTATGCTCTCTTTATTTTTTTAAAAAAAGCAACTCCTGTTTTCCATTTACACCAGAGTTTCCCCTTCACTATACTCACTGAGGCCTCACAATATCTTAGCAAGTAAAATGTTGCCCTTTTCTCTCTCATTTCACTAGTGTTCACCAATCCACCTTATGGAGGGTGAGGAACCCTCAGAGAATCACCAAACACAAATCATTCATAGCACTTTTACCGGCATTCCATCCTTTTTTGTTGGTGTGCTGCTTTTCCTGCAATCCTAACTCATATCATAGGCAGTCCCTTGAAATTGAGGAAGACTTGCTTCCACTCTAAAAGTGAGTTCTCAGGTGACTGTACAGTCCAATACGGGAATTACAGTCTCGGTCACAGGTGGGACAGACAGTCGTTAAAGGAAAGGGTGGGTGGGGAGTCTGGTTTGCCGCACGCTCCTTCCGCTGCCTGCGCTTGCTAACTAATTGGCTAATGACTATCTACTAATACAAACTATTAGACATTTAAAAAAATGGTGTCTCTTTCTAGCATTGATAGTAACTACTGAAAATGCTGGAAATACTCAGCAGATCAGGAAGCATCTGTGGTGAGAGTCCACACTGCGATATGTGAGCGCACTAGGTCCGTGCAGCAGAGCTGGTCTCCACTCGCCTTGGTTAACCCTTGCCACTGGACCAAGACCGTGTTCTGTCAAGCCCGTGTGGTGGCTGGTGTGCAACAGCCACCACACATTAAAAAAATCCACGTCCACCTTCAATATGTAGTTCGGGACCTGGAATATTCGGTCCTTCATTGAAAACCTGTGAATTCATCCCTTTTCGACATGGAAGCAAGTCATCCTCGATATGAGGGACCACCTAAGAAGAAGAATTATCAAACGGAGAAAAATATAACCATGTGAGATTAGACAGGATGACTGGCGCTGGGACCACAGGAATCCTGAATGTACAGTGATCTAATGAAACTGCGTGTCTGGCAATTTTATGAGATATTAGGTTTAACCATCTGAAAGCTCTTTGCTACATTAGACAGAACACCATCTCCCAGCACAGTACACAAGGCATGAAAGAATGACCTCTGTGTGGGTGTCCATCCCAGTTTCTCTCTCTCTCTCTCTCTCCATCCCAGTCTCTCTCTCTCACACTCTGTCCGTCCTACTCTCTTTCTGTCCATCCCAGTCTCTCTCTCTCTCTCTCTCTCTCTGTCCATCCCAGATTATCTGTCTCTGTCCATCCCACTGTCTCACTCTCTCACACACTCTCTCTGTCCATCCCACTCTCTCTTTCTCTGTCCATCCCAGTCTCTCTCTCTCTCACTCTCTCTGTCCATCCCACTCTCTCCCTCTGTCTGTCTCTCTCTTTCTCTCCCTCTCTCTGTGTGCCAGTCCCATTGTGCATTTGTGTGTGTCATCACAGTGCTGGACCAAAATTTCCAGAATGAATTCTAAATCCACGATTTCAGTACATTTACACGGATTCAGGTTCAGCAGGAAAGCCTGCCAGTAAAACGAGCCTTACCTTCAAATTTACCACACTAAAGGAGTATAACATTCAAATGGAACATTTGTACTTTTGATCGAAGTGATATTTTAACATTCAAAGCTCAGGTTGCTGTGTGTTGCATCAGGGTTAAATAAATTAGATAGTATGTATGTATCAAAAGCACATGAATGAATATATGTGTGTATATATACATGTGTATGTGGGTGTAAGTGTATATGTATATATATATACACACAAATTTATATGTGTGTGGATATTATGTATATGCAGGGATGATGGCAACATGCTTATCCTTTGAGCAGGCTATGCGTGCCTCCTACTGGCTGATCAAGGTTTATTCCACCAAAGTATCGCTGTGTATAAGTGCCTCTAGAGACTCCTTTATGCTGCTTCTTCAGAGACTGAAGCTGGCTTATTTATGGATGTTAGTGTTACAAGTTTCCCCAAGGCACTACAGCACAGCGCCAGTGCTACTGTCCCAGTGCACAGCGGGTGTTTATTCTCGGTTGAACCGTGTCCTTCAGTCGCTCAAAGGATTTTTTTCTTGTGCAATATCATTTTGTGCACCTACTGTTAAAGAAAACATTTCCTCTTCATTTCATAGTGAAGGAACGTGAAATATTACAGGATAGCACCTCCCCAATAACCACACCATTACCTCTCTTTGATCTGTAACGAGCTGGAACAGTACTCCATGACAGAATAAATAATCAACTCCTGATATGGATTTTCCATTCCCTTCCTAATCAGATATTTAAACTCTGTGGTGCAGTGTATGTATAAGCGCCTTTAATAGTGGAAACTTGTTTTAACTTAATCAAAGATGACTTTTAGTTCACATGTGCTTCAGTCTTCAGGGCTGTGCCAGTAAAGCAGAATGCTAGCGGCCTTGGTTAGAAAAACGACCATATTTTATTTGTGCACACAGGGCTTAATGAATAGGTGTACTTTCGTATGTACAAGAATTGTGGAACTTGCTCATCAGTTTCCCAAATGCAACAAACATAGTGGTTTGCCTAAATAACATTGTATTACATGCGCTAATACAATGTTCTAGCTTTTCTCACACTTCATATTATTTTCATTTTCCCGACTTTTCCTACTTAAACTAGAGGTGATCCAAAACTTAGCTGCCTGTGTCCGAACTCTCACCAAGTCCCGCTCACTTATCACCCCTGTACTCGCTGACCTCCACTGACTCCCGGTTAAGCAACGACTCAATTTCAAATTTCTCACCCTTGTTTTCAAATCCCTCCATGGCCTCGCCCTGCCCTATCTCTGTAATCTCCTCCAGGCCCACTACGCCTACCCACCCCCTCCACCCCCCAGCCCCGTTCTCCACTCCCCCTCCCCTCCCCCCCCCCCCCCCCCGAGATGTCTGTGCTCCTCTAATTCTGCCCTCTTGAGCATCCCTGATTATAATTGCTTAACCATCGGTGGCCGTGCCTTCTGTTGCCTGGGGCCCAAGCTCTGGAACTCCCTGCCGGAACCTCTCCGCCTCGCCGCCTCTCTTTCCTCCTCCAAGACGCTCCTTAAAACCTACCTCTTTGACCAAGCTTTTGGTCACCTGTCCTAATTTCTCCTTATGCGGCTCAGTGTCAAATTTTTTATCTCATAATACTCCTGTGAAAAAACCTTGAGACGTTTTACTACGTTAAAGGTGCTATATAAAAACAAGTTGTTGTTGTTATACCAAATTAATACAAAGGTGTGATTTTTTAAAAATTGAATTTGAAATTAAATTTTCTGTTTTCTCAATACTTTGCATTTTACCAGTTGTCTCTTTCTTGACTCTTATGATTTCTTTGTGTTTTCTCTTCTAATGTTTTTTTTCCCGTACTTTGCTGCTTCTTCAGTTCTTTGTTCCCTCTGTTTCCCTCATTTTTTAAATCTTCTGCTGTTTGCCTTCACTTCTCTAACTTCTTCATCTCTTTTATTTCCCTTTTTCTTTTTCCCTAACTTCTGGCTGCCAGTTAAACCCTGAAATAAACAATACGCGCTGCAACAATATGCTTGCCAAGATTGGAAGGAAAAACTTGCAAGAAGCTAGAGAACCTTAGCGGCTATTTGGGTAAGAGATGGACCGAGCTTGCGTTTGTGGGACACCTTTCATGTCCTTGGGATGTTCCAAGATCAGCCGTGATCTTATTGAATGGCGGAGCAAACTCAAGCGACCAGATGGCCTACTCCTGCTCCTATTTCTTATGTTCTTATGTTGCTTGGTTGTTTTGTAGGCAATTATGGCTGCGAATTTACATACAGCCAGGTCCCACAAACAACAAAATAAATAAACACGCAAGCTATTTTTGGTGGTACAGTATTGAGTAAAATAATAATGGCATAGAATTTGCAGTTGATGCCTCCGACCGCAAAAGTTTCTACGAAAGTACCTGTTGGTCCTGGAGTTTCGGAGATTACTGGTCCCGGACCTCTGTGAAGGCCTGTGTAGAGGCCCACGTATCCCAGCAGGGTATACGCTTCATACGCATCACTGGGATCACGTGAGCCGGCCCAACCTATCAGGGTAGGGTTATTCCCATTCATACTTTTGGGTGATTCCAATCAGCGTAAGTATGAATGGGAATACTGCCAAACACACACAAACACTTCAGATAAATTAAAAAAAACATCACATTTAAAATGAACCAAAATGGAATGTAATAAATTATTTAAAACAAAAACGTTATTTTTAGAAAAATAAATTTACATCGTTTAAAGGGTCTAACAATAAATTTACATCGTTTAAAGGGTCTAAAAATAAACTTACCTTATTGAATAGGATTTTAAATGTTTAAATTATTGAAAAAAATTTATTATTCTGTGCTTTAAAAGTTTTATGTTGACAAAAGCAGGCCTTACGCTTGCTTTTATCAGTCGTAAGAATTTGAAGGACATTCACTGGGCAGGAGTTGGAAAATAGTTTTGGAGGCGTGCGATTTGTCAAGAGGATTCTTGACAGATGGCAAGTTCCAGATTCAGGCGCACACACTTCACATGCCTAAGCCTAAAACATGCGGGGACCCCATGGGCATGAGCGTACCTTGTACCCGCCCATTGGGAGCGCAAATTCAGGCCCATAGTCTTAAAATACTGCCACATCACTTTTGGATCTGGATTTGAATCTAGCCCAGATAGATGGGATGAAAGTGGTTGGAGATTTGCCTGGCCTGAGAGTGCTTGATACTGATACTAGTTACCAAACGTGGAATAGTGTTTTCAATCTCCAGTACTGACATTCTTCAGCTTTATTGGTACAAAAATCAATTTAAGACAAATGTTTATGCAGCAGTAAATCTAAACTGTACAGTTATAGATCCCTGTCATCTTTGTTTATTTTCCACCTCTCAGCTTGCTGTTTCTCAAGGAGCGACATCTTTGCCTATTCCCCCTGCTGTGTTTGCTCCATTACACTCTCTCGCTATTTAGTCTCCCCTCTCTAATCCTTCTGGATCGAATCAGCTCTTTCAATAATTCTCAGTCACCTTTCGATCCCGATTGTTCTCTCACTGTTATTCCTTCACATTAGTACATCTGTGTCCCTCACCATCCCTCTCTCTCCCTCTCTCTCTCTCTCTCTCTCTCTCTCTCTCTCTCTCTCTCTCTCGCATAAGATCATAAGAAATAGGAGCGGGAGTAGGCCATACAGCCTCTCGAGCCTGCTCTGCCATTCAATAAGATCATGGCTGATCTGATCTTGGCCTCAACTCCACTTTCCTGCCTTGACTCCCCATAACCCTTGACTCCCCTATCATTCAAGAATCTGTCTATCTCAGCGTTGGATATATTCACTGACTCAGCCTCCACAGCTCCCTGGGGTAGAGAATTCCAAAGATTCACGACCCTCTGAGAGAAGAGATTCCTCCTCATCTCCGTCTTAAATGGGCGACCCCTTATCTGAAACTAAGCCCCCTAGTTCTAGATTCCCCCATGAGGAGAAACATCCTCTCAGCATCTGCCCTGTCAAGCCCCCTCAGAATGTTTCAATAAGATCACCTCTCATTCTTCTAAACTCCAATGAGAATAGGCCCAACCTGCTCAACCTTTCCTCATAAGACAACCCCTTCATCCCAGGAATCAACATTGTGAACCTTCTCTGAACTGCCTCCAATGGCAAGTATATCCCTCCTTAAATAAGGAGACCAAAGCCGTACACAGTACTGCAGGTGTGGTCTCACCAACGGCCTGTGCAGTTGTAGCAAGACTTCCCTGCTTTTATACTTGCAATAAAGGCCAACATTCTCTCTTTCTCACTGTAAGTGAAAACATACTGGCCTAGTAATTCTTCTCGGGTAGTGGCGCAATGTGGGCGATATCAGATCGGCCGCCCTTATACGCAGCGCCTGAGATTCAGTTTCATTGACTGCAATTCCGATGCCGCATCCCAAGGCCACAAATTCTTGATTCTACCATCCAAAAGTACATCATCGGCTGCGAGGTGCTTTGGGGTGTCCTCGAATCGTGAAAGGCGCCATAGAAAGGCAAGTCTTTATTTTTGTTGAGCTACTAACATCCAGGTGATGATGACAATCATAATGAGTTGCTTGTGTATCTACCCTAGGGTGCCAAAGGTGTGCGAGGACCCCCTGGGATGAGAGGATTAAAAGGCCGCAGGGTAAGCAAGCACTTCCAAATACAAAGCGGAGAAAATAACTACTTACTGTGTCGAGTATTTCAGTGTACAAAAAGCGAGTTGTTAACATATTGTAGAGTATTGAGGACTCTAATTCATAGTAAGAATTCTGTGTTATTAATATATACCAAATCAGCATTAAAGAATATTGCTCTGCAGTATATTTCGAGGTAAGAGAATTGATTTTCTGCATTTTCATACACTGGGAATTAAAATTGGCCTTTACAGGAGTGTTATGAAACTAGAATTTCGCTGCCAAAACATTGCTGCCAATTCTTTTGTACTTGCAATTGCTGGGAACTTAAGTCCCCTTCTGTATATGACCAAAAATAACTGCATTAATAAGGAAAGGTGGCCCTACATTATGGCGAGGTCCACCCAGCAGCGTCCACACACCAGCCGGGATTTTGCCGGTGCTCAGAGAGTGGGTTCGGAGCCGGGTCCGCTGCCAAAATCTAAAAGATTGACAGCGGGGCGGGATCCCGCTCCCCGCTTCCTTGTAAATTTCCAAAGTGCCGGCTCTGCCTGCACTTAGCTGACCCGGCGGGTCATGTAACTGCAATACTTGAGTAGCTGTTTATAGGCATTTAAGCAGCATTTACCAGCTACTATCCATTTTTCCAACTTTTTGACGACTTTCACATCACTCGGGGATCACATCACATAAGTAGGTCGGGTTCTCAGTGACTTTCCATTGCTCTGAATAGGTGACAGCTGCAAAAGCAGTAAATAACTCCCATTATACTGCATTTGTGCCACTACAATATTTCCAAGGATTTTCAGGCCCACTGTAATTCAACACAAAATGCAGTGGCTAACCCACTGCAGTAATTTCCTCTTGTGTAGTATTTAAAAATCATCATGTATGATGCATGTAGATTAGGAATAAAGAATTATTGACGTTGTGGCAATATTAAAGGGTATCGGTCCAAGCAAGGAAGGAGAATTAGACTAGGCGGCTGATGTGGAGAAAAGCCTCAGTACAGAGTTCATGGGCCAAATGTGACATTCAGTGTTTCCGTCCTAATAGGTAACATTGCTTGTTGTGTTATTTTGGGGGATTAAACGGGAGGTTGTTCACTTTGTCCGCTGTGCACAATGTCCAAACTATATCTGTACCAGACTCAGCTAGGTGTAGCATGTGGTATACGATTTGTGATTCGATATTCACACAGATTTAAGGTGATTGGCAAAAGAACCAAAGGCAACACGGGAAGAAGCTTTTTCATACGGCGAGTGGTTAGGATCAGGAATGCACTGCCTGAAAGGGTGGCAGAGGCAGACTCAATCGTAGTTTTCAAAAGGGAGTTGGATAAGTACCTGAAGGAAAGCAATTTGCAGGGCTATGGGGAAAGGGCGGGGAATGGGACTGGCTGAAATTCTCTTCTAGAGAGCCGGCACAGGCTGAACGGGACCAATTGCCTCCTTCTGTGCAGTAACCATTCCATAATTAATTCACAATGGCAGTGGAGATAATGTGCTGTTAGTGTTGAGATTTGCATTCATGCTAGGAATTTTGCTAGCATTATTTTTGGACTTAAAGAAGTGGCCCTAGAAATAGTGGATGCATTGGTGATCATTTTCCAACATTCTATAGACTCTGGATCAGTTCCTATAGATTGGAGGGTAGCTAATGTAACCCCACTTTTTAAAAAAGGAGGGAGAGAGAAAACAGGGAATTATAGACCGGTTAGCCTGACATCGGTAGTGGGGAAAATGTTGGAATTAATTATTAAAGATGTAATAGCAGCGCATTTAGAAAACAGTGACAGGATCGGTCCAAGTCAGCATGGATTTATGAAAGGGAAATCATGCTTGACAAATCTTCTAGAATTTTTTGAGGATGTATCTAGTAGAGTGGACAAGGGAGAACCAGTGGATGTGGTGTATTTGGACTTTCAAAAGGCTTTTGACAAGGTCCCACACAAGAGATTGGTGTGCAAAATTACAGCACATGGTATTGGGGCTAATGTATTGACGTGGATAGAGAACTGGTTGGCAGACAGGAAGCAAAGAGTAGGAATAAATGGGTCCTTTCCAGAATGGCAGGCAGTGACTAGTGGGGTACCGCAAGGTTCAGTGCTGGGCCCCCAGCTATTTACAATATACATTAATGATTTAGATGAAGGAATTGAATGTAATACCTCCAAGTTTGCAGATGACACTAAGCTGGGTGGCAGTGTGAGCTGTGAGGAGGATGCTAAGAGGCTGCAGGGTGACTTGGACAGGTTAGGTGAGTGGGCAAATGCATGGCAAATGCAGTATAATGTAGATAAATGTGAGGTTATCCACTTTGGTGGCAAAAGCAAGGAGGCAAAATATTATCTGAATGGTGACAGATTAGGAAAAGGGGAGGTGCAACGAGACCTGGGTGTCATGGTAAATCAGTCATTGATTTACAGCAGGCGGTGAAGAAGGCAAATGTCATGTTGGCCTTCATAGCTAGAGGATTTGAGTATAGGAGCAGGGAGGTTTTAATGCAGTTGTACAGGGCCTTGGTGAGGCCACACTTTGAATGTTGTATACAGTTTTGGTCATCTAATCTGAGGAAGGACATTATTGCTATTACATAGAAACATAGAAACATAGAAAATAGGTGCAGGAGTAGGCCAATCGGCCCTTCTAGCCTGCACCGCCATTCAATGAGTTCATGGCTGAACATGCAACTTCAGTACCCCATTCCTGCTTTCTCGCCATACCCCTTGATCCCCCTAGTAGTAAGGACTTCATCTAACTCCTTTTGAATATATTTAGTGAATTGGCCTCAACAACTTTCTGTGGTAGAGAATTCCACAGGTTCACCACTCTCTGGGTGTGCAGCGAAGGTTCACCAGACTGATTCCCGGGATGGCAGGACTGACATATGAAGAAAGACTGGATCGACTAGGCTTATACTCACTGGAATTTAGAAGAATGAGAGGGGATCTCATAGAAACATATAAAATTCTGATGGGATTGGACAGGTTAGATGCAGGAAGAATTCCCGATGTTGGGAAAGTCCAGAACCAGGGGTCACAGTCTAAGGATAAGAGGTAAGCCATTTAGGACCGGGATGAGGAGAAACTTCTTCACTCAGAGAATTGTGAACCTGTGGAATTCTCTACCGCAGAGAGTTGGTGAGGCCAGGTCGTTGGATATATTCAAAAGGGAGTTAGATGTGACCCTTACGGCTAAAGGGATCAAGGGGTATGGAGAGAAAGCAGGAATGGAGTACTGAAGTTGCATGATCAGCCATGATCATATTGAATGGTGGTGTAGGCTCGAAGTGCCGAATGGCCTACTCCTGCACCTATTTTCTATGTATCTATGTAAAACGCTTTGCTCCCTGTCTGTAGTATTTGGCCAAATGCTGATACTCCCTCAGTGTCCTACAGATGCGGCTGCATTATTGTTGAATTAAGATTGGAAACTACTATGTGTAGGTCAAAACACAATGTTAATATTCTGCAAATTGAAACTTTACCTCATGATCGCCATTAGCAGTCATCACGGAAAGCAGATCTATAGCAATTGTAATATAAAAATGCTTGCACAAAATTGTATTCAGCAGCTGTTTGTCGGCAGTTTGCCCAATCTGTACCACACTTGCATCTCTGTTTCATCTTGGACTTCAGCCTGGTCAACTTCAGCGATAATGGATACTATCTCTATTCCATCAGGAAATTGTGCGTGGGTAGGTGGTCCATACTTCAACTGGCCTGCCTCTCCACAATTCAGTGATGCAGTATAGATATTCAGTCATAACCTGCTGGGTTTTAAAGAAGCCCTTTCTTTCCTTCCATATTTTTCTAAGTGTCAGGACTGTGGTCTCTCAGATCCTGTCTTTGGAAAGTACATCCCGTTCTCCATAAACGTCAGAGCCCTGAGCAGTCGAGTACGCAACATTTCTAATCTATAGTGTGAAAATGTCTCTATGGAGAGTCTTGCATTTTGAATATTTAAAGGAGGGAGAATATAGTTAGCTTCTGGAGCATATAAAATGATATTTGTCAAAAATGTAGGGCCTGATTTGCAAAAAATACTTGGGGCCCTTCCATTCTTCTGTGATGTTGCTTGCGATGAGTTGGATTCATTGTGTTCTAATGGCAGGAACATTATACCTGTAATGTGTTAAACCAAACTATCTGTGAGTTCCACATAGTAAATTTAATTCACAACATGTTTCGCAATAAAAAATGAATAAAAAAATCAAGCTGCTGATACTTCTAATAGAAACCAACTACACTGAAATATCCAAACCCATCACTGTGTGGGCGGGAAGGAAGTTTTTCCAATGACTTCATTTCTAATGGGAACATCTCTGAGATTATCTATCTTTTTATTGCAGTTAAGCACTTCGATGCCCTTTTGATAACCAACATCCCTTGCCGGTGCTTTTGTTGAAACAGATTTTCAATAAATTAAAGAACAAATTGAATTCACGATACTACCACCTCTCATTATAAATGGAAACAAATTTCAAAAAGTATCTCTCATGGTTTTGTGTACGGACCATATTAAAAAAAATTGTGCCTCTGTTTCCCTCCCACACTTTCCGTCTCCCTCTGTCTGTTGATGTTTGTCTTCCTGTCTGTTTCCAGTCCTGAAGTTATACCATGGGATACCAGTGTCGGAATCATTAGTGCATCCATCTGAAATGTTTCTCTCTCTGCTACTTACTCAAGGGTATTAATGAATTACTTTAATCAGGTTAATTCCTCTATTAAAGTAACAGGTAGGAATCCAGATGAACACCTGAAAACCAACAGCCATCTAAAGTACTATGCTGCTCGTGTTCCATCTAAACTCTGTGATTTTTCACCGGTGTGTGTATTTAACCACAGAAAATGTTGGGAATACTCAGCAGGTCAGGCAACATCTGTGGAGAGACAGAGAAACTGGAAAAAGTTCGAGGTGTAACGGGTTTTAAGCAAGTAAAGGGGGTTGGAGGAGGAAAGAAAAGGGAAGGTCTGTGATAGGGCGGAAGGCAGGAGAGATTAAATGACAAAAGGGATGATGGTGCGAGGCAAGAGGAGATGGTAACGGGACAAGTAAAGGAACAAAAGATGGGTCTAGAAAAGGTGTAAATGGGAATGGCAGAATCATCAGCAGCTGCTGTGTGAAGAAATATGGGCAGAGGTTATGGTCTGAAATTGTTGAGCTTAATGTTGAGTCCAGAAGGCTGTAAAGTGTTTAATCGAGAGATGAGGTGTTGTTCCTCGATTGGTGTGTTTAACCGATTGCTAATGGTTAATATTTGATGTTTTGATCAATATGTATTCCCGCACCCCACAGACTCATTTTAAGGCCTTGCAGTTGGCTTTTTTCTCTCTCTCTCTCTCGCTACATATACAAAGCCTTGCACACTTTTCACCATTCTTATCTATGTATAACTATATTTCACTCTTTCCCTCTTTCTGTATGTTTGACCTTCTCTATATCTTCTTCCTCTCGTCTGTCTCTGTATAGCTTCTATACATGTTTTGTACCTGCGTTTAACTTTGATAAAGCCTGGGATGAGGGGATTTTCCTATCAGGTGAGATTTCCTGCATTACAACAGTGACTACGCTTAAAAAAAGAAAGTACTTAATTGGCTGTAAGGCACTTTGGGAAGTCCGGTGGACGTAAAAGGTGCTACATAAATGCAAGTCTTTCTTTTTGGTCGGGCTGTATTCCATAGAATTTAGAAGAATGAGAGATGATCTCATTGAAACACACAACATTCTTACAGGGCTTGACAGGGTAGATGCAGGGAGGATGTATCCTCTGGCTGGAGAGTCTAGAACCAGGGGTCACAGTCTCAGAATAAGGGGTCGGCCATTTAGCACTGAGATGAGGCGAAGTTTCTTCACTCAACGAGTTGTGAATCTTTGGAATTCTATGCCCCAGAGGGCTGTGGAGGCTCAGTCGTTGAGTATATTCAAGACAGAGATCGATAGATTTTTGGATACTAAGGGAATCAAGAGATATGGGGATAGTGCGGGAAGGTGGAGTGGAGGTAAAAGACCAGTCGTGATCTTATTGAATGGAGGAGCAGGCTCTGGAAAATTAAAACCAATGCATCCACTATCGCTGTAGCCACCTCTTTTGGAACCCTAGGATGTAGGCCATCAGGTCCAGGGGATTTGTCGACTTTTAGTCCCATTAAATTCTCCAGTGCTATTTCTTTACTAATATTAATTTCTTGAAGTTCCTCATTCTCACTAGACTCTTTGTTCCCACTCTTTCTGGAATGTTTCAGTGTCGTCATCCGTGAAGACAAAATCAAATTATTTGTTTAATGTCACTGCTATTTCCTTATTCCCCATTATAATTTCTCCTGTCTTTGCCTGTAAGGGATCCATAATCATTTTCACTAATCTCTTTTTACATACCGAAAGAAGCTTTGAAAATCTGTTTTTTTTTGTCCCTTGCTAGTTTACTCTTGTATTTTATTTTCTCTCTCTTTATCAATTTCTTGGTCATCATTTGCTGAACTCTAAAACCCTTCCCACCCTCAGGCTTACTACTCTTCATAGCAATATTATAAGCCTCTTCCTTTAATCTAATAGTATCTTTAACTTCTCTTGTTAGCTATGGTTGAGCCAGTTTTTATTCCTTAAGGGAATGTCAATTTGTTGCAAATTATGAATTATTTCTTTAAATGTTTGCCATTGCTTATGTACCCTCATATCTTTAAATCTGGTATCCTAATCCACCTTGGCCAACTCGCCCCTCATACCTACATAGTTTGCTTTGTTCAGATTTAAGACTTTAGTTTTGGATTTAATTAAATCACTCACAGAATTTTATATTGAGTTTATTATATTATGATCACTCTTCCACCGAGGCTCCTTCACTGCAGGGTTATTAATTAATCTTGTGTTATTACACAATACTAGATCTAAAATAACCTCTTCCCTAGTTCGTTCCTCGACATACTGATCTAGAAAACTATCTTGAATGCATTCCATGAACTCATCCTCCACACTATTACTGCAAATTTGGTTTGCCCAGTCTATATGAAAATTAAAATCCCCCATGATTACCGTATTACCCTTGTTACATGCAGCTCTCATTTCCTGATTTATACTGTGCCTGACACTACAACTACTGTTAGGGGGCCTATAAACAAATGCCACCAATGTTTTCTGTCCCCTGCTGTTTCTTAGCTCCACCCAAATTGATTCTGCATCTTGTGTTTCTGAGCTAGGATCCTTTCTCTCTACTCTCTTTATCCCATTGTTTATTATCAGGGCTACACCCCCCCTCCCCACCCACCACCGCCTTAGCACCCCCCCCCCCCCCCCCCCCAACCCCCAACTTTTTCCATTCTGCCTATCTCTTCTAAACGTCAAGCATTGTAGAATATTTTGTTTCCCACCTTGGTCATTCTGCAACCACGTCTCCATATGGCTATTACATCAAATTAATTTAATTCTACCTGTGTTATTAATTCATCTATTTTGTTGCAAATGCTTCACACATTCAGATATAGTGCCTTTAGCTTTTACTTTTTTCTTTATGTCCCTGATGTCATCTTAGTCACTAATGCCCTTATTACCTTTGTTAAGCTGTCTGCCCCTTCCTGACCCTCTCTGCTTATTTTTATCCAAATCGCTGCTCTGCTCTACAGCCATTACATTTCTCTTACTGCTTTTGAATTTACTCTTTGCTGAATCCTCCCATCCCCCTCCTCATTAGTTTTCAGCTCTGTCTACCACCCTAGTTACTCGATTCGCCAGGGCACTGGTCCCAGCTGGTGGAGCCAGTCTCAACTGAACAGTTCCCTCTTTCCCCAGCACTGGTGGCAGTGCCCCACAGAGCCACCAGTCCTGGTGCCTCCCACACCACTCTTTGAGCCGCACATTTAACCTTCTAATCTGTTTACAATTTGATCTAGACTTTATCAGTCTTGAATTCTACTGTTTTGGCTGTACAGTTCAGCATTCTATTGGCTTTGTTGATTGCTGCTCATAATTGGTTCGACATGTTGAGCGTTGCGTCAGCCAAGACTCCGAGGGTGCTTTCAGCTTCTTTCAGTTTTTTCCTCAGCAATTTCAGCACCATTCATGGAGAACCTGTGCCGCCCATTTTCCTTCCCATGTGCAGCGCTTTATTTTTGCCCGCATTAAATTTCATCAGCTATTGTCCGACCTACTTCTATATTTTGTTCACCACCTCCTGTAATATCCGTACTGCCTTCTTCAATTCAATTGGTCCCTCCTAGTTTGGTATGATTTGCAAACTTGACCAATTTGCATTGAGGTTCTGAGTCCAAGTCATTCACGTAAATTAGAAACAGTATTGGTCCCAACAATGACCCTTAGGGCACCTCATTTGGCACTTGCCTCCGCCTCGACATGAAACTTGTACTCGTCTGCTACCCTATGTTTCACCCTGTCACACTTCTGGACTTCCCCAACATCGGGAACATTCTTCCTGCATCTAACCTGTCCAGTCCCGTCAGAATTTTATGTTTCTATGAGATCCCCTCTCATCCTTCTAAACTCCAGAGAATACAGGCCCAGTCGATCCAGTCTCTCCTCATATGTCAGTCCTGCCATCCCACGAATCAGTTTGGTGAACCTTCGCTGCACTCCCTCAATAGCAAGAACATCCTTCCTCAGATTAGGAGACCAAAACTGAACATACTATTCCAGGTGGGGCCTCACCAAGGCCCTGTACAACTGCAGTAAGACTTCCCTGCTCCTATACTCAAATCCCCTTGCTATGAAGGCCAACATACCATTTGCCGCCTTCACCGCCTGCTGTAGCTGCATGCCAACCTTCAATGACTGATGAATCATGGCACCCAGGTCTCGTTGCACCTCCCCTTTTCCTAATCTGCCGCCATTGAGATAATATTCTGCCTTCGTGTTTTTGCCTCCAAAGTGGATAACCTCACATTTATCCACATTATACTGCATCTGCCATGTATTTGCCCACTCGCCTAACCTGTCCAAATCACCCTGCAGCCTCTTAGCATCCTCCTCACAGCTCACACCGCCACACAGTTTAGTGTCATCTGCAAACTTGGAGATATTACACTCAATTCCATCATCTAAATCATTAATATATATTGTAAAGAGCTGGGGTCCCAGCACTGAGACCTGCAGCATTCCATTAGTCACTGCCTGCCATTCTGAAAAGGACCTGTTAATCCCGACTCTCTGCTTCCTGTCTGCCAACCAGTTCTCTATCCACGTTAGTACATTATCCTCAATACCATGTGTTTTAATTTTGCACACCTTGTGTGGGACCTTGACAAAAGCCTTTTGAAAGTCCAAATACATCACATTCATTGGTTCTCCCCTGTCCACTCTACTAGTTACATACTCAAAAAATTCCAGAAGATTTGTCAAGCATGATTTCCCCTTCATAAATCCATGCTGACTTGGACCAATCCTATCACTGCTTTCCAAATGCACTGCTATTTCATCCTTAATAATTGATTCCAACATTTTCCCCACTACTGATGTCAGGCTAACCGGTCTATAATTACCCGTTTTCTCTCTCCCTCCTTTTTAAAAAGTGGTGTGACATTAGCAACCCTCCAGTCCATAGGAACTGATCCAGAGTCGATAGACTGTTGGAAAATTATCACCAATGCATCCACTATTTCTAGGGCCACTTCCTTAAGTTCTCTGGGATGTAGACTATCAGGCCCTGGGGATTTATCAGCCTTCAATCCCGTCAATTTCCCTAACACAATTTCCCGCCTAATAAGGATATCCTTAGTTCCTCCTCCTCACTAGACCTTCGGTCCCTTAGTACATCCGGAAGGTTATTTGTGTCTTCCTTTGTGAAGACAGAACCAAAGTACTTGTTCAATTGGTCTGCCATTTCTTTGTTCCCCATTGTAAATTCACCCGAATCTGACTGCAAGGGACCTACGTTTGTCTTCACTAATCTTTTTCTCTTCACATATCTATAGAAGCTTTTGCAGTCATTTTTTATGTTTCCGGCAAACTTCCTCTTGTACTCTATTTTCCCCCTCTTAATTAACCCTTTGTCCTCCTCTGCTGTATTCTAAATTTCTCCCAGTCCTCTGGCTTGCTACTTTTTCTGGCTAATTTGTATGTCTCTTTCTTGCATTTAACACTATCCTTAATTTCCCATGTTAGCTACCTTCCCCGTTTTATTTTTACTCCAGACAGGGATGTACAATTGTTGAAGTTCGTCCATATGATCTTTAAAGGTTTGCCATTGCCTATCCACAGTCAACCCTTTAAGTATCATTTGCCAGTCTAATCTAGCCAATTCGTGCCTCATACCATCAAAGTTAAGTTCGGGACCCTAGTTTCTGAATTAACTTTGTCATGCTCCATCTTAATAAAGAATTCTACCATACTATGGTCACTCTTCCCCAAAGGGCCTCGCACAACAAGATTGCGAATTAGTCCCTTCTCATTACACATCACCCAGTCTAGGATGGCCAGCTCTCTGGTTGGTTCCTCGACATATTGGTCTAGAAAACCACCCCTAATACACTCCAGGAAACCCTCCTCCACCGCATTGCTACCAGTTTGGTTAGCCCAATCAATATGTAGATTGACGTCACCCATGATAACTGCTGTACCTTTATTGCATGCATCCCTAATTTCTTGTTTGATGCTGTCCCCAACCTTACGACTTCTGTTTGGTGGTCTGTACACAACTCCCACTAGCGTTTTCTGCCCCTTGGTATTCCGTAGCTCCACCCATACCGATTCCACATCATCCAAACTAATGTCCTTTCTTACTATTGCATTAATTTCCTCTTTAACCAGCAATGCCACCCCACCTCCTTTTCTGTCTATCCTTCCAAAATGTTAAATACCCTTGGATGTTGAGTTCCCAGCTTTGGTAACCCTGGAGCCATGTCTCCGTGATGCCAATTACATCATACCCGTTAACTGCTATCTGAGCAGATAATTCACCCACCTTATTCCGAATACTCCTCGCATTGAGGCACAGAGCCTTCAGGCTTGTCTTTCAAACACACTTTGCCCCTTTAGAATTTTGGTGTAATGTGGCCCTTTTTGCTTTTTGCCTTAGGTTTCTCTGCCCTCTACTTTTACTTTTCTTCTTTCTAATGGCAGGCAGTGACTAATTGGGTGCCGCAGAGCTCAGTGCTGGGACCCCAGCTATTTACGATATACATTAATGATTTAGATGAAGGAATTGAGTGTAATATCTCCAAGTTTGCAGATGACACTAAGCTGAGTGGTGGTGTGAGCTGTGAGGAGGACGCTAAGAGGCTGCAGGGTGACTTGGACAGATTAGGTGAGTGGGCAAATGCATGGCAGATGCAGAATAATGTGCATAAATGTGAGGTTATCCACTCTGGTGGCAAAAACACGAAGGCAGAATATTATCTGAATGGAGGCAGATTAGGAAAAGGGGAGGTGCAACGAGACCTGGGTGGCATGGTACATCAGTCATTGAAAGTTAGCATGCAGGTACAGTAGGCGGTGAAGAAGGCAAATGGTATGTTGGCCTTCATAGCTAGGGGATTTGAGTATAGGAGCAGGGAGTCTTGATGCAGTTGTACAGGGCATTGGTGAGGCCCCACCTGGAATATTGTGTTCAGTTGTGATCTTCTAATCTGAGGAAGGACGTTCTTGCTATTGAGGGAGTGCAGCGAAGGTTCACCAGACTGATTCCCAAGGTGGCAGGACTGACATATGAGGAGAGACCGGATCGACTGGGCTTGTATTCACTGGAGTTTAGAAGGATGAGAGGGGATCTCATAGAAACGTAGAAAATTCTGACGGGACTGGACAGGTTAGATGCAGGAAGAATGTTCCGAATGTTGGAGAAGTCCAGAACCAGGGGACATAGTCTAAGGATAAGGGGTAAGCAATTTAGGGCTGAGATGAGGAGAAACTTCTTCACTCAGAGAGTTGTTAATCTGTGGAATTCCCTACCGCAGAGAGTTGTTGATGCCAGTTCATTGGATATATTCAAGAGGGAGTTAGATGTGGCCCTTACGGCTAAAGGGATCAAGGGGTATGGAGAGAAGGCAGGAAGGTGGTACTGAGGTGAATGATCAGCCATGATCTTATTGAATGGTGGTGCAGGCTCGAAGGGCCGAATGGCCTACTCCTGCACCTATTTTCCAAGTTTCTATGTTTCAGGTGGACTTAAAAGATCCCACGGCACTATTTCGAAGAAGATTAGGGGAGTTAGCCCCGGTGTCCTGGCCAATATTTATCTCTCAATCAATATAACAAAAACAAACAAACAGACTATCTGGTCATTATCACATTGCTGTTTGTGGGAGCTAGCTATGTGCAAATTGGCGGCCGTGTTTCCCACATTACAAAAGTGATTACACTTCAAAAGTACTTAATTGACTGTAAAGCACTTTGTGATGTCCGGTGGTCGTGAAAGGCGCTATATAAATCCAAGTCTTTAAGAGCGGAATGAGAAATATTTGTAACTAATTATTATGGTTGGATTTCTTTTAATGAATACAAATTTGACCTTTCATGATGAATGGCCCTGAAAATAAAGTCAGTGAGCTGTATGACACAGTGCTGCTCCCTTACAGCAGTCTGAGAAAAGTGGGAAATTCAAAACTTTTCGGATGTAAGCCAAATTGGGTCAACTGCATGTGCAGCAAAGTCCTGTGCATGATGCGTTTTAAATCCTTTCAGCACATTAAGAATGTGATAAACACTTACAAAGAGGGTTTGTGAAATAGCCGAGTCCTCGACAGATTTATTACAAGTTCAATACGAAGGACTTAGTGTAGAAATCTTGTTAAAACAAAAAAAAATCAGGCTGCTTGCCATCGCGCAGTGATTTAGAACTGAAATACTTGATTTGAGGGGCCCCACTTAAAACTGCATGACCCCGCTATTTCTATATTTTTCCGTCTCATGTTTTTAGCTTTGAATCCATAGGAATTAGCATGTGAGCTTAACCTGTTCACATGACATTCCTTTGCCTCATGTTTGAATGCAGAGATTAATCTGCTTATTTTCAAGGGGCTAACATAAGAAATAGGAGCAGGAGTAGGCCATAACTCTGTTGAAATAAAAAGAAAAAGAAAGACTGGCATTTATATAACGCCTTTCACGACCACCGGACGTCTCAAAGCGCTTTGCAGCCAATGAAGTACCTTTGAAGTATAGCCACTGTTGTAATATAGGGAACGCGGCAACCAGTTTGCGCACAGTAAGCTCCCACAAACAGCAATGTGATAATAACCAGAGAATCCATTTTTGTTATGTTGATTGAGGAATAAATATTGGCCAGGACACTGGTGATAACTCCCCTGCTCTTCTTCAAAATAGTGCCATAGGATCTTCTACATCCACCTGAGAGAGCAGATGGGGCCTCGGTTTAACATCTCATCTTAAAGACGGTACCTCTGACTCCCTCGGCACTGCAATAGAGTGTCAGCCTAGATATTTTATTGTGTTCAGATCGCTGGAGAGGGACTTGAACCCATAACCTTCTGAATCAGAGGCGAGGGTCCTACCCACTGAGCCACAGCTGACACTGACAATAGCACTGGAATGTCAAATGAATATGCTAAATGTGTGGACACTAATATCATGAATAGTAATTTCTCTGCTATAATATTTCAAGTAATAAAAACAAACCATATTATACTCCTCAATTGGTTAAATGTTCCTGTCCTCATCAAATGTAGGAAAACTTGCACTGGGTATATGAACTGGGAGCTGATTTAAGAAAATCAAGGACTGATTTACCCTGTGCTTGAGAAAGCCAGTAGGGTACAAACCTATGGCCAATTGCACGGAAATATTGATCTGCACGCACTATCTTTGTACGCTTGTTTGCAAGCTCATATACATAGAGAACAGGTATCAGCAGCCCATGAGAATAAGCTGCGATTCTTCACATTTTAGGGAAGAGGTAGTAACTGTTTTTGTAGCAGGAAGGGAGGCTTGGTCAGTTATGCCATAGTTGCATCATAAAGGTACGCCATACACCAGCAGTGGGTTGCACACAAGTTTTCTGGGGGTAAGTTAAATATTTTGGTATAGAAACTACCCCAGAGAGCTGTGGAGGCTGAGTCACTGAATATATTCAAGGCTGAGATAGACAGATTCTGAACTATAGAGGAGTCCAGAGTTATGGGGAATAGGCGGGGAAGTGGGGTTGAGGCCAAGATCAGATCAGCCATGAGCTTACTAAATGGAGGAGCAGGCTCGAAGGGCCAAATGGCCTACTCCTGCTCCTATTTCTTATGTTGTTAACGCACATCAACTGCCTTGCACAACCCCAAAACTTCTTTCTACAATCTAACATCCTCACCTCCGCCCCCTCCACATCTCTCAATTCAGCCACTGCAGTCAATCAGTTGACATAATCACTTGCCGATTCTGCCCGCTGATACCCCTTGCAGTGACCCGTGAGGACAAGGCTTGCTCTGCATCACAGACAAGCTGGACACCCTGGGAATGAAACCCCTTCCAATCAAAGCTTTTTAATCAGTGATTGTCAGGGCTTGGAAGATCAGCCGTGACCACGTCTAGGCTCGGAAGCAGTAAGTCATCCAGGGTTTCTGCTCATGATCACTGTCCAGTAATTCCTGCTGGAAAATGCACGGACACTGGATGAGGAAAAGATCAGGTTTGCCTGCACTATGTTTATGCCATTCCCGGGGACTGATTTCACAATCAAATGGTCTGCAAACACTTATGACACTTGGATGAGAGTTTGCAACGCTAATGGGACTTTACCCCAGCATATCATAAGCGGAGGAGGGAACACGCGAGGCGGGGGCGGGGGGTGTGGGGGTTAAAATAATTATAATGAGGGTAAAATTCGCTATCAAGTGTTTTTTTGTCTAAAGATCACCCATCAGCACAGGGAGAAGTTATACCTCAGTCAGTGCTGATATTCATGCAGTCAAATGAGAGCTTCATGCATGCAGACTGGACAAGGCACAGCAATAAACTGATAAAACAAGGTAATATTTACTTACCTGCAAACTTCTCTTCTTAGGCAGTCCCTCGTATCGAGGATGACTTGCTTCCACGCAAAAAGGGATGAGTTCACAGGTGTTTCAATGAAGGACCTGTGCGTAGATTTCTTTGACGTGGGGTGGCCGTTGCACACCAGCCACACGGGCTTGACAGAGCTAGGTCTTGTTCCAGTGGCGAGGATTATCCAAGACAACTGGAAACCAGCTCTGCTGCATGGGACATAGTACGCACACATATCGCAGTGTGGGCTGGCCGTGCTGCCCCTGGGCCCTCGCCTCTTCTGGGCCCCGAACTCACGCCTCTCCTGGGCCCCGATCACGTTCCTCTACAATCTCTCGCCACTCCTTTATCCCGACCTTGCCACTCCTGCTGTACCTGCCCATATATATATATATATATAATATATCAACACATTTTTTGTAGAAGACCTTGGGGCTGAAATTTCCCCGCACTGGATTTGCAGTGCATAATACGAATTGCAGGTTTTGTTTGCGTCGGCGCAGTGTGGAATTGCCCTCTTGAAGCCATAAAAATGGTGGGTGCAGTAACCGTGCCTTTTGTTGGCGCTCCCGGGGCACACGTGCGGCACGCGCAGCGCTCAGCGCCAGGCTACTCACATCAACGTGGCGCTGATGACATCGACGCACCACGTCATGCCGCCACGTAGTAACGTCCCTCCCCTTCTCTTAAAGGGGAGGGTCACTGCGATCTGAGCAGCACCTTCAGTGCCGTCCACTGGCGCACCAGGGAGGGTGTTGGCTGGGCCAGCGGCCTGGCGCCCAAGAGGGGGTGCCGGCCTCCCTGTTGGCGGCCTGGCTGAACCAGCCGACCGAAATGTCGGCCGACACAAAAAATATGGTGGCCACCGCGGCGGTACCTCCCCTTTAAGGGTGGCTGGGGCGCCACAGCCCCACGGACTTCACTCCCGCGGGGCAACTTCCCCCGCGGGGCGCAAAAGGGTCGGCGCGCGGCAATAAAGAGGTCGGCGCACGTGGCGATGATGTCATCGCTACTGCGCAGTGCAAACCTCTTTTTGCAGGCAGAGCCCTGGGGGGCAATTCCGGGGGGAGCGCTCTAAGTGCAGTGCCCGGGGGAGAAAACCCTTTAGCATACCCTTATCACCGGCTGCCGGGGCTAACAGCCTTGTGCAAAGGGGAAATTTTGGCCACCTTTATTTTAATTTTTGTGGAAACATGCCGCTTTTGGTAAGACAGTGCCAGATTTTCGCTAACTTTATGGTAATGCTAATAGGGATTAAAAAAAAAGTGAATTTAACTACACAGACTCCTTTTATCCAATACATTCCGGCTGAAGTTCAAGTCTATGAAGAATCAAGCCCTCCCAAACACATCTTATGAGTCCTCTGTGGGTGGCAGTAGCAGCTTCACACCAGCATAAACACTGCATGGTTTTCCAGAGAATATTTGGAGAATTGAAATGTTGCCCGACTTTTTTTTTGCTGGTCACTTTTCTGATTTCACCTTCTAATATTCGGTAATTTTCAGAACAGCAACTTTTGAGAGTAATAGATTTTTGGAAAACTCTGACCTTTCTTGCGCAGATAGGTGAGATTTTATAAATAGGAGGATTCACAAGAGTTTATGAAACTTCTGGGATGTTCAAATCCGATCCGTATCAGCATTGCCAGGATATCTTGAACACGAATAGTCGACAGTCATACCCAGTATCAGTGCCGTAACAATGACCAAACATGCAAATTTTTCCTCTCTAGTTACATAAAATACTGGCCTTGTGGTGGGTTGAATCTCATTGAATCCTAACAGCTGTATTTTTGCGACTGAGGTTCCCAGCTCAGAATGTTTTTTGAGAGATTTGCTACGTAAAAACACAGGAATTTTTAGCACAGGAGGTCATTTGTTGTTCTTGCCTGCACTGAGTTTATACCACTCTCGGGGCTGATTTTACACAGTCTGCTTTTACTGTTCTTTCCCCAAACCAATCCCACTTTCCTCCTTTTAAAAAATATTTTAAGTAACTATCCAGCATCTTCTTGAATTAATTCCGTATCAATCGCCACTCGTGGCAAAGCATTTCACATTCCAATCATTTTTGCATGAACATTTTCTTCCAATGCCAGCTTTCTATATGTAGTGCTTGTCTTGAGATCAATGACTCTCGTCTTTGATTCAACTACTAGTGTCAGCCGTGGCTCAGTGACACACTCGCCTGAGTCAGAAGGTTGTGGGTTCAAGTCCCAATCCAGAGACTTGAGGGCTGAGGGAGTGCTGTACTGTCGGAGGTGCCGTCTTTCGGATGAGACGTTAAACCGAACCCCTGTCTACCCTCTCAGGTGGGCGTAAAAGATCCCATGGCACTATTTCGAAGAAGAGCAAGGGAGTTATCCCCGGTGTCCTGGTCAACATTTATCCCACAATCCACATAACAAAAACAGCTTATCTGGTCATTATCACATTGCTGTTTGTGGGAGCTTGCTGTGCGCAAATTGGCTGCTGCGTTTCCCACATTACAACAGTGACTACACTCCAAAAGTACTTAATTGGCTGTAAAGTGCTTTGAAACGTCTGGTGGTCATGAAAGGCGCTATAAATGTAAGTCTTTCTTTTTAACCAATGGAAAAGATGGCTCGGAATTTCCCATGGGGTCCAGACCCCTGAGGCCTGGTGTAGGACTGGAGACTGGTAATGCTGAATAAGATGAGATGTACCGGCTTAGAGATGGCTGCAAGCAGGCCCCACTGAGCAGTGGCCTGGAGCCCAGAGGAAAGCAACTTTTTTACACAAATGGTCACTAAAATCTGTATTGGTCCCTTTACATTGGGGACTGAAGGAGTAAACGGCTGGGGTCACGGAGGGAAAGCATGATCACCTTCGTCCACATGGGACAGGCAGGCACCAACAATGTGCACTGGTGCCACTGGCTCCTGCAGTTCCACATCAATTAGGCGCCCTCCCATCTACCCTGCATTCTGTGGCAGGATTGGCTTTTGAGAGCACTGATAGACCCTGATTGGCAATAAAGTGAAGCCATCATAGAATGGTTACAGCACAGAAGGAGGCCATTCGGCCCGTCGAGCCCGCGTCAGCTTTCTGCAAGAGCAATTCAGCTAGTCCCACTCCCCCGCCCTTTCCCCATAGCCCTGCAATTTTTTTTTCCTTCAGGTACTTATCCAATTCCCTTTTGAAAGCCACCATTGAATCTGCTTCCACCACCCTCTCAGGCCGTGCATTCCAGATCCTAACCACTCGCTGCGTAACACTGCTCGGCATCAATGAGTAAAGCAAATCAGGGTGCTGGGATGTATTAAAAGGTCAATATTGAGTCGAAATAGTGAGGTAATCCCGCCACTGTATAAACCATTGGTACAAAAAGGATATTGCAGCTATTGAAAGGATATAGAAGAGAGCAATCAGACTGATTGAAAGGATGGCAGGATTGGATTATGAGGAGCGATTATGTAAATTGGGCATGTTCCCACGGGAAAAAATAAGATTGAGAGGAGATCTGATAGCTGTTTGTGGGATTCTAAAGAGACTAGATAATGTAGATCCTGACAAGCTGTCTAACCTTGTCCAGAAGAGTGAGCCAGAGGACACGGCCTGTGCTTGAAGGAGGGGTAAATTCAAAATTAATCTGTGGAAACGATACTTCAGTGAGCGAGTGGTCAATCTATGGAACAGGCTCCCTAGAGAGACGGTGGAAATAGTTCATTAATGTTGATTCATTCAGATGCAAATTGGATAGATATCTTCCAGAAAATAACATTTTGGGATACAGTATGTGAATAATTTGAGACATGACATAAGGTAAGTGTAGCGAGCTCGGGCAGAACAGGTGTACCTGTGGTTCCCAAAGCTTTCCAACAGTGCGGGGAGGGGGTGGGGGGTGGGGGCGGCGCTTGCGTCATGTCTGGGTCTGTTGTAGACTAATTGCTGGAGATTGATTGAAGTAATTAGTGAACAGCTCCATTATCATTGCATCATGCGACTACCAGGGATGGTGGAAGACGATCTAAATGAATGGACCTTGGTCTTTTCTCGTCTAGCGTATCCTATATTCTGGTAAGGTACTATGCAAAATAATCCCGTATCAGGTCCTTTCATGCTGTGTCAACCCCCTGAGTATTTAGGTTACAGTAGCAGCAGCTGCAGGAAATTCAAACCTGAACAGCAAAACTTGGCGGTGGTACTGGGAAAAAAAATAAAACCCCTGAGCAACAGAATAGAAGGCTGTCTGTGTTGTTAAAACAGCAGCTGGTTTTGCTAGTGTGCTACGCGGACTTGTGCATACGCTTAGGGTTCAGGCAACTTTGTGACATTATCCAAACACCTTCCTGGTGTTGCTGCTTTATAGCACAGTGAGATATTCTGTTTGCATAATCCCTACTAGTGCACCACGGGGAGGAGTGCAGAAATGGTAGCAGTCCTTTCTAAAAATAAGTTCCAATTTTGATGTTTGTGCAAGGACAATACAAATTGATTCCATTATTATACAGTCAGAAAAAGTTCCACACAGAATCATTCCATTCCATTCCCATATGTACATTACGGGGTAGAAATTCTTCCCCCAAGGGCAAGAACAACAGCTTGTATTTATACAGCACCTTTATCGTAGTAAGCGCCCCAAGGCGTTTCACAGGAGTATTATAAAACAAAATTTGACATCAAGAACCACAAAGAGAAATTAGGGCAGGTGACAAAATGCTTGGTCAAAGAGATAGGTTTTAAGGAGCTTTTTAAAGGAGGAGAGAGAGAGGTAGAGAAGTTAAGGAAGGGAATTCCAGTGCTTAAAACACAGCCGCCAATGGTGGAGCGATTAAAATCGGGGAGGCTCAAAACGACAAAATTGAAGGAGCAGAGATATCTCAGGAGGTTATAGGACTGGAGGGAGTTACAGAGATAGGGAGGGGTCAAGGCCATGGAGGGATTTAAGAAGCAAGGATGTGAATTTTAAAATCGAGGCGTTGCTTAACCGGGAGCCAATATAGGTCAGCGAGCACAGGGGTGATGGGTGAGCAGGATTTGGTGCTGAGTATTTATCAAGGCTCACCTGATTCGGGACCTCGGGTCTCAGTTAAATGACACCGGCGAGCTATGAACACCTACTGGGCAGTCCCAGGCAGCTCGCCAGCGAAGAGGCTTTGAATACCGACCGGGCTGCCGTGTGAGAAGGCTTCACTTTACCAGGGAGACAGTCACAGAACTAAGTCACAAACTGCAGCCCAGCACTTGGTCACGATCGTTTAGTGTCAGCTATGGCTCAGTGGGCAGCACACTTGCCTCTGGGTCAGAAGGTTGTGGGTTTAAGTCCCGCTCCAGAGACTTGAGCACAAAAGTCTAGGCTGACATTTCCAGTACGGTACTGAGGGAGTGCTGCACTGTCGGAGATGCCATCTGTCAATGAAATGTTAAACCGAGGCCCCGTCTGCTCTCTCAGGTGGACATATAAGATCCCGCGGGACTATTTCGAAGAAGAGCAGGAGAGTTATCCCCGATGTCCTGTGGCCAATATTTATCCCTCAATCAACATCACTAAATCAGATTATCTGGTCATTATCACATTGCTGTTTGTGGGAGCTTGCTGTGCGCAAATTGGCTGCTGCTTTTCCTACATTACAACAGTGACCACACTTCAAAAGTGCTTCATTGGCTTTAAAGCGTTTTGAGACATCCGGTGGTCGTGAAAGGCGCTATATAAATGCAAATCTTTCTTTTTTCTTTTCATTATTGCCTGTGGTTGCAATAGCCGTTGTGGCTCCGAATCTTTACACCTCGGGGTTATTCCAGGTTGCACCATGCGCCGTTGACAGCATTAGTCTGCGCATGTTTGCGTTAAACAGGTGACGCAAATGCTCTCCGCCAGAGCCAATGACTTTGTCTCTCCTACGAAGCAGGAAGAGAGGTCTCTGGACTTGGCCAGAATTACGGGCTTCCCCCAGGTGCAGGGCAGCATTGGCTTCACACATGCAGCCTTGCATGTTCCACCGCAAGACCGCAGAGTACACATCATCAGGGAGGGCTTCCACTCGTTGAGCGTGCAGCTGATGTGCAGCAACATGCAGTGCAGCAGGCAGATCTGTGCTCGGTATCCCGGCAGTGTCACAATTCCTTTATCCTGTATCAATCCTCAATTTGCACCCCTCCCCCGCCCCCTTTCGCCCAGATGATCGGTTCAGAGGCTGGCTCCTTGGATACAAGGACTATCCCCCTGCAGACGTGGCTCATGACACCGATCAAGAACCCACGCACAGACGGACAGATGAAGTTCGTTCAAAGCCATGCCTCCACCCTGGAGCAAACCAACGGCAAACACATGATATCAAGAAACGGCTGAACGCACTGGATACAGCAAAGGCTATGGGCCCCGACAACATCCTGGCTGTTGTGCTGAAGATATGTGCTCCAGAACTAGCCGCGCCTCTAGCCAAGCTGTCCCAGTACAGCTACAACACTAGCATCTATCCGACAATGTGGAAAAACTGCCCAGGTATGTCCTGTCCACAAAAAGCAGGACAAATTCAATCCAGCCAATCACCGTCTCATCAGTCTACTCTCAATCATCAGCAAAGTGATGGAAGATGTCGTCAACAGTGCTATCAAGCTTAATCACCAATAACCTGTTCACTGATGCCCAGTTTGGTTTCCGGCAGAACCACTCCGCTTCAAACCTCATTACAGCCTTGGTCAAAACATGGATAAAAGAACTGAATTCCAGAGGTGAGAGTGACTGCCCTCGACATCAAGACAGCATTTGACTGATTGTGGTATCAAGGAGCCCTAGTAAAATTGAAGTCAATGGGAATCAGGGAGAAAACTCTCCACTGGCTGGAGTCATACCTAGCACAAAGGAAGATGGTTGTGGTGGTTGGAGGTCAATTATCACAGCCCCAGGACATCGCTGCAGGAATTCCTCAGGGCAGTGTCCTAGGCCCAACCATCTTCTGTTGCTTCATCAATGACATTCCCTCCATCATAAGGTCAGAAGTGGAGATGTTCGCTGATGACTGCACAGTGTTCAGTTCCATTTGCAACTCCTGAGATAATGGAGCAGTCCATGCCTGTATACGCCAAAACCTGGACAACATTCAGGCTTCGACTGATAAGTGGCAAGTAACATTCATGCCATTCAAATGCCAGGCAATGACTATCTCCAACAAGCAAGAGTCTAACCACCGCCCCTTAACATTCAATGACATTACCACCGCCGAATCCCCTACCATCAACATCCTGAGGGTCACCATTGATCTGAAACTTAACTGGACCAGACACATAAATGCTGTGGCAATAAGAGAAGGTCAGAGGCTGGGTATTCTGCGGTGAGTGTCTCACCTCCTGACTCTCCAAAGCCGTTCCACCATCTACAAGGCACAAGTCAGGAGTGTGATGGAATACTCTCCATTTGCCTGGATGAGTGCAGCTCCAACAACACTCAAGAAGCTCGACACCATCCAGGACAAAGCAGCCCGCTTGATTGGCACCCCATCCACCACCTTAAACATCCACTCCCTCCACAACTGGTGCATCGTGCTGCAAGTGTGTACCATCTACAAGATGCGAGCAACTCGCCAAGGTTTCTACGGCAGCACTTCCCAAACCTGCAATCTCTACCACCTAGAAGAACAAGGGCAGCAAGCGCATGAGAATACCACCACCTTCATGTTCCCCTCCAACTCACACACCATCCTGTTTTGGAAATATATCGGCCGTTCCTTCATCGTCGCTCGGCCAAAATCCTGGAACTCTCTCCCTAACAGCACTGTGGGAGTACCTTCACCACACGGACTGCAGCGGTTCAAGAAGACGGCTCACCACCACATTCTCAAGGGCAATTAGGGATGGGCGATAAATGCCAGCCTTACCAGCGATGCCCACATCCCGTGTACACATTTTTTTAAAATTCTCAACCAATGCTCTCACTACCTGAATATGTCTGGAGGCGTCCTGCAGTACAGCACCCAGGATGTGCCGACAACCATAAAACCTCCTGTGGCAGATGAGGTGCAGGCGAAGAAACATGAAGAACAAGAAGACACTCAGAGCATGACGTGGGAGAGCAAGGCCCATTGACCCTGCCAGCTGCAAGAGCTCTTCCACAGCAGCTCATCGTGGAGCACTTTGGCGAACTACTTCCTAGTCTCCTGTACCAGCAGTCGCTCCTATTGTCCTGCACCAACACTAGCCCCACTCCTTCTACTATCCATAGGACTACACTCAGCCCGAACACCAGCTTGGCTCTTTCAATCAAATCACATTGCCTGCTCAGCAACCACTCGCTAAATAAACTCTGCACACTAAGGAATCCATAAAAGACTCTAATAAAAGAAAGACTTGCAATTGTATAGTGCCTTTCATGACCACCGGACGTCTCAAAGCACTTTACAGCCAATTAAGTACTTTTGAAGTGTAGTCACTGTTGTAATGTGGGAAACGCAGCAGCCAATTTGCACACAGGAAGGTCCTACAACAGCAATGTGATAATGACCAGATAATCTATTTCTGTTATGTTAATTGAGGGATAAATATTGGCCAGGACATAAGAACATAAAAAATAGCAGCAGGAGTAGGCCATTTGGCCCCTCGAGCCTGCTCCACCATTCAATAAGATCACGGCTGATCTGATCATGGATTCAGCTCCATTTCCCTTCCCGTTCCCCATAACCCTTTACTCCCTTATCGCTCAAAAATATCTCTACCTCCACAAATATATGTAATGACCCAGCCTCCACAGCTCTCTGGGGCAGAGAATTCCATAGATTTACAACCCTCTGAGAGAAGAAATTTCTCCTTATCTCAGTTTTAAATGGGCGGCCCCTTATTCTGAGACTATGTCCTCCAGTTTTAGTTTCCCCTATGAGTGGAAATATCCTCTCTGCATCCACCTTGTTGAGCCCCCTCATTATCTTATATATTTCGATAAGATCACCTCTCATTCTTCTGAACTCCAATGTGTATAGGCCCAACCTACTCAACCTATCCTCATAAGTCAAGCCCCTTATCTCGGGAATCAACCTAGTGAACCTTCTCTGAACAGCCTCCAATGCAAGTATATTCTTCCTTAAATACGGAGACCAAAACTGTACGCAGTACTCCAGGTGTGGCCTCACCAATACTCTGTACAGTTGTAGCAGGACTTCTCTGCTTTTATACTCTATTCCCCTTGCAATAAATTAGGACACCGGGGATAACTCCCCTGCCCTTCTTCATAATAGTACCATGGGATCATTTACATCCACCTGAGAGAACAGACGGGGCCTCGGTTTAACGTCTCATCTGAAAGGCGATGAGCATTAACATATCCATAAACTAATTATCACCCAGGTGCCTAAGCCTCATGCTCTTGTGCTATTCCGATGCTCCTACAACGTGCGATGCTGGTGGCTTTAGCATGGCTGCTGCCGGGACAGGCGGACCCAGCTGGCTTTCTGGCACCAGGGGCAGCATTGGTTGAGGGGTTGGCGGGAAAACAGGTGTGCTCTCATCTCGAGAGAGAGAGAGAGAGGATAGCAGGTGCCTCACCCATAGTACTACTGGCACTCATCTGCAGGAGAGTAGACTGCAGGAGGGCTGTAAAAGCCCTGAAGCCCCTAGCCACTCTTTCATGGAAACCTGTGGGAATGGTGGGGCCAAGAGCCTGAATGGCAGTAGTCTCAGCTTCCAGCTGAACGGTCAGAGCTCTCGCCACTGTTTCCGCTGCTGAGGGCCCTGCTTCACCCTTCGTAGAGCACACCACACGCTCCATGGTTGACTGCATTGCCTTGATGCCATGCACAATGACTCCACTCGACTTGGAAATGGCCTCCTCCACACTGTCTGACATGCAACGGAGCCTCGCTGGTGGACAACCCAAAGCGCAAACAATTGCTGGTGCGCACTTATCCACCTTTTCTCCTTCTGCCCATGATGTCGATCGCAGCTGCCTCCATTGGTGTGAGCTCTTGGGTGGATGGTGGCCCTCCTCCAGATCTGGAGCGCTCCCTCTTGCTGTGCGCCAGCTTGTCCTGCAAGACAAGTTGGAGCGTATTAGCACGTGGCCTGTTGAAGAGATGTGAAGATGTCTACGGCAGCTTAACATCGTTTTCATGGTGAGCAAAGGAATTGGCATGTTTAGGCACGAGGGCCCAGAAATTGTGAGGGCCTCACAATTTCCCTCACAATTTCTCTCACAATTTCTGGGCCCTCATGCCTAAACATGCCGATGCAGAGTGTGCAAGTGGAAGCAGAAGAAGGTACATTCATGTGTGTCATTGGAAGGGAGAAGTGGAATGCGGGGGTGGCAAAGCCTGCGAGTGCTGCAGCCACAGTAGAGTGCTGGCAGAGCCGTGCAGATTGTAAGAAAGCTGTGACTGGGAGTCTTACCTTAGCAGTTCTGCTCAGGTCATTGAAGTTCTTCCCGCATTGAGTCCAGGTCTGTAGTCTCGGGCTCCTGGTGTTCACAGGCTCTGCCACCTCTGCCCGCTGACTGGCGTGACACCCATGTGCGGGGAAGAATACCTGCTCACCTCCTCCACCAAGAGCCCCGCAGCATCCAGGAAAGGGAGGGGGTTCTGGCAGCAGACACTTTACTCGCAGCGGCAGCAGCTCTGGCATTCACCTTTGACAAAGCCAGCTCCCCTTCAGGAGGTGCAGGCTGCAGGAGCTCGGCTGAATTTCCTGCGGCCCCTCGGTGGGTGAGCTGCGAACTGCAAGCGGGAGCAGTGCTGACAGCTTGCCCTCATTCTGAAAATGACTCGCGCACCTCAAAATGGAGCATCATGACACGCTGGTTTGGGGTGGGAGTAGCAAATGCCCTGCCCGTTTCACACCCGTACTTGAAAATCGTCCGCGTTGTGCATTGCAATGTCACATCCGGTGTCCTCAGGAAGATATTCTGCGGTTTATTAAAACAGATGTATGTTTTAGTGACCTTATACAGACTGGTTTTCCCATGGTGTAACTGCCTACCAGGAACTTGAGCACATAAATCTAGGCTGACACTCTAGTGCAGTGCTGCTCTGTCGGAGGTGCCGTCTTTCGGATGAGACGTTAAACCGAGGCCCCGTCTGTTCTCTCAGGTGGATGTGAAAGATCCCATGGCACTATTTTGAAGAAAAGTAGGGGAGTTCTTTGTGATGCCCTGGGATATATCCCTCAATCAAAGTAACAAAAACAGTTTATCTGGTCATTATCACATTGCTGTTTGTGGGAGTTGCTGTGTGCAAATTGGCTGCCCCGTTTCCTACATTACAACAAGTGACTACACTTCAGAAGTACTTCATTGGCTGTAAAGTGCTTTGGGACGTCCGGTGGTCGTGAAAGACACTATATAAATGCAAGTCTTTTCTTTTTCTTTTACCAAACGAGATCCAGTGTATTCTGATTTAACGTTAACAGCTCACTTTGTTTTAGCACATTCTGCCTGTGATATGAAATACAATGAGAAGAAACAAGCAGGAATTACATTCCATTCCAAGTATTACAATCCGAATTGTTCTTACAAGAAGCAAAATGAGGATTGGCATTTGATTGAAAAATTGGTCTGTGGGGGAGGGGAAAGCTGTTTGGAGGAAATTACTATTAAGTTACTGACTTTTTTAAGTGCCAGAATTCAGTTTTGCCTCAGCAACGCTCAGTACTTGAGTTTCTCCTGAAAAAGGTTAAGTCACTCACTGTTACAGCTATGATGTCATGTCCACAATCAGACAACATCTATTTATTGAACACGGAGAAATTACTTCACGGGCCAGCAGCATTCAAATTTGGAGATTGAGCATAAACAATGAATGCTGCTAAAATCCCCACAGAACTGATCTCATAAATTAATACATTTTAATGAAGTTCCGCCAAAAATAAGGGGCATACGTGTCAGTTCAAAATCCTGCAACTTCAGTGATAAAGTAGGAGTAGAGATTTGTTCTCAACAGTTTCACCATTCTTTAACCCATGCCCGGCTGTTTAAACCTCTTCAAAGTTTTGAGTTCTATACTTAACTGTGTAGATTTAAGATGAAATGGACTTATGTAATATATATATGCATATTCTCACCTTCTGTGTCAGCTGTGGCTCAGTGGGTAGCACCCTCGTCTCTGAGTCAGAAGGTTGTGGGTTCAAGTCCCACTCCAGGGACTTGAGCACAAAACTGTAGGCTGACACTCCCAGTGCAGTGCTGAGGGAGCGCCGCACTGATTGAGGTGCTGTCTTTCAGATGAGTCGTTAAACCGAGGCCCCGTCTGCTCTCTCAGGTGGACGTAAAAGATCCCATGGCATTGTTTTGAAGAAGAGCAGGGGAGTTATCCCCAGTGTCCTGGGGCCAATATTTAGCCCTCAGTCAACATAACAAAAAAACAGATTACCTGGTCATGATCACATTGCTGTTTGTGGGAGCTTGCTGTGCGCAAATTGGCTGCCGCGTTTCCCACATTCCAACAGTGACTACACTTCAAAAGTACTTCCTTGGCTATAAAGTGATTTCAGACATCCAGTGGCTGTGAAAGGCGCTATATAAATGCAAATATTTCCTTCTTTCTTTTCTCACTCATACTCAGCAAGCATCCAGAACTCTAAATGGAAGGAAACACATTTTTCACCACCTCCACTTTGCAGCCAGCAGTAGGGGTCTTGACGTATGACCCGAGTTGGGGCTCTGCTGATTTCCCCTCTCTCCTGTTGGGAAGGCCCTAGCCCCTACTCAGTGCAGTGTCTAGACCATACAACCTCGGTCGGTAACTTGCCATCTGAAATCAGTCAGGAAATCAACGTTTCGGCCAAGGATTGGATTGAATCTTGGGGGTCTCTGAGTCTCGGGGTGAAGGGGTCACATTGGAAAACATGACTTGCTCCTCAGAACTTGCCAATAGCAGATCCAGCTAGGCAATTTTCATGGATATTCAAGCACCAGGAAGAATTCCCGAGTATATGGACAGACAGTGAAAGATAATGGGAGAGTGTAATATATAAATAATTGGGTTAAATCATTTTATGATTATTGTAACAAACGCATTGAGAAGCCAAACATTATTTGGCGATTTTTCTAACAGGCTGGCCAACACCAACACAGCTGTTTAATGTAGAAAATCCCTTTCCTCCTGAGACAGAGTTCTTCTACAACAGTATCTGCAAATCTGCATTGGTATAAAGGTTTCACTTCCAGCACTCAAACAAGGCTGCTTTCAGTAGCATGAGGAATAACAGACCTCACTTTGATTATAAATTACGCAGGCACTAACACATAGACACTTGCGACCATCATCTCCATGCTAATCCTTCATGCCAGTAAACATTAAACATTTTTTGCTGTAGTACAGCAGGACAAATTGTCAGCAGTTTCATAAAATACTGCTTTTCAAGCAACTACCAGATTGGATCTCTCTGGTCCGGCACCCTTGGGACCTGACCGGTGCCGGACCAGAGAATTTTCCGAACCACGGGAAGTCAACTGGTAACAATGCTGCTGACAACGACCCAGACATGTTCTGCACATGCGCTGCACAGAAGCCTACTGCGCAGCATTTAGTCGTCCAGAATCTATCCGTTTTTTTTAAATCCTCAGGCCCAGCTTTGGCACCTCAGTCAACCACCTGCCCTTCCCTTCCCTTTCCTTGCCCGGCCCGCTTACCTCAATGAACACCAACACCAATACCTCAAAAAAACATATACATACACACAAAAAAACTAGAGATTAGAGATAAAGTGGAGGATAAAGTCAAGGAGAGAAGCCGACCCTTACCCACAATCCTACTCCCACCGCCAGTCCCATGCATAAGCCGTGAGCAGAGCCTGACTGGTGGAAGCGGCAGCCTCCTCGCACCGAGATACACACACCCATCCCCTCCCACCCCCCAAGACCGGGGGGAGGGGAAAATGTCAGCTCAGCCCAGCACTGCAGCTGCAGCCTTCAGAGTAAGCGCGCCCACCGCCAATCAGGCAAGGAGAGGCGGCCATGGCAGCGAGGAGCGCGGGTCGAACCACAGTACTAGCCAGTGTGTAAAATCTCCAGCTGGCCAGGGCAAGGCTGTCAAGCTTTGTCATCCAAAATGCATCACACGTACGTTTAACACGTGGAGCCACAATTCTTTTTTCAATGGCTGCCACCCTTGCCGGGACTGATGCTGGACCAGGGATGTTTCCGGACTAAAGTGTCCTGACTGGAGAAGTACAACCTGTACCTCTAAAAACATTCATTAAATTTCGGCACACAATCTGTGATGAACACATCCATCAGCATTAATATTGTTTATTCGATCATTTCTCGATGTGAGAAAGAGATATTTTTCATGCAAAATGGCTTTTTGTGCCAAGAAAGTGGTACTGAGAGTGACTAATTGGAAAAGTAGACCTCATGATCACTGACATGATCTTATCAAATGTCATCTTTATCCTTGCCATCGTTTTAGAAAAAGACTTTAGGCCTGAAATTTTGTGCCAGCACGAATGCAGCAAGGCAGAATGCCCACCTGCACTAGCCCCAGACCGGAGACCCTATCCCAAAACACAAGGACAGGGTCATCTGCATGGCCAAGGCTTGCCGGCCTTTTCCTATAAGTCCTGCAGTTGCGCGCTCCCAAGCCTCTGGCAGATTGTTGGATCGGCACCATCCCTCTAGGACAGCAGAGAGGATGTCTGGCACGGCCCCAGAGAAACATTCCACTCCTCCTATTGTATGGGGCAAGTGGATATCTTAGAATCATTGCATCATAGAACGGTAGGAGGCCAGTCGGTCTGTCGAGCCCGTGCCGACTCTAAGCCTGTCTTACTCCCCCGCCCTTTCTCCGTAGCCCTGCAATTTTTTTTCCTTCAGACACTTATCCAACTCCCTTTTGAAAGATGAAATTGAGTCTGCCTCCACCACCCTTTCAGGTCTTAAATTGATCAAATATTTTCTTACGTTGCCTTTGGTTCTTTTGCTAATCATAGAAACATAGAAAATAGGTGCAGGAGTAGGCCATTCGGCCCTTCTAGCCTGCACCGCCAGTCAATGAGTTCATGGCTGAACATGCAACTTCAGTACCCCATTCCTGCTTTCTCACCATACCCCTTGATCCCCCTGGTAGTAAGGACTTCATCTAACTCCTTTTTGAATATATTTAGTGAATTGGCCTCAACAACTTTCTGTGGTAGAGAATTCCACAGGTTCACCACTCTCTGGGTGAAGAAGTTTCTCCTCATCTCGGTCCTAAATGGCTTCCCCCTTATCCTTAGACTGTGACCCCTGGTTCTAGACTTCCCCAACATTGGGAACATTCTTCCTGCATCTAACCTGTCTAAACCCATCAAAATTTTAAGCGTTTCTATGAGGTCCCCTCTCATTCTTCTGAACTCCAGTGAATACAAGCCCAGTTGATCCAATCTTTCTTAATAGGTCAGTCCCGCCATCCCGGGAATCAGTCTGGTGAACCTTCGCTGCACTCCCTCAATAGCAAGAATGTCCTTCCTCAGGTTAGGAGACCAAAACTGCACACAATACTCCAGGTGTGGCCTCACCAAGGCCCTGTACAAGTGTAGCAACACCTCCCTGCCCCGGTACTCAAATCCCCTCGCTATGAAGGCCAACATGCCATTTGCTTTCTTAACCGCCTGCTGTACCTGCATGCCAACCTTCAATGACTGATGTACCATGACACCCAGGTCTCGTTGCACCTCCCCTTTTCCTAATCTGTCACCATTCAGATAATAGTCTGTCTCTCTGTTTTTACCACCAAAGTGGATAACCTCACATTTATCCACATTATACTTCATCTGCCATGCATTTGCCCACTCACATAACCTATCCAAGTTGCTCTGCAGCCTCATAGCATCCTCCTCGCAGCTCACACTGCTACCCAACTTAGTGTCGTCCGCAAATTTGGAGATACTACATTTAATCCCCTCGTCTAAATCATTAATGTACAGTGTAAACAGCTGGGGCCCTAGCACAGAACCTTGCGGTACCCCACTAGTCACTGCCTGCCATTCTGAAAAGTCCCCATTTACTCCTACTCTTTGCTTCCTGTCTGACAACCAGTTCTCAATCCATGTCAGCACACTACCCCCAATCCCATTTGCTTTAACTTTGCACATTAATCTCTTGTGTGGGACCTTGTCGAAAGCCTTCTGAAAGTCCAAATATACCACATCAACTGGTTCTCCCTTGTCCACTCTACTGGAAACATCCTCAAAAAATTCCAGAAGATTTGTCAAGCATGATTTCCCTTTCACAAATCCATGCTGACTTGGACCTATCATGTCACCTCTTTCCAAATGCACTGCTATGACATCCTTAATAATTGATTCCATCATTTTACCCACTACCAATGTCAGGCTGACCGGTCTATAATTCTCTGTTTTCTCTCTCCCTCCTTTTTTAAAAAGTGGGGTTACATTGGCTACCCTCCACTCGATAGGAACTGATCCAGAGTCAATGGAATGTTGGAAAATGACTGTCAATGCATCCGCTATTTCCAAGGCCACCTCCTTAAGTACTCTGGGATGCAGTCCATCAGGCCCTGGGGATTTATCGGCCTTCAATCCCATCAATTTCCCCAACACAATTTCCCGACTAATAAGGATTTCCCTCAGTTCCTCCTCCTTACTAGACCCTCTGACCCCTTTTATATCCGGAAGGTTGTTTGTGTCCTCCTTAGTGAATACCGAACCAAAGTACCTGTTCAATTGGTCTGCCATTTCTTTGTTCCCCGTTATGACTTCCCCTGATTCTGACTGCAGGGGACCTACGTTTGTCTTTACTAACCTTTTTCTCTTTACATATCTATAGAAACTTTTGCAATCCGTCTTAATGTTCCCTGCAAGCTTCTTCTCGTACTTCATTTTCCCTGCCCTAATCAAACCCTTTGTCCTCCTCTGTTGAGTTCTAAATTTCTCCCAGTCCCCGGTTCGCTGCTATTTCTGGCCAATTTGTATGCCACTTCCTTGGCTTTAATACTATCCCTGATTTCCCTTGATAGCCACGGTTGAGCCACCTTCCCTTTTTATTTTTACATCAGACAGGAATGTCCAATTGTTGTAGTTCATCCATGCGGTCTCTAAATGTCTGCCATTGCCCATCCACAGTCAACCCCTTAAGTATCATTTGCCAATCTATCCTAGCCAATTCACGCCTCATACCTTCAAAGTTAGCCTTCTTTAAGTTCTGGACCATGGTCTCTGAATTAACTGTTTCATTCTCCATCCTAATGCAGAATTCCACCATATTATGGTCACTCTTCCCCAAGGGGCCTCGCACAACGAGATTGCTAATTAATCCTCTCTCATTACACAACACCCAGTCTAAGATGGCCTCCCCCCTAGTTGGTTCCTCGACATATTGGTCTAGAAAACCATCCCTTATGCACTCCAGGAAATCCTCCTCCACCGTATTGCTTCCAGTTTGGTTAGCCCAATCTATGTGCCTATTAAAGTCACCCATTATAACTGCTGCACTTTTATTGCATGCACCCCTAATTTCCTGTTTGATGCCCTCCCCAACATCACTACTACTGTTTGGAGGTCTGTACACAACTCCCACTAACGTTTTTTGCCCTTTGGTGTTCTGCAGCTCTACCCATATAGATTCCACATCATCCAAGCTAATCACCCTCAATCTGTGTCCTCTGGTTCTTGACCTTTCCGCCAATGGGAACAATTTCTCTCTATCTACTCTGTCCAAATCCCTCATGATTTTGAATGCCTCTATTAAATCTCCTCTCAATCTTCTCTGCTCTAAGGAGAACAACCCCAGCTTTCTCCAGTCTATCCACGTAACTGAAGTCCCTCATTCCTGGAATCTTTCTTATAAATCTTTTCTGCACCTTCTCGCGGGCCTTCACGTCCTTCCTAAAGTGCAGTGCCCAGAATTGGACACAATATTCCAGTTGGGGCAGAACCAGTGTTTTATACAGGTTCATCATAACTTCCAACTTTTTTGTATTCTATACCTCTATTTATGAGGCCCAGGGGAAGTAACCATACCCATCAAGGATTAATGACCTTTCCTTTGTAATGATTTGGTGCCTTTCTTTTTTAAAGTCTTCAGTAGTACTCATGCCAGCTCTCATTTTTTCCAGTATTCTTGTCAATTTTCAAACTGCTCCTAAAATAGTTAAGAACTTTCTCTCAAAATTTAGTCCTTTAATAGACCTTCATATGCAGACAGTTCTTAGTGATTATAAAGTATGTTGAATAACTACTGTAAATACATGATTCTGAAGTCCACCTTACTGACTATACATTGTCAGCCATGGCTCAGTGGCACTCTCGCCTCTAAGTCAGAAGGTTGTGGGTTCAAGTCCCACTCTAGAGACTTACACACAAAAAATCCAGGCTGACACTCCCAATGCAGTGCTGAGGGAGTGCTGCACTGTCGGAGGTGCCGTCTTTCGGATGAGACGTTAAACCAAGGCCCCGTCTGCTCTCTCAGTTGGACGCAAAAGATCCCTTGGCACTGTTTCGAAGAAGAGCAGGGAGTTATCCTTGGCATCCTAGACAATATTTATCCCTCAATCAAAAAAAACACATTATCTGGTCATTATCACATTGCTGTTTGTGGGAGCTTGTTGTGCGTAAATTGGCTGTCACGTTTCCCAAATTACAACAGTGACTACACTCCAAAAGTACTTCATTGGCTGTAAAGCACTTTGAGACGTCTGGCGGTCATGAAAAGTGCTATAGAAATCCAAGCCTTCCTTTCTTTTATACTTCAAGGAGCAATTTTGCACCAAGCTTAAAAAGAACTCCGAAACCGAAAGGGTGATACCAGCAGGTGAACACTTGACAAGTTTGTATTACATTCCTCTGTCCATTACCTTGACGCCATGAATGGGCTAACACCTCTGCTAAAATAACTAGCAGAGCAATGTCATGGGGAAAAGATTTCTTCTCTTGGCTATTGGTAACAAAATCACAAACACGAGAATAAAAAACACATTTATGGTTTTACCCTAAGTAGCGGAGAAAATCTTTTCCTCCACTGCACCCCCTCCCCTTCCCCCACTCCCCAACCCTCACCATCCCTCATGGTTGGTAAATGGCAAAACCTGCATTCAGTCACTTCCAACTGCACCACATTCCAAAAAAATAACCCCATGACTGCTCTATCATATAAGACTTGGATGCACCGAGAGATCATTGCAAACCCCAAACATTTGTCTTGTATGGATTATAGTTAAGAAACGTCACCAGACCCTCGCAGGACTGAGCAAATAGATGGAGCTAGGAATTCAGAAACATCTCCTTGTAGAATGTAAAGTGTAGCTAACATATGGACAGCAACATATGCCTTGTCTCTGTTTGTTCCTGCCTCATCAGCATGCTGCATTCCAGCCTGATTGGTACTCTGTGCTTCTATTTGCTCCTCACATTTTTGGGGGACGATTTGTAAAAGTTTTTGTTGTCACAATTCTGCTGTACTTCATTTGTGATGTAAAGTGCCGGTGCTGTCAAAAGTTTTATAAAATTAGGAGCATTTGTCAGAGAAGCCATCCAACAATGTGGAAATGTCTGAAAATACCAGTCTTTGGAGAGGTTGTTACTGATTTGGCATAAATAGATTTGATAGAGGTATTCAAAATCATGAGGGGTCTACACAGAGTAATAATAATAATCATAATAACTTTTATTTATAAAGCGCCTTTAATGTAGTAAAACGTCCCAAGGTGCTTCACAACAGTATTACAGACAAACAGATAAATTTGACACTAAGCCTCAGAAGAAATTAAGGCAGACGATCAAAAGCTTTTTTAAAGAGATAGGTTTTAACGAGCGTCTTAAAGGAGGAAAGAGAGGTTGAGAGGCGTAGAGGTTTAGGGAGGGAGTTCCAGAGCTTAGGGCCCAGGCAGCTGAAGGCACGGCCACCGATGGTTGAGCAGTTGTAATGAGAGATGTTCAAGAGGCCAGAATTTGAGGAGCGCAGACATCTTGTGGGATTGTGAGGCTGAAAAAGATTGCAGAGATAGATAGAGAGAAACTGTTCCCAATGGCGGAAGGGGCGAGAATCAGAGGACGAAGATTTAAGGTGCTTGGTAAAAGAACCAAAGGCGACATGAGGGGTTATCGACCTGAAATGTTGACTCTGTTTCTCTCTCTACAAATGCTGCCTGACCTGCTGAGTATTTCCAGCATTTTCTGTTTTTAATGAGGAAAATAAATTTATGCAACGAGTGGTTAGGATCTGGAATGCACTGCCTGAAGGGTGTTAGAGGCAGACTCAATTGTGGCTTTCAAAAGGGAATTGGATAAGTACTTGAAGGAAAAAAAATTGCAGGGCTACGGAGAAAGGGTGGGGGAGTGGGACTGGCTGAAATGCTGTTGGCAGAGAGCCGGCACGGGTTCAACGGGCCGAATGGCCTCCTTCTATGTTGTAACCATTCTACAATTCTATGAACTAGGCAGATGTCTTGGGAATGTTCCCTGCAGATGTAAGACCAAGTTTTCAGATCGTGGTATTGATATTCTAGTTGAGAGAAAACCTGAAACATGATACATAATAGACCTCATATCATGACAAATGTCTGCACACTTGGACATTAAACAAAAATAATGTACATCATATGCTAAAGCAGCACATACAACATAGAGAGAAATTATTGCACATCAACCTGCATCTAACTTGGGACAATTGGGATTGCGTTATGAATGGTAGTACATCTGCCAATGTGTTACGTGATACTGGCAACAGTATCTACCTGATTAGAATAGATAAGTGACTGCCCGGAAGTGTTGAGATGGTGTTTCTATAAGAAAGGCTGCCACTAGCGCCTGCGAGCAGGATGCTCAGCCAAACGCTTTCATCAAGGGCAACACTTGTTATAACGTCACCAAATACCGAAGGCTGGAATCCTGCCCTCGTTGAGACAGAAGTGCAGGCACGTTGAAGAGGAGACAACCCATAAAGAACGAAAGAGAAAGATTAGTGCAAGGGCTTCTCAGATTTGATCTACTCTGCCTCAGGACAGTGAGAATTTTAGGAAGGATGTGCAGGTTTTGGAGAGGGTACAGAAGAAATTTACTGGAATGGTTCCAGGGATGAGTGAATACAGTTATGTGAATAGACTGGAGAAGCTGAGTTTGTTCACCTTGGAGCAGAGAGGGCTAAGAGGAGATTTGATAGAGGAGTTTAAATTCTTGAAGGTTTTAGATAGAGTAAATAAAGAAAAACTGTTTCCAATGGCTGAAGGGTTGATAACCAGAGGACACAAATTTAAGGTGATTGGCAAAAGAACCAGAGGCGACATGAGGAAAAATTTTTTTACGCAACGAGTGGTTAGGATTTGCAATGCACTGCCTGACAGGGTGGTGGAAACAGATTCAATAGTAGCCTTCAAAAAGGGAATTGGATAAATACTTGAAGGTGAAAACATTTCAGGGGTATGGGGAACGAGTGAGGGAGTGGGACTAACTGGATTGCTCTTCGAAAGAGCCTGCGTAGACTCGATGGGCCGAATGGTCTCCTTCTGAGCTGTACTATTCTATGATTCTATAATACAAATTTGTGATTTAATGCACCAGTTATACTGTAGGTTTTCTTTTAGGAAAACAATAGGCAACATAGATTTACGAATTAATGCAAGAGATTTTCCTTCCCTTTACCACCCATTTCATGGAGATGTTGGGGTAGGCATGGAACAATTTGTCAATAAGCCATTATGAACCATTCATAACGCAATCCCAATTAGCGCCTCCGGGGGGTGCTAACAGGGCGCAAGACGCTCCTTAAAACCTACCTCTTTGACCAAGCTTTTGGTCACCTGCCGCAGTTTCTCTTTATGTGGCTCGGTGTCAAATTTTTTTATCTCATAATACTTCTGTGAAGCGCCTTGGGATGTTTCACTACGTTAAAGGTGCTGTATAAATACAAGTTGTTGTTATTGATGTTGAACCTGGGAAATGGGCCAGTTTAAGAGCACAGACTGGGGGTGTGCAGAAATCAGCCCCACCAAAGATCTGTCACCAGAATCTACTCCCACTTCTGCTGATTTTTTTTTTTGTTGAAATGGAAAATCAATGGCAGTAGAAATCTTGCTAATACCCTCTGTCACCAGGTCTCATACATTGGGTCTTTGCACCAGCAGAAAAGGTCCAGGTCTATGAGTTTAGACTAATCATTAGAAAAATCGGAATATTAAGGTGGGATCCTCAAATAGAACCATGCTCCCTTTTATTGTGCTATGCATCCAGCCATCTACTGGATAGTTTACATTCCAATTAGTTTCTTTGGAAAGATCTGAACTGTCCAAATATGATAAATGTAAAATTTGGCTCAGTATTGGCATGACCCATAGAATTTCTTAAGCATTCTGTCATATTTACAAAATACGTTTGGATGGAATTTCTGAAGGGGTTCTGCCCATCGCCCATCATCACGTCAATGGAAAATTGGCAGAATCCCCAGAGAAACAGCGTAAACTGACCCCTGGGGCACTATTTTTCAAACGGCTCTAGAGTGAGTATTGCTACGGCTGGCGGGGATCTAACTTTTCAACTGGAGGTATTCCAGTAACTGTCAGCAAGGAGGTAGGCTAGCTATCAACTTGACATCGTCACAGCACAAGAAAAAGCAACATAAATTACAGTAATATTACAGGCCTATATTATTCATAATAAAAACAGAGAATGCTGAAAATCTCAGCGGGTCAGGCAGCATCTGTGGAGAGAAACAGAGTTAGCGTTTCGGGTCGACGGACCCTTCGTCAGAACTGCCACTACCAACTGCCATTATCCACTTTGGTGCGAAAAATAGAAAAGCAGAGTGTTTTTTAAATGGTGAGAGATTGGGAAATGTTGGTGTTCAGGGGGACCTGGGTGTCCTTGTACATGAATCACTGAAAGTTAACATGCAGGTACAGCAAGCAATTAAGAAAGCAAATGATATTTTGGTCTTTATTACAAGAGGATTTGAGTCTCGGAGTAAATACGTCTTATTGCAATTATATAGGGCCCTGGTGAGACCGTACCTTGGGTATTGTGTACAGGTTTGATGTTCGCATGCCGGACACAAGACTGCCAAAGCAAGTGCTCTACTCAGAACTCCTACACGGCAAGCGAGCCCCAGGTGGGCAGAGGAAATGTTTCAAGGACACCCTCAAAGCCTCCTTGGTAAAGTGCAACATCCCCATCGACACCTGGGAATCCCTGTCCAAAGACCACCCTAAGTGGAGGAAAAGTATCCGAGAGTGCACTGAGCACCTCGAGTCTCGTCGCCAAGAGCATGCAGAAAACAAGCGCAGGCAGCGGAAGGAGCATGCGGCAAACCAGACTCCCCACCCACCCTTTCCTCCAACCACTGTCTGTCCCACCTGTGACAGACTGTAATTCCCATATTGGACTGTTCAGTCACCTGAGAAGTCACTTTAGGAGTGGAAGCAAGTTTTCCTCAATTTCGAGGGACTGCCTATGATGATGACAGGTTTGGTCTCCTTACCTAAGGAAGGATATACTTGCCCTAGAGGGAGTGCAATGAAGGTTCACCAGACTGATTCCTGGGATGGGGGAATTGTCCTATGAGGAGAGATTGAGTACACTAGGCCTATATTCTCTCGAGTTTAGGTGAAATCAGGGATAGTATTAAAGCCAAGGAAGTGGCATACAAATTGGCCAGAAATAGTAGCGAACCCAGGGACTGGGAGAAATTTAGAACTCAGCAGAGGAGGACAAAGGGTTTGATTAGGGCAGGGAAAATGGAGTACGAGAAGAAGCTTGCAGGGAACATTAAGACTGATTGCAAAAGTTTCTACAGATATGTAAAGAGAAAAAGGTTAGTAAAGACAAACGTAGGTCCCCTGCAGTCAGAATCAGGGGAAGTCATAACGGGGAACAAAGAAATGGCGGACCAACTGAACAAGTACTTTGGTTCGGTATTCACTGAGGAGGACACAAACAACCTTCTGGATATAAAAGGGGTCGGAGGGTCTAGTAAGGAGGAGGAACTGAGGGAAATCCTTATTAGTCGGGAAATTGTGTTGGGGAAATTGATGGGATTGAAGGCCGATAAATCCCCAGGGCCTGATGGACTGCATCCCAGAGTACTTAAGGAGGTGGCCTTGGAAATAGTGGATGCATTGACAGTCATTTTCCAACATTCCATTGACTCTGGATCAGTTCCTATCGAGTGGAGGGTAGCCAATGTAACCCCACTTTTTAAAAAAGGAGGGAGAGAGAAAACAGAATTATAGACCGGTCAGCCTGACATCGGTAGTGGGTAAAATGATGGAATCAATTATTAAGGATGTCATAGCAGTGCATTTGGAAAGAGGTGATATGATAGGTCCAAGTCAGCATGGATTTGTGAAAGGGAAATCATGCTTGACAAATCTTCTGGAATTTTTTGAGGATGTTTCCAGTAGAGTGGACAAGGGAGAACCAGTTGATGTGGTATATTTGGACTTTCAGAAGGCTTTCGACAAGGTCCCACACAAGAGATTAATGTGCAAAGTTAAAGCACATGGGATTGGGGGTAGTGTGCTGACATGGATTGAGAACTGGTTGTCAGACAGGAAGCAAAGAGTAGGAGTAAATGGGGACTTTTCAGAATGGCAGGCAGTGACTAGTGGGGTACCGCAAGGTTCTGTGCTGGGGCCCCAGCTGTTTACACTGTACATTAATGATTTAGATGAGGGGATTAAATGTAGTATCTCCAAATTTGCGGGTGACACTAAGTTGGGTGGCAGTGTGAGCTGCGAGGAGGATGCTATGAGGTTGCAGAGCGACTTGGATAGGTTAGGTGAGTGGGCAAATGCATGGCAGATGAAGTATAATGTGGATAAATGTGAGGTTATCCACTTTGGTGGTAAAAACAGAGAGACAGACTATTATCTGAATGGTGACAGATTAGGAAAAGGGGAGGTGCAAAGAGACCTGGGTGTCATGGTACATCAGTCATTGAAGGTTGGCATGCAGGTACAGCAGGCGGTTAAGAAAGCAAATGGCATGTTGGCCTTCATAGCGAGGGGATTTGAGTACAGGGGCAGGGAGGTGTTGCTACAGTTGTACAGGGCCTTGGTGAGGCCACACCTGGAGTACTGTGTACAGTTTTGGTCTCCTAACCTGAGGAAGGACATTCTTGCTATTGAGGGCGTGCAGCGAAGGTTCACCAGACTGATTCCCGGGATGGCGGGACTGACCTATCAAGAAAGACTGGGTCAACTGGGCTTGTATTCACTGGAGTTCAGAAAAATGAGAGGGGACCTCATAGAAACGTTTAAAATTCTGACGGGGTTAGACAGGTTAGATGCAGGAAGAATGTTCCCAATGTTGGGGAAGTCCAGAACCAGGGGACACAGTCTAAGGATAAGGGGGAAGCCATTTAGGACCGAGATGAGGAGGAATTTCTTCACCCAGAGAGTGGTGAACCTGTGGAATTCTCTACCACAGAAAGTTGTTAAGGCCAATTCACTAAATATATTCAAAAAGGAGTTAGATGAAGTCCTTACTACTAGGGGAATCAAGGGGTATGGTGAGAAAGCAGGAATAGGGTACTGAAGTTGCATGTTCAGCCATGAACTCATTGAATGGCGGTGCAGGCTAGAAGGGCCGAATGGCCTACTCCTGCACCTATTTTCTATGTTTCTATGTTTCTATCTCATTGAAACATACAAAATTCTTACAGGGCTTGACAGGGTAGATGCAGGGAGGATGTTTCCCCTGGCTGGGGAGTCTAGAACCAGGGGTCACAGTCTCAGAATAAGGGGTCAGAAATTTAGGACTGAGATGGGGAGAACTTTCTTCACTCAGAGGGTGGTGAATCTTTGGAATTCTCTACCACAGAGGGCTGTGGAGACTCAGTCGTTGAGTATATTCAAGACAGAGATAGATAGATCTTTGGATAGTAAGGGACATGGGGATAGTGCGAAAAAGTGGAGTTGAGGTAGAAGATGACCAATGATCTTATTGAATGCGGAGCAGGCTCGAGGGGCCGGATAGCCTACACCTGCTCCTATTCCTTATGTTCTTATGTAATCTCGGGGGGAAAATGTAAAAAAAATGCAAGGAAATTAAAAACATATTCAATCCACTTAGAAACATAGACCCACGCATTAGAGACCTTTTTAAAATTGTGTATTTTCCCAGTTCTTCCTCGTCTTCTCAAGTTTGCTGCAACTCCGCTCCTGCAACCTGCAACTGGTTAGTGCCTCTGCTCTGCTTAACCTTCAGTGCTGTACCAGGACTAACCATGGAAACCGGGTGCCAGGCTTTTTTCCCCATCCTGTTGCAGTATAGTTCTCCCTCTAATAGACCAGCTGGAAACTCACAACACATCTTCCCAGCTGCCAAGCCAATTTGAATGACTGAGCGTTCCTGAGGCTCAGTCCTGTGGCAATATGATTGGGATGTAGGTGTTTTGCAGTTAGTGTTACAGCCTTGCCTCAGAGTCACAAGTTCCTTTTATACGCTCTTTCCGGCTAAAACTGTGAACTTTGGCCTTAATAACTTTGTAGCAGTTCACTGCAGATTATTGGTGAGATGAGAATTTTATTATCTGCACATGCCCTGGTCTAGATGGCAATCTGGAAATGTTTTCACCTGGTTATCTCCCAAGAGGTGGCGTTTTCCAGGTCCCAAGTGCCTTTACAACACTTTAAATAAAAGGAAAGAAAGAACCTGCATTTATATAGCGCCTTTCGCAACCTCAGTACATCCCAAAGTGCTTTAGTACTTTTTTGAAGTGTAGTCACTGTTCCAGTGGAGGAAAGCGGCAGCCAATTTGTGCACAGCAAGCTCCTGCAAACATCAATGAGATAATGATCAGATCATTTGGATTTTTTTTTTGTAATATTGGTTGAGGGATAGATATTAGCCAGGATTGCGGTGAGTACTATCCAACTCATCTTTGCAATATTGTCCTGGGATCTTTTACATCCACCCGAGAAGGCAGATGAGGCCTCGGTTTAACTTCTCATTCAATAGACGGCGCTTCCGACAGTGCAGCACTCTCTCAGCACTGCACTGAAGTGTCAGCCTAGATTATGTGCTCAAGTCGTTGCAGAGGAGCGTAAACCCACAACCTTCTGACTCAGAGGTGAGAGCACTACCCACTGAGCCAAGGCTGACACCTACTTGCCAACTTCACAGCACATGAGTCACGACTCCTTTTAGACAAATATCCTGTTCCCACACGGACACAGATTGGATGCAGTGCGTGCCTTCCCTCCAGGCTCTCATTGTCTGATTTGATTTTTCCATGATCTTTTTCTATTTCATTCTACATTTCTGAGCAACTTTACATTTGACCTTGGCGCATGACCTACATGACATTGAATTCACAAATATTACAAAAAATTGCTTCCTGGCACTGCACAGAGCATGTAACAACAGTTCACCACAGCATTACTTGCAAGTAACACTTTCCGCAATATGAGCGTGACAAAGTGTATTGATGTTGCTATGAGTTATTTTTCACTTCATCTGACTGCATTGCCTCACAGGCACATTGTAGACAGAACGCTAAGTCTGGTAACAACCTGAAACTGTGGGTAAACCAAAACACAGCAACAAATGTGCAGCTCTATTGGACCAATTTCATGATATCATCAGTAAACTGGGATACAGAGTTTTGTGAATTGAACTTCGTGTCCAGTAAAAGAGTTGTACAGATATCGCCATCTGTTACTGTACTACCATTATGGGTACATAAGAACCACGAGCTTGGATTTGGGGATAGAGAGCATCCGGATCACAAAGTGGGAACTCCTGGGGAGAAACCGCGTGGAAGTCAGAGAGAGACAAGACAGACATAGAAGTAGAGAGATAGACAGAGACAGGGACAGATAGATAGAGGGGCAGATAGATAGAGAGACAGATAGAGAGAGAGCATGACAGAGAGAGAGAGAGAGAGGGACAGAGAGAGACACAGACAGAGACATAGAGAGAGAGACAGCGAGAGTAGCACTGTGAGTCACCCAGAACTGAAATCTGAGTGACTTATTGCAGACGTGGCATGAATCATTACACCTACAATTCCAATGTTTCCTGTCAACTGGTCCATAAAACACACCAAATACAAGGAGATGAAAGCAACAGTTTGCTCTGGAGCATAAACCTAGAACCATCTGAGTTGATGGATATCAGTATACACCCATAAAAGACAGAGGGTGGAAGGGATACTGCAGGCTGTTAGTCCACAGTCCACAGCAGACCTACTCTGCTTTGTAATAGTAAGCATTCAAACCTATGGTGTAATGCTACATTTAAACTGCACATCATCATCATCATCATAGGCAGTCCCTCGAAATGAGGATGACTTGTTTCCACGTCAAAAAGGGATGAGTTCGCAGGTGTTTCAATGAAGGACCTAATATTCCAGATCCCGAACTACATCCTGAAGGGTGGAAGATGCCTGTGCGTGGATTTTTTTAACGTGTGGTGGCCGTTGCACACCAGCCACCACATGGGCCTGACAGAGCTAGGTCTTGGTCCAGTGGCAAGGATTAACCAAGATGACTGGAGACCAGCTCTGCTGCACAGACCTAGTGCACACACATATCGCAGTGTGGGCTGGCCCGTGCTGCCCCTGGGCCCTCGGCTCTTCTGGGCCCCGAACTCACGCCTCTCATGGGCCCCGATCACGTCTCTCTACGAACTCTCGCCGCTCCTCCGCCCCGACATTGCCGCTCTTGCTGTACCCGTCCGCACTCCAATCAGCGACCTGGATTTGGGTGACATCAAATCAAGTCGCCCTCTTGGCAGCCGTCGCCCTTCTGCAGCAGCACGCACTGCTTCCTGCCGTGATATGCCACCGCACGTTGCTCCCTCTAATGGCCCCGGCCTGCTGATGGTCTTGCAGGCTGGGACTGCGCCAATTTCCAGGCCAGGCCGCTGCACATTGCTCCACTACACAACTGCATTTTTAACAGGGTGGCAAATCTATGTATTACCCACTTACAGCACTGTGGAGGGGCTATTCTGTGCATGTGTACTCAATCATGTGAAGGCTACGGACCAAGAGCTGGAAAATGGGATTAGGCAAGATAGCTCTTGTTTGGCCCGCACGGGCACGATGGGTCGAATGGCCTCCTGCTGTGCTGTAAATCTTCTATGATTCTATTGGTGATTATCAGCCTCTGCTAGTGCACTATCTCATCATAGATTAATCAGACTCGTCTGGTTTTGTTTTTAAATGTAAAGTTATGCAAATGCAAGGTTTCAAATTTATGATATGAAAAGACTTGCATTTATATAGCACCTTTCACAAACTAAGGGGCATACACTCAGGGTAAGGGGTCGGCAATTTAGGACTGAGATGAGGAGGAATTTCTTCACTCAGAGGATGGTGTATCTTTGGAATTCTCTACCCCAGAGGGCTGTGAATGCTGTATCATTAAATATATTCAAGGCTGAGATAGATAGATTTTTGGGCTCATGGGGAACCTCAAGCGATTATGGGGATTGGGCGGAAAAGTGGAGTTGTCAAAGATCAGCCATGATCTTATTGAATGGCGAAGCAGGCCCGAGGGGCCAGATGGCCTACTGCACTTATTTCCTATGTTCCTATCTCTCAGCTCCATAGGGAAAAAAACAAGTTACGTGAACTTCTGTCAGCTGTGTCTCAGTGGGTAGCACACTCGCCTCTGAGTTAGAAGTTTGTACGTTCATGTCCCACTCCAGGAACTTGGGCACATAAAAAAATCTAGGCTGACACTCCCAGTGTAGGGCTGAGGGCATGCTGCACTGTCGGAGGTGTCGAGTTTCGGATGAGACATTAAACCGAGGCCCCGTCTGCTCTCGTGTCGTAAAAGATCCCATGGCACAATTTCGAAGAAGAGCAGGGGAGTTATCCCTGGTGTCCTGGCCAATATTTAGCCCTCAATCAACATAACAAAACAGATGATCACATTGCTGTTTGTGGGAGCTTGCTGTGCGCAAGTTATCTGCCGCATTTCCCACATTACAACAGTGACTACACTCCAAAAGTACTCCATTGACTGTAAAGTGCTTTGAGACGTCAGGTGGTCATGAAAGATGTTATATAAATGAAAGCCTTCCTTTTTAAAAATCAAATCAAAGGCTTTTGAAATCATTTCACAGCAGTTTCTGGGGTTAAGCAGCTTCAAGACCCAGCTAAAAACCTAATTGTGAAAACTTTCATGTTTGAATAATCCCGTGGCGAAAACCTCTCTCAGGATGGAGACTGCCCTTCTAGCAACAGTGAGATTAAGTTTATTTTTATATTTTTACATCTGTTTTCATTGCCAAGCTGCGCATGGCTCAGCCAAGGCAGTGGGGCGCTGATGTGATACCTACTGGAAGTAATTCAGGAATGTGCTGCTACCTTCACTAATCTTTAATAAAGCATGTCAGGCTTAGTAAATGTATTAAGATTTTATTTTTTAGCTAATTGGCTGAATCCTGCTGTTTCTGCCCAACTAAATTACGAAGACGCATGTCACATATTTGAAGCCTACGGTTGTGATTCTCTTTGTCTGTGCTGGGCACAAGAGAGCAAAGTGATTGCTAACTAATGGGCGTCGGTCCAGGAAGCTGATTGCAGAGCCATTTGCAGCCATTTCTATACCAGCCTTGTTTTGCTGTTGGCAGCCTGGGAAAATATATTAAGAACAGTTCATTTTTAAGAAGTAATATTATTTTACTTGTTCTATTTGCACTACTTCCCTTGTCAGCCAGTGGCTCAGTGGGTAGCACTCTCGCCTCTGAGACAGAAGGGTGCTTCATTGGCTATACGTCATTGGCGATAAAGTGCTTTGAGATGTCCGGTGCTTGTGAAAGGCGCTATATAAATATGTCTTTTTAGAAGTGTGGAACTCTCTCCTGCAAAAAGCAGTAAACGCTCGCTCAACTCATAATGTTAAATCTGAGAGCAGTAGATTTTCACTAGCCACAGGTATTAAGGGATATGGAGGCAAGGCAGGTAAATGGAGTTAGGATATAGATCAGCTTGGATCTCATTGAAAGGAGGGATAGACTCGAGGGGCTGAATGGCCTACTCCTGTTCCTATGTTTGTGGGCTGACGTTATGAATCTGCGCTGCTAATGGGGAGTCTCGCCCAGCACCCATGCCTGTCAGGAAATCACAGATCCACAGAAAATGATGGCCCGTGAGGACGGTGAGCGAGACTGCCATGGTCGGCACTAGTCCATTTGTAACACGGGTGTAATGCGGAAAATATAAAATGATTTCACTTCCCAGCACGCCTCACTTTAGTGAGCATACAACTTACAAATTATTTAAAGAAAGACTTGCATTTCTATAGCACCTTTCACGACCACCGGACGTCCCAGAGTGCTTTACGGCCAATGAAGTACTTTTTGGAGTGTAGTCACAATTGTAATGTAGGAAATGCAGCAGCCAATTTGCGCACAGCAAGCTCCCACAAACAGCAATGTGATAATGACCAGATAATCTGTTTTTGTTATGTTGATTGAGTGATAAATATTGGCCAAGACAACAGGGATAACTCCCCTGCTCCTCTTCAGATTAGTGCCATGAAATCTTTTATGTTCACTTGAGGAGACAGATGGTGTTGTGTTCCTAACACAGATGAGACAGCACGCAGGGAGGTTAAAGTAACAGTGACCTCAGTCTTTATTAAGACACTCCAGAGTGAGGAACAGGCCTTAGGGGCCGGCTTATATACAGTGCTCCCAAAGGATGCTGGGATCCCTTGGGACTTTAGGGGATGCACTCCCTGGTGGCGGAACATGGGAGTGCATGCTTTACAGATACACAACATCACTCCCCCCACCAAAGTCAAAGTGAAAACTATTTACAAGGTGAGGCAGTCGGGAGCCTTTCTTTCCCTGGTGGACCGCCTCGGTACAAATGTCTGTTCTGGTGTGTTGGCTGTGCCCTCGCTGGGCTGGCGTGTTGTTGGCCCTGCAGGGCTGCTGGGTGAGCCTGGCCTTGCTGGGCTGTTGGGCATGATGGGTTCGATTTCCTGGTCCGGGGTGGTGGTGTGGATCCGTTGGGTGTGTGTTGTGGGCTCAAAAAAGGTGGTGTCTGCTGTGGGTTGTTCAGGGCAGTCTGTGAACCGCAGCCTTGTTTGGTCCAGGTGCTTTCTGCAAATTTGTCCATTGTCTAGTTTGACTACAAACATCCTACTCCCTTTTTAAGCTATCACCGAGCCTGCGATCCACTTGGGACCATGTCGATGGCTGGTCCAAGTCCTAATCTGGCGGGCCATAACAGGTGATTTATCATTTTCAAACACTTCCATGACCATCAACAAGTCTGCGGGCTGCGCCACCATCAACAAGTTTGCAGGCTGCGCCATTTCCACCCCCGTGGTGGGCAATGGTAGCCGACTGAGAGCATCCGCACAGTTCTTGGTGCCTGGCCTGTGGCGGATGGTATAGTAATATGCTGATAGCGCGAGTGCCCACCTTTGTATGCGGGCTGAGGCATTAGAGTTTATCCCCTTGGTTTCAGCGAACAGGGATGTGAGCGGCTTGTGATCGGTTTCCAGCTCAAATTTGAGGCCAAACAGGTACTGATGCATTTTCTTTACCCCGAACACACACACTAATGCCTCTTTCTCAATCATGCTGTAGGCCCTCTCGGCCTTAGACAAGCTCCTGGAGGCATAGGCGACAGGTTGCAACTTCCCCGCAATGTTAGCTTGTTGTAATACACACCGGACTCCGTACGACGACGCGTCACATGCTAGCACAAGTCTTTTACACGGGTTATACAATACAAGCAGCTTGTTGGAGCACAAAATGTTTCTGGCTTTCTCAAAAGCAATTACTTGTTTTTTTTTCCCCATACCCAATTCTCACCTTTATGCAATAACACAGGTAGGGTCTCTAAGAGGGTGCTTAACCCCGGTAGGAAGTTACCAAAATAGTTGAGGAGTCCCAGGAACGACCGCAGCTCCGTGATGTTCTGTGGCCTAGGCGCGTTCCTGATAGCCTCTATCTTGGCGTCTGTGTGCCGAATGCCGTCCGCCGCGATATTTCTCCCCAAAAACTCCACTTCTGTTGCCATGAAGATGCATTTCGGCCTCTTCAGTCGCAGCCCTACGCGATCCAGTCGCTGGAGGACCTCCTCCAGGTTTTGTAGCTGCTCGACGGTGTCCCGACCCGTGACCAATATGTCGTCCTGAAAAACCACCGTGCGTGGTACCGACTTGAGTAGGCTCTCCATGTTTCTCTGGAAGATCGCTGCAGCCGACCGAATTCCAAACGGGCATCTGTTGTAGATGAACAGTCCCTTGTGTGTGTTGATGCAGGTGAGGCCCTTCAAAAACTCCTCCAGCTCCTGCGTCATGTAGGCCGAAGTCAGGTCGAGCTTGGTGAACGTCTTGCCTCCTGCCAGCGTCGCAAATAGGTCGTCTGCCTTATGTAGCGGGTATTGATTCTGTAGCGAGAAACGATTAATAGTTACTTTATGATCGCCGCAAATCCTGACCGTGCCATCACTTTTGAGTACTGGAACAATTAGGCTGGCCCACTCACTGAATTCCACTGGGGAGCTGATGCCCTCGCATTGCAGCCTGTCCAGCTCGATTTTCACTCTCCCTCATCATGTGAGGTACCGTTCGCGCCTTGTGGTGAATGGGTCGTGCCTCTGGGACCAAGTGGATCCGCACCTTCGCCCCGGAAAAGTTTCCAATGCCTGGCTCAAAAAGGGAAGGAAATTTGTTTAGAACCTGGGTATATGAGTCCTCATCGACATGTGATAGCGCTCGGAAGTCATTCCAGTTCCAGCAGATTTTGCCCAGCCAGCTCCTTCCAAGCAGTGTGGGGCCATTGCCTGGGACAATCCAGAGTGGCAGTTCTTGCACCATGCTCTCGTAGGTGACCTTGACCATGGTGCTGCCCAGGACAGTGATGAGCTCTTTGGTGTACGTTCTCAGTTTTGTGGGGATGGGGCTCAGAGCTGGTCTAAGTGCCTTGTTGCACCACAGTCTCTCAAACATCTTTTTACTCATGATGGATTGGCTAGCGCCAGTGTCCAGTTCCATGGCTACGGGTAAGCCATTCAATTTTACATTTAGCATTATAGGTGGATATTTCGTCGAAAATGTGTGCACCCGTGTACTTCAGCATCTGCCTCCTCTCTCTCAGGCTCAAAATTGCTTTGATCCACCATGGACCGATCTTCCTCTGCCACGTGGTGGTTAGCAGGCTTTGCAGAGCTTGCAGCTTGTCTGCAAGCTCGTTGGAGGTGCCCCATTGTTCCACAGCTCTTGCAAAACATACCCTTTGAAGCGGCATGAATAGGCTGAATGGAAGCCTCCACAATGACAACAAGGTGTGAATTGCCTTGCATTCATCCTTTGTTGCTGACTCTGAGTCATCTGGGTCACCTGAGGCCTGCTGGCAGTTGCAGACTCGTGGTTTCTGCCCTGTACATTTCTGCTCGAAAACACAGTTCCAGTTAATTTATGAACATTGCTAGCACTTGTGTGCTGAGAGATTTGTTTGGTGTTATCACTGGTGGACACAAACGCCTGTGCTATCGCAATGGCCTTACTGAGGGTTGGTGTCTTTACAGTCAAAAGTTTTCGTAGGCTGGTCTCGTGGCCAATGCCCAGTACAAAAAAGTCTCTGAGCATTTGCTCCAGGTAGTCATCAAACTCACATTGTCCTGCAAGTCGCCTTAGCTCGGCGACGTAGCTCGCCACTTCCTGACCTTCCGATCGCTGGCACGTGTAGAACCATACCTCGCCATTAGCACGCTCTCCCTCGGGTTAAGATGCTCCCGAACAGCTCCTCATACGACTTATCTGTGGGTTTCACTGGAGCCAGAAGATTCTTCATGAGGTTGTAGGTCGGTGCCCTGCAGACCGTGAGGAGGACCCTCTCCGTCCAGCTCATTTTCTACAAAGTACTGGTCTAGCTGTTCGACATAGGCTTCCCAGTCCTCACCCTCCGAGAACTTCTCCAGGATGCCCACAGTTTGCTGCATCTTTGCGTTGGATTCGTATACTCGTCGCCAGTTATTGTGTTCCTAACACAGATGAGGCTGCACTCAGGGAGGTTAAAGTAACAGTGACCTCAGTCTTTATTAAGACACTCCAGAGTGAGGAACAGGCCTTAGGGGCCGGCTTATATACAGTGCTCCCAAGGGATGCTGGGATCCCTTGGGACTTCAGGGGATGCACTCCTTGGTGGCGGAACATGGGAGTGCATGCTTTACAGATACACAACAGACGGGGCCTCAGTTTAATGTCTCATCTGAAAGACGGCACCTCCGACAGTGCAGCGCTCTCTCAGCCTTGATTGATGTGCTCAAGCTCTTGGAGTGAGGGCATGAACCCACAACCTTCTGACTCAGAGGTGAGTGTGTTACCCACTGAGCCACAGCTGGCTAAAAAAAATGCATTTGTATTGCTTGAGGGAAAAAATTCCACCAGTCAAAATAAATCAGTACGCAGGTGAATCCTTAAATTTGTTACTTAGCAGATTTATTTGAAGTCAATCAGATTTCACCAGTGTCTACAATCCTGCTGTTTCTCTTGTGTTACCTTTACCCACATGCTGACAGAAGCTTGTTATAATGTATTTGCTTCATGGGTTCTTTGCTTTAGAATTCATAGCAACACATTGCTATTAAAAACTAGTTGGTTTATTAACAAAGGTTTAACAATCATACTACACATTACCAGTTCAGCCACTAGGCTTACAACTGCATACCTCATTGTGGATGACCTAGACCCAACTGACTGGGGTTTTATTGAGTCTTGTGAACATCACGTGACTGGCTAAGCCACTCGAAATGCAACAACTCTACAAACCAGTGAGAATACTCACAGGTGCATACATTACACTTGTATGATGCTAACACACCTTTACGCACGCTACTGTTCCAGCAGGATTCTTTTCCCTCCACGTTCTTTGTGCCTCCATCTTGAAATCAGCAATTATCACATATAAAGAGACAGTTTGTTACTGAGTTGGCCTTGTTTCATCAATCTGACATATCCTCCACGTTCGTCTCTCTATTTCTGGCAGTCTCTTTCAATCATGCTTGCCAAAAATACAGAGATGGTTTCTTTTCCCTGCATGTTTTTCTCCATAAATCTGCCAATTTCTTTTCCTTTGAGTTTGTCTATTTGATTCTCTTTGTACGATCTACATAACAGTGGGTAGCACACTCGCCTCTGAGTCAGAAGATTGTGGGTTCAAGTCCCACTCCAGAGACTTGAGCACATAAAACTAGACTGACACTTTAATGAAGTGCTGAGGGAGTGCTGCAGTGTCGGAGGTGCCTTTTGGATGTGACGTTAAACCATCTGCCCTCTTAGCTAGATGTAAAAGATCTCATGGCACTATTTTCAGTAAGAGCAGGAGAGTTCTCTCCGGTGTCCTGGGCCAATATTTGTCCCTCAATCAACATAACAAAAACAGATTATCTGCTTTTGTGGGAGTTTGCTGTGCGTAAATTGGCTGCCGCGTTTCCCACATTACAACAGTGACTACACTCCAAAGGTACTTCATTGGCTGTAAAGCGCTTTGAGACGTCCGGTGGTCGTGAAAGGTCCTCTATAAATGGCTTCAAGTCGGGGCAGAAGTACGGATGCCACCAAAACAGATGCTTGTCCCACACAGACCAAAGGATACTATCTGGACTCACTCCCCTGTTTAAAAACCAAGTAGAGTCATTCTCAACCCAATTTGTAAGATCAACATACATCCTTCATTTTCTGATTCTGTGCATTGTGTATTCACACTTCTATATTTGTTTCTGCCGATTGATCTGGTACTACTGCGGTATTTATGTTCAGGAAGTATATTTTGGGACATGTGAACCGCTTGCCAACAGTTAACTGTAATGTGTGCACAATGTGAATATGCTCACAGGTTTGTAGAGCTTGTTGAGTTGGGAGTGGCTTAGCCAGTCACACGATGTTCACAAGACTCAATAAAACCCCAGCCAGTTGGGTTTGGGGGATCCACGACAAGGCAGGTGTTTGTGAGCCTGGTGGATGAACTGGTAATGTGTAGTGTGATTGTTAAACCTTTGCTAATAAACCAACTGGTTCTTAATGTGTTGCTATGAATTCTTAAGCAAAGAACCCATGAAGCAAATACATTACAGTAACCTTCTGTTCAAACTCATTCCTGTCAATCTCTGCATGTTGATTTTGCCCAGCTCGGGAAGTCTCTGCACATGCAAGTATCCCAAGACTAAATTGTTTCTTTTTTCATCAAAAATAATGCAAAAAAACCCCCATCATATGAGCAGTCTCAAACATACTTTAATTTGTTTTTTCCATCATCATTTTTATCTCACCGTGATTTTTATCTCACCAACTTGGACATTTGAATCGTTCTTATCAACATCCGCTTTCGATGGTTCGAGTGATTGTTTACACAACTGTAGCAAGACGGTTCTACCTCTTTTCCTTAATAGGTTGGAGATTAAGTTGGACCCTACTTAAAGCAACAGTACGTTTACACTGTCGACCTCAGACAACATGCCACTAGTTGTTGAATACCCCAGTTATGCTCACGTGTTAAACTCCTCCTTTGTCATTCCAGATAATATTTTAATGTTATCAAATCCCTCCATGGCCTCGCCCCTCCCTATCTCTGTAATCTCCTCCAGCCCCACAACCCTCAGATATGTCTGCGCTCCTCTAATTCTGCCCTCTTGAGCATCCCTGATTATAATCGCTCGACCATTGGTGGTCGTGCCTTTTGTTGCCTAAGCTCTAAGCTCTGGAATTCCCCGCTTAAACCTCTCCACCTCTCTACCTCTCTTTCCTCCTTCAAGAAGCCTGCCCTAATTTCTCCTCTATGACTCGGTGTCAAATTTTTTGTCTCATAATGCTCCTGTGAAGCGCCTTGGGACGTTTCATTATATTAAAGGCGCTATATAAATACAAGTTGTTGTTATCTGCGTCAGCCACTATAATAACATCTTCAGGTCCTTTGCGTAATGAGAAGCCACATGTGCAGTAGGAAATTGCAACGCAAGCCTGCGGAACCACTCCGCCAGCAGGCACAGTCACATGGGCTGCATGCGATGGGCTCAAAAGGCGAACAAACTGTGATGCAGTCACACTGCTAGTTGCGGCCAGACAATGAGATGCAAAGAACCTGTGAATTTGCCTCAGGTGGAAAGCAATGGAGCACCCAACACAAACTCATCAATACATCATCATCATAGGCAGTCCCTCGGAATCGAGGAAAACTTGCTTCCACTCTTAACATGAGTTCTTAGTTGGCTGTACAGTCCAATACGAGAACCAATCTCTGTCACAGGTGGGATAGATAGTCGTTGAGGGAAGAGGTGGGTGGGACTGGTTTGCAGCATGCTCTTTCCGCTGCCTGCGCTTGATTTCTGCGTGCTCTTGGCAACAAGAATCGAGGTGCTCAGCATCCTCCCGGATGCACTTCCTCCACTTAGGGCGGTCTTTGGCCAGGGACTCCCAGGTGTCAGTGGGGATGTTGCACTTTATCAGGGAGGTTTTGAGGGTGTCCTTGTAACGTTTCCTCTGTCCACCTTTGGCTCGTTTGCCATGAAGGAGTTACGAGTAGAGCGCTTGCTTTGGGAGTCTCCTGTCTCATGTCTGGCATGAGAACTATGTGGCCTGTCCAAGAGCTGATCAAGTGTGGTCAGTGCTTCAATGCTGGGGATGTTGGCCTGGATGAGGACGCTAATGTTTGTGCGTCTGTCCTCCATGGGGATTTGTAGGATCTTGCAGAGACATCGTTGGTGGTATTTCTCCAGCGACTTGAGGTGTCTACTGTACATGGTCCATGTCTCTGAGCTATACAGGAGGGGCGGGTATTACAACAGCCCTGTAGACTATGAGCTTGGTGGCAGTTTTGAGGGCCTGGTCTTCAAACACTCTTTTCCTCAGGCGACCAAAGGCTGCACTGGCGCACTGGAGGCGGTGTTGGATCTCGTTGTCAATGCCTGTTCTTATTGATAGGAGGCTCCCGAGATATGGGAAGTGGTCCACGTTGTCCAGGGCTGTGCTGTGGATCTTGATGACTGAGGGTTAGTGCTGTGCGGCGAGGACAGGCTGGTGGAGGAACTTTGTCTTACTGATGTTTAGTGTAAAGCCCATGCTTTCGTACGCCTCGGTGAATACGTCGACTATGTCCTGGAGTTCAGCCTCTGTGTGTGCGCAGTCGCAGGCGTCGTACGCATACTGTAGCTCGGCGACAGAGGTTGGGTGGTCTTGGACCTGGCCTTGAGACGGCGAAGGTTGAACAGGTTCCCACTGGTTCTGTAGTTTAGTTCCACTCCAGCGGGGAGCTTGTCGACTGTGAGGTGGAGCATGGCAGCGAGGAAGATTGAGAAGAGGGTTGGGGCGTTGACGCAGCCCTGCTTGACCCCGGTCATCAATACAACTGAAATATCGATCAACAACAACAACAATAACAACTTGTATTTATATAGCGCCTTTAACATAGTGAAACGTCCCAAGGCGCTTCACAGGAGTATTAAGAAATTTAAATAAATTGACACCGGGCCACATAAGTAGAAATTAGCGCGGGTGACCAAAAGCTTGGTCAAAGAGGTAGGTTTTAAGTAGCATCTTGAAGGAGGAAAGAGACGTAGAGAGGTTTAGGCAGGGAGTTCCAGAGCTTGGGGCCTAGGCAACAGAAGGCACGGCCACCAATGGATGAGCGATTATAATCAGGGATGCTCATGAGGGCAGAATTAGAGGAGCGCAGACATCTAGGGGGGTTGTGGGGTAATCGTGGGGCTGGAGGAGATTACAGAGATAGGGGGAGGCAAGGCCATGGAGGGATTTGAAAACCAGGATGAAAATTTTGAAATCGAGATGTTGTTTAATTGGAAGCCAGTGTAGGTCAGCGAGCTCAGGGGTGATGGGTGTGCGGGACTTGGTGCGAGTTAGGACACAGGCAGCCGAGTTTTGGATCACCTCTAGTTGACGTAAGGTAAATAATGCAAACGGTGGAAAAAGCACAGCATTCATACAGCTGGGATGTGAAAATCTTGTGAGCACTGCAGGATAGAGATGATCCTCGATGTGTTTCCGTATAATACTTAACAAGCTGAGACCAAATTCCTGTCTCCACTAATTTAACACATGTATTCGTCCATATTAAATAAACCTGGATTTACTTTTCCAATTAACAGTTCTTGTAACTATGATTGCAGACATATTTTTGACCCCCAACTGCCCAGTTGCCTGTGTGACATATACTTGCATTGGAACATGCTTAAATTATTTGCGATTAGTGCAGTTATATTTTCCTGGTTGTCTTGATTTTGACGGCACCAATTTATAAAATATGTGATGCTCACCTCCATGAGAAATCTACAGTATCAGCTGTGGCTCAGTGGGTCGCCCTGTGTCAGACTATTGTGGGTTCAACACCCACTTGAGCACAGAAATCTAGGCTGACACTCCCAGTGCGGTACTGAGGGAGCGCTGCACTGTCGGAGGTGCCATCTTTCGGATGAGACGTTAAACCGAGGCCCCGTCTGCCCTGTCGGGTGAACATAAAAGATCCCATGGCACTATTTCGAAGAAGAGCAGGGGAGTTCTCCCCAGTGTCCTGGGGCCAATATATACCCCTCAATCAACATAACAAAAGAAAACAAATTATCTGGTCATTATCACATTGCTGTTTGTGGGAGCTTGCTGTGCACAAGTTGGCTGCCACATTTCCCACATTACAACAGTGACTACACTTTAAAAGTGAAAGAAATCCAAGTCATTCTTTTTACAGTTAACTATTTCCCTTCACCAGTAATATGGTGTAAAGATTCTTTATATGTGAATGAAGTTGGAGAGAATCTTGACTAAGGATTAACTCTGTCTCTCCGACACCAACATTCATCTCTCACTTTACATGCAGTTAAGTTTCTGTAAGGAAAGTGTTCAAATACTGCAACAATCTTTCATTAAGTATTGTCTAATTACTGCAGTTCACCTATTGTTATTTCATGGAGACTAAAATGGAAAGTGTTCATTTGTGATTATTTTGTAATGTAGCCCGTGTCAGCCAATTTCATAGTGTGTCGACACTTTGATACTGAGTGCTGTCAACGTGACCTTTATATCGAACAGTTGATGTTGGTTGGATTTTGATTGCGCTCTTGGCACCAGAAACAGTAGTTGATTTCCAGATGTCAGTTGCAGTAGCCATTAGCTGTCTGGCATTTCCTAATTAGATACTTACATCCAAAATTATTCAGTCAATGAATGCAGTATATAAGTAGAAGTGGTTTTGGTTTTCAGTTTCTATTTACTTAGTAATTATATTCCATTATCAAGTATCACATAGTATAGTCTTTGTCTGTCTGTTCCTTATGTTTAGAGGATTAAAGTTAACATACAGGTACAGCAAGCAATTAAGAGAGCAAATGGTATGTTGGCCTTTATTACAAGAGGATTTGAATATAAGAGTAAAGACGCCTTATTGCAATTATATAGGGTCCTGATGAAACCACACCTGGAGTATTGTGTACAGGTTTGGTCGCCTTACCTTCATCACCCCCGGCAACCACATTTTAATTGGATTTTATATGTTTTAAAGTTTAATTTGTTTTATTGCCGGTTTTAGTGTCCCCCTCCCCCTTTTATAGGGGGCACTTGTAAAATTATGATTTTAGTGCCCCCAATTTTTTTTTCAAAAAACAAAAAAAATCAAAAAAAGGGCACTTGAAAAGTGTTTGGAGCGTCCCCCAGATCAGGGGGCACTTGATTTAACTGTTTGTCCAACCAAAAGAGTTGGTCTCCTTACCTAAGGAAGGATATACTTGCCATAGAGGGAGTGCAATAAAGATTCATCAGACTGATTCCTGGGATGGGGGGATTGACCTATGAGGAGAGATTGAATAGACGAGGCCGATATTCTCTTGAGTTTAGAAGAATGAGAGGTGATCTCATTGAAACATTCAACATTCTTACAGGGCTTGACAGGGTAGATGCAGGGAGGATGTTTCCCCTGGCTGGTGAGTCTAGAACCAGGGGTCACAGTCTCAGAATAAGGAGCCGGCCATTTAGCACAGAGATGAGGAGACATTTCTTCACTCAGAGGGTTGTAAATTTTTGGAATTTTCTACCCTAGAGGGCTGTAGATGCTCAGTGGTTGCATAGTAGTAGTATATTGAAGACAGAGATCTATGGATTTTTGGATATTAAGGGAATCAAGGGATATGGGGATAGTGCAGGCAAGTGGAGTTGAGGTAGAAGATCGGCCATGATCTCATTGAATGGTGGAGCAGGCTCGAGGGGCCAAATGGCCTATTCCTGCTCCTAGTTCTTATTTTCTTCTGACTTTTGTTGTCATTGTTCCTTAAGACAAAAGTAGGTCCTGAAATGCAACTGAGACCCAGGCAGAGCTCCAGGATAATTTAAATTGTATGGAAAGAAAAGATTGGAATTCTCTTTATTTGCTAACCACCTCATCAAATCATAACTGCAAGATCATTGCTTTGAACTGTTTCTTTCATTAAAAAAAAACAACCAGAACCTTTAAAAACAAATGGAATATACTATCTGAAAATGTGTGGAATGTGCAGGAGACATAGAAATAAAACTATGCATTTCATTCTAAATAACAAAAAAAGCAATACAAAACATATGTGGGAAAGCCAGGAACTGAAGATAACTTGTGGTAGTTTAGTGGAAGTATCTGCAATTGTTTGAGCTCTCTGTGCACTGAATGTATAATGTACATTTTCTTTTGTCTGCAGACTTATCAAAAAGAATTTTTGTCATTTTCAATCGCGGAATATTATCACATGTGCTTTTTGAAATAGAGATACGTGCGCAACCTCAGAGTGTATTTCTTGATGTCAGCCAGTGTGGCTCAGTGGGTCGCACACTCGCCTCTGAGTCAGGCGGTTGTGGGTTCAGTCCCACTCCAGAGACTTGAGCACGTAAAAAAATCTAGGCTGACACTCCAGTGCAGTGCTGAGGGAGTGCGTCATTGTCTTTCAGATGAGATGTTAAACCTAGGCCCCGTCTGCTCTCTCAAGTGGACATAAAAGATCCCACAGCACTATTTCGAAGAAGAGCAGACTGGTTCTCCTCAGCGTCCTGACCAATATTTATCCCTCAATCAACATAACAAAAAAACAGATTATCTGGTCATTATCACATTGCTGTTTGTGGGAGTTTGCTGTGCGCTAATTGGCTGCTGCGTTTCCGACATTACAACAGTGACTAAACTCCAAAAGTACTTAATTGGCTGTAAAGCGCTTTGAGACGTCTGGTGGTCGTGAAAGGCGCTATGTAAATGCAAGTCTTTTTGTACCGCGCTCTTACTTTGATGCAAATCTTAACTGGTGTCTTTAACAGAATTAACCATTCAGGCAGGCCACCCACTGGTCATAGAATGAAAGTCTGCTGTTCAGATGACCGATGAAGCTTAATTTTCTGGTAGTAACGAAAGAGAACGTGGGTGGGAGAGGGGGAGGGGGGGGGATTCAGAGAACAAAGGAGCACAAACAAAATTCAGCAAGTGAGCAAGCCAGAAAATTATACAACTAGGGATACAGGAAGGAATATGGGAAGAAAGAATCCCAGTGCAGCACCAGCTCTGTGCTGAGGCGAAGGTTGGAAGAAGTGCAAGAGAGACACCTGCTGTTCAAATCATCTCCTCTGTCTTTCAGGGTGCAAGAGGTTCCGACGGACCCGCGGGGGAGCCAGGGTCATTGGGTGTCAAGGTACGTAATCAGGAGGCTGCAAGGGAGGAGGTGGCCCAGCCCGCAACCAACATTCCTTTATTTTGGAGATGTCTAAAAAAAATTCTTCATTTAGTACTTTACCTTCAAAGGAGAGTTAATAAAAAGTCAAGTATTTATTTGATTTTTAAAAATTATTTACAAATAAGCTTCCAAGAATGCATTCAGATTATGCTCAGCCTCTCCCACAATGTTATTCCGGTAAAGGGGGCCAACTGTTAATATTCGGTGGTATGATACAAAAAACTATAAAGCAAAGGGTGTTTATTAAATTACTTCGTTAGTCATGTTGTTGCTGCCAAAGATTCTGTTTCGGTTTTGGCTCTCTGCAGATTTTTAAATAACTGCGCTAAAAGTTATTGAAATGAATATTTTAATTTCTATGTTGCAGAGTAGAACATTGCACACATGTAGTTCAGAGCATACCAGAAATAACCTGCCTGCAGACAATTTGTTCACACATGAATGTCGGTGATACTTCTAATGAGGGTTAAGCTAAATGAAGGGATTTCCTATTGCGTAAAATGGTTGAGGATGAGTGGATAAATCAGCTACCCGCTCCACAGATGTTTATGCCAGGAAAGACATGGTTGCCTTAAGTAATAAATTTAATGGGCTAGAAATTAATTCGCTTAGCGCTGCCTGTCAGCACCCGAGAGGGATGCTAACAGGCCACTAAGTGCTTACTGCCTGAGTGCCGCGCTGTCAGCGCCTCCCGCGAACTTCAGTGGAGGTTTAGTGGCAGCGCTAGCAGTTAGCGCTCAAGAGTGTGCATCGCCCCCACAGCGCCGTGGTCACGAACTTGACTGCTTTCACCTGCTGTAACGCCTGCCGCTACTTCCGACGGGAAAAGCAGGCTTCAAGGAGAAGCTGCCGGGGCAATATGTCCGAGGGGGGAGCAGGTGGGCAGTTAAAATTATTTTTTTTTCCATTAATGCATCTCTCCTAGATGCTCGACACTGTTGCTTAGATGCCTTAGTTTTTTAACTTTTTAGGTGGTCCCCTTTGGGCACTGGGATGCCGGTTTCAGAACACCAGAACTTCAGCAGTGCTCCTGCAATAGCGCCCCAGGAATCAGGGTTAGCGTCCGAAGAGGGGTGTGTAACACTTCCCTTAAGCTCTCCACTCCCCTCTTGGGGCGCTAATAGTGAATATCCCGGTTAGAGGCGGTAAACATCGCCCGGCGCTGAAGTTAGCGACCAGGCGTGTCACCGCTTCCTCAAACCGGGTATAACAAATTTTTAGCCCAATGTTTTAAAAAAAAATGCGTTGTTTTTTTTCCCCTACAGGGATCTCTAGGGGAACCAGGTCGGACTGGACCAGAGGGACAAAGGGTATGTGAAGCCAAAGAGACGGCAAAATATATATTTTTTAATTTATCCAAAATATGTCATTTTTTCTGGCAAGCGTTTAACATATGAGTCATACTTTTGAAAACCTGATTGTTAAATCCATGTTTTAATTTATAGGGTAAAAGAGGGGAACCAGGAGGGACAGGACCGCCAGGATTTCCGGTAAGTATTTGAATAACATTTTACAAAACATTGAATTGCAATTAATCTGTAGAAATAATATTTCCCAAACAATTTAACTGTCCAACAAAAATGCACAACAAAATTCTTTAACCTAAAAAAAAAATCACATAGTGAACTTTAAGATTAACAATTGCATTACTTCGAACATTCGATAAACCAAGTGCGATGTTTTGATTTTGTTTAGAAACTACTGGTTGTTACTTTGTAACCTCATAAAAGTGGTTTTTACTGTATCAGAATGGACCTGGAAAACTCTCGTGGGCCAAAGTGTGTGAGGGATGATAATTAAGATTTTAGGTGATTTTGCTCTCCTCCCCCGCCACCCGCCCATGTCAACACATACTGGACACTGAGGCCTAGAAATACGATTGCACAGCGCATGTTTCTTGAGCGGGAACCAGCTGCTGAAGGGTCCAATATGGTATGAGTGCGCTCAATCTACGCCGGAAGTGCGGCACATGCCATAGTGTTTCGTGCTCCCTCGTCATCCAGGCCACCCACCTGAAACAGGCTTTAGACTCATTGCCTATGCCAATCAGAAGTCCAACACCTGTTTCAGGGCCCTTTGCAAAATTGGACAGCACTGCACATGCTGCAGTTAGTTTTCTCGAACGCACAGACAGCAAACCAGAGGTCCTTAAAGGAACCGCTGGAGAGTGCCACCAAACAATGAACTAAACAATTGTATACTTTCCTGAATATGAAGCCAAGAGGAGCAATCGTGCTCCAGGTACTAACCTTGGCTTAGTGCGTAGCACCCACACCTCTGTCAGAAGGCTGTGGGTTCAAGTCCCACCCCAGAGACTCGAGCACATAATCCAAACTGACACTCCAGTGCAGTAGTGAGGGAGTCGTCGTCATCATAGGCAGTCTCTCAAAATCGAGGAAGACTTGCTTCCACTCTAAAAGCGAGTTCTCAGGTGACTGTACAGTCCAATACGGGAATTACAGCCTCTGTAACAGGTGGGACAGGCAATCGTTGAAGGAAAGGGTGGGTGGGGAGTCTGGTTTGCCGCCCGCTCCTTCCGCTGCCTGCACTTGGTTTCTGCATGCTCTCGGCGACGAGACTCAAGGTGCTCAATGCCCTCCCGGATGCTCTTCCTCCAGTTAGAGCGGTCTTGGACCAGGGACTCCCAGGTGCCGGTGGGGATGTTGCACTTTATCAAGGCGGCTTTGAGGGTGTCCTTGAAACATATTCTCTGCCCACCTGGGGCTCGCTTGCCGTGTAGGAGTTCTGAGTAGAGCGCTTGCTTTGGGAGTCTCATGTCGGGCATGTGAACTATGTGGCCTGCCCAGCGGAGGTGATCAAGTGTGGTCAGTGCTTCAATGCTGGGGATGTTGGCCTGGTCGAGGATGCTAACGTTGGTGCATCTGTCCTCCCAGGGGATTTGCAGGAGGCAGCGCTGATGGTACTTCTCCAGTGCTTTGTGTCTACTGTATATGGTCCACGTCTCTGAGCCATATAGGAGGGCGGATATCACTACTGCCCTGTAGACTATAAGCTTGGTGCCAGATTTGAGGTCCTAGTCTTCAAACACTCTCTTCCTCAGGCTGCGCTGGTACACCTCCTTGCTGCAATGCTCCATCTCACTCTCAACAAGCTCGCCGCTGGAGTGGAACTAAACTGTAGAACCAATAGGAACCTGTTCAACCTCCGTCGCCTCCAGGCTAGATCCAAGGTCATCCCATCCTCCGTCATCGAACTACAGTATGCAGATGACGCTTGCGTCTGCGCATATTCAGAGGCCGAACTCCTAGTCATTGTCAACATCTTCACCGAGGCGTACGAATGCATGGGCCTTACACTAAACATCCATAAGATAAAGCTACTCCACCAACCTGACCTCATCACATAGCACTGCCCCCCGGTCATCAAAATCCATGGCGTGGCCTTGGACAACATGGACCATTTTCCATACCTTGGGAGCCTACTATCAGCAAGGGCAGACATCGACAATGAGGTCCAACAGTGAGGGAGTGCCGCACTGTCGGAGAGATGCGTCCCCAAAAAGATTGCATAGCACTATTTCAAAGAAGAGTAGGGGAGTTCAGCGGACCAATTTTGCCTGTTTGTGCTGCTAACCTCCTTAGGTGCATGCAGCAACCACTGCACCAGATTGTGCCTGAGTTCGTGTGTGATCCAATTTCTAGGCCTTAATTTAATCCACACCTCTTTGCTATCAGTTGGTGTGTACAATTCTCTAGGATATGCCTTTGGAAATTTATCCTTGGAGACAAGAAATTCCTGATTTAAAAGCAAATTACCAATTAGAAGTACATCAAAACTCAAAACATGGCGTATGGCCTCCACGTGGAACTGGGAACTGCCAAGCACTGAGAGACCCTTTCCGGGAGGCCTACAAAATGCAAGTCCTCCAACACCCAAAAATACCTCCTGGGAAGAGAGGCAGACCAACACAGGAAGGAAAAATAAATCAAAGGCAGTACACTCCCAGGAGAGTGGCCGTAATGGATTCTTAGGACGTGAAAAATATATTGTTTGTGCTTAAATGCTCCTGCACTACTCCCCGGCCATTCAGTGGGGAAATACATCACCTGATGCGGTGCTAAGCTATACAGATCCGAGGTGCAATCATTGATCTGTTTGGAGGGAACAGATCTCAGCCCAAGCAGCAGTAGATGTTCTATAATCGACCTCGGCACCTCCGCAATGAGGCAGAAAAAAAATTAGCCACAGATTCATAGAATCATACAATCAAAGAAAATTATGACACAGAAGGAGGCCATTCAGCCCATCGTGTCGGTCAAAAAAGTGCAGTAGCCCTGTAGGTCATGGTTCTTCAAGTGCATATCCAAGTACTTTTTAAATGCAATGAGGGTTTCTGCCTCTACCACCCTTTCAGGCCGTGAGTTCCAGACCCCCATCACCCTCTGGGTGAAAATCTTTTTCCTCATCTCCCCTCTAATCCTTCTACCAACTATTTTAAAAATAAGCTCCCTGGTTATTGACCCCTATGCTAAGGGAAACCGGTCCTTCCTATCCACTCTATCTAGGCCCTTCATAATTTTATACACCTAATTCAGGTCTCCCCTCAGCCTCCTCTGTTCCAAAGAAAACAACCCCAGCCGATCCAATCTTTCCTCATAGCTAAAATTTTCAAATCCTGGTAACATCCTCGTAAATCTCCTCTGCACCCTCTCATCTTTCCTGATCACATCTTTCCTGGTATTTCCTTTATTGATTGTTATACAAGCAAAGCCTGCGTTTAAATACATGTTGGATGAGTGCAGGAATGGTCTCAGCTGTGGTGCACGCCATCCATGCGAATAACATCTTAATTTGGCTGCCAATACATAAATATTTTAAAAGGCCCTAAACTATTAAAACTAGCATCCAGTCTTGAAATACTTTCCATCAAATATGTTTTAAGATATGGATTGCTATAAACTGTTTAAAATGCAATTAATCATATCTTTATAGTGCAACTCATTAAATAATTAGGTTCAAATATATTTAATCATTCAGTCTAAACAAAAGCAACACAATGTGATTAAAATCATATATTTTCTGCGGAAGTTAATGAAGTATCTAAAATGTTCTGCTGCCTCTGGTGTAAACTCACTAGTGGATTGACTGTGCCTGAGATATTGATAAATGTAATGTATTTGCTTCATGGGTTCTTGCTTAAGAATTCCTAGCAACATATTGCTATTAAGAAATAATTGGTTTATTAACAAAGGTTTAACAATCACACTACATATTACCAGTTCATCCACTAGGCTTACAACTGCATATCTCATCGTGGATCCCCCAAACCCAACTGGCTGGGGTTTTATTGAGCCTTGTGAACGTCATGTGACTGGCTAAGCCACTCACAGTGCAACAGCTCTACCAACCTGTGAGCATACTCACAGGTGCATACATTGCAATAACCAAAATCTGGATAATTCAGAAACATTCCATGCTTGAATCAGGTTTTCACTTTAGAATGTTATACTTGGACCTGATATTATATACAATAAGAGTGAATTGGAAGTGGTTTGGTTGGTTGGAATTTCATGCTTGTATCACCATTTTGTAGTTAAATGTTTTGATTGTATCAGACATTCTATACAGTAGGAGTCAACGGGAAGTGGTTTGGTAGACTGACATTCTATGCTTCAATCAAGGCTATACATTTAAATGTTCTACTTGGGCTAGGTGTTCCATACAGTGGGAGTTAATGGGAAGTAGTTGGTGCATTGGAATTCTATATTCCAATCAAGATTATGCTCAAGGCAGTGTTGTCTCTAGTTCAACTTCAACGAATTCTTGCTACTTAAAGCTGAAAGTTGTTTTGTTTCTTTTCAAATTATTTTCTTTTTTTTACTTTTATTCAGCAAATGGTATGTTGGCCTTTATTACAAGAAGATTTGAGTCTAAGAGTAAAGAGGTCTTACGGCAATTATAAAGGATCTCGGTGAGACCTGAAGTATTGTGTACAGTTTTGGTCTCCTTACCTAAGGAAGGATAATACACTTGCCATAGAGGGACTGCAACGAAAGTTCACCCAGACTAATTCCTGGGATGGGGGGGATTGTCCTATGAGGAAAGATTGAGTAGACTAGGCCTATATTCTCTAGAGTTTAGAAGAATGAGAGGTGATCTCATTAAAATATACACAATTCTTACAAGGATTGACAGGGTAGATGCAGGGAGAATGTTTCCCCTGGCTGGGGAGTCTAGAACCAGGGGTCACAGTATCAGAATAAGGGGTCGGGCATTTAGGACTGAGATGAAGAGAAATTTCTTCACTCAGAGGGTGGTGAATCTTAGGAATTCTCTGCCCCAGAGGGCTGTGGAGGCTCAGTCATTGAGTATATTCAAGACAGAGATCAATAGATTTTTGGATATTAAGGGAATCAAGGGATATGGGGACAGTGCAGGAAAGTGGAATTGAGGTAGAAGATCAGCCATGATCTTATTGAATGAAAAGTTACTTCTTCAAGAAAGTCAAATTTTAGCACACCAGTTTTCTCTTCTTCACAGTTTTCATGTGCCTCTACGGAATGCATCATTGCCAACTATGAAGGCCAGCAGGCAACTTGTAATAATGCAGCCAGGCACTGTAGTATAAGTTCACTTCCCTTTTAAATTTCCTTTTCTTTCTCCCTGTGAGGACTGCATCATTTCTGCCAGATACATTCTTCCAACAACCTAACTGAGGGAGATCACCATATCTATTTTTCACATGGCACATTAAAATGAGGCCCATCTCCCTGTTCAGCTGCATGCAAAAGATCCCATGGTGCTATTCAAAGAAGGGCAGGGAAGTCTTTTGATATCAAGTTAATATTCTTCCCTCAACTAACACCAACCAGAACAAATTAACTGGGCATTCATCATATTTTCTGATTGTGGGACCTTGTGCACTTCCAAATTGATTCATTGATTGTGAACAGCTTTGGCACATTGATTGTTAACTGCTTTCGCAATTGCTCAGATAATAAACTAAGGCTGATGAGTGGAAAGAGAGATCTGTGCCACACAAGTGGCAGGCAATGGTCATCTCCAGTAAGTGAGAGCCCAAACACCTCCCCTTGACATTCAATAGCATTACCATCGCAGAGTGCCATCGACCCCCATCATCCTGGGGGTCAACACTCACCAAAAACTGAATTGGACCAGCCACCTAAATATCATAGCTAATACACCAGGTCAGAGGCTGGTTATTCTGCAGTGAGTGTCGCACTTCCTGACTCCCCTAAGCCTCTCCACTACCTATAATGCACAACTCAGGAGTGTGATGGAATGTGCTCCACTTATCTGGATGATTGCAGCTGCAACAATACTCAGGAAGCAACATGCCATCCAGGATAAAGCGCTCTGCTTCATCAGCAACCCATCCACTACCTTCAACATTCACTCCCTCCTCCACCGACGCACCTTGGCTGCTGTGTGTACCATCTACAGGATGCACTGCAGCAACTCGCCAAGGCTTCTTCAGCAGCACTTCCCAAACCTATGATCTCCACCACCTGGAAGGACAAGGACAGCGGGCACGTGGGATCACCATTACCTCCATGTTCCTCTCCAAGTCACACACTATCCTGACTCGTGTGTGTGTGTGTGTGTGTGTGTGTGTGTATATATATATATATATCGGCTGTTCCTTCATCGTCGCTGGGTTAAAATCCTGGAACTCCCTCCCTAACAGCATTGTGGGAGCACCTTCACCACACGGACTGCAGCGGTTCAAGATGGCCCACTACCAACTTCTCGAGCAATTAGAGATGGGCAATAAATGGTGGCCTTGTCAGCGACACCCACATCACAAGAATTAATAATAAAAACATAACATCCTAACATCAGGTGCAACTTAAATGCAAATGTTTTTCTGTCTCAATGCATAGGCACAATTATTTTATTTATGAAAAATTATAATATATGTATTTTTCTCTTAAATTAAGAACCCACTAATGAAATTGCAGTAATGCTAGTTTTGAAAAATGCAACTTTTAAGGTTACAATTTCAACAACAACAACTTGTATTTATATAGCATCTTTAATGTAGGAAAACATCCCAAGGTGCTTAACAGCAGTGACACCGAGCCACATAAGTAGAAATTAGAGCAGGTGACCAAAAGCTTGGTCAAAGAGGTAGGTTTTAATGATTGTCTTGAAGGAGGAAAGAGAGGTAGAGAGGCGGAGAGGGTTAGGGAGGTAATTGCAGAGCTTAGGGCCAATACAACCGAAGGCACAGCCCCCAATGGTTGAGCGATTATAATCAGGGATGCTCAGGAGGGCAGAATTAGAGGAGCACAGACATCTCGGGGGGGTTGTGTGGCTGGAGGAGATTACAGAGATAGGGAGGGATGAGGCCATGGAGGGATTTGAAAACAAGAATGAGAATTTTGAAATCGTGTGCGTTGCTTAACTGGGAGCCAATGTAGGTTAAGGGGTAGGCCATTTAGGACTGAGATGAGGAGAAACTTCTTCACTCAGAGAGTTGTTAACCTGTGGAATTCCCTACCGCAGAGAGTTGTTGATGCCAGTTTATTGGATATATTCAAGAGGAAGTTAGAAATGGCCCTTACGGCTAAAGGGATCAAGGGGTATGGAGAGAAAGTAGGAAATGGCTACTGAGGGAATGATCAGCCATGATCTAATTGAATGGTGGTGCAGGCTCGAAGGGCCGAACAGTCTACTCCTGCATCTATTTTCTATGTTTCTATGTTAGCGAGCACAGGGGTGATGGGTGAGCGGAACTTGGTATGAGTTAGGACACGGCAGCCGAGTTTTGGATCACCTCATGTTTACGTAGGGTAAAATGTGGGAGGCCAGCCAGGAGTGCGTTGGAGGTAAGTCTAGAGGTAACAAAGGCATGGATGAGGATTTCAGCAGCAGATGAGCTGAGGCAAGGATAGAGACGGGAGATGTTACGGAGGTGGAAATAGGTGGTCTTAGTTATGCTGCGGATATGCGGTCGAAAGCTCATTTCAGAGTCAAGAATGACACGAAAGTTGCGAACAGTGTGGTTCAACCTCAGACAGAAGTTGGGGAGAGGGATGGAGTCAGTGGCTAGGGAATGAAATTTGTGGCGGGGACTGAAAACAATGGCTCCGGTCTTTCCATAATTTAATTGGAGAAAATTTCTGCTCATCCATAACTGGATGTTGGACAAGCAGTCTGACAATTTAGAGACTGTGGAGGGGAAGAGAGAAGTGGTAATGAGGTAGAGCTGTGGGTATCATCAGCGTCCATGTGGAAACTGACGCTGTGTTTTTGGATGATGTCACCAAGGGGCAACATGTAAATGAGAAATAGGATGGGGCCGAGGATAGATTCTTGGGGGACACCAGAGGTAACGGTGTGGGAGTGGGAAGAGAAGCCGTTGCAGGTGAGTCTCTGCCCACGATTAGATAAATAAGAATGGAACCAGGCGAGTGTAGTCCCACCCAGCTGGACAACGTTGTAGAGGCGTTAGAGAAGGATAGAGTGGTCATCATCATCATCATAGGCAGTCCCTCGAAATCGAGGAAGACTTGCTTCCACTCTTAAAATGAGTCCTTAGGTGGCTGAACAGTCCAATACGAGAGCCACAGTCCCTGTCACAAGTGGGACAGACAGTCGTTGAGGGTAAGGGAGGGTGGGACAGATTTGCTGCACACTCTTTCCGCTGCCTGCGCTTGATTTCTGCATTCTCTCGGCGACGCAACTCAGGGTGCTCAGCACCATACCGGATGCATTTCCTCCATTTAGGGCAGTCTTTGGCCAGGGACTCCCAGGTGTCGATGGGGATGTTGCACTTTATCAGGGAGGCTTTGAGGGTGTCCTTGTAAGGTTTCCTCTGCCCACCTTTGGCTCGTTTGCCATGAAGGAGTTTCGAGTAGAGCACTTGCTTTGGGAGTCTCGTGTCTGGCATGCGGGCAATGTGGCCTGCCCAGCGGAGCTGATCAAGTGTGGTCAGTGCTTCAATGCTGGGGATGTTGGCCTGGTCAAGGACACTAATGTTGGTGCATCTGTCCTCCCAGGGGATTGCGGAGACATCGTTGGTGGTATTTCTCCAGCGACTTGAGGTCAACCGTGTCAAAGGCTGCAGAGAGGTCAAGAAGGACGAGGAGGGGGGGGGAGGGAAAGGGTGAAATAAAGAAAGCAGAAATAGATTGTTGACAATTTTTATTGAAAATTGTGGTTTAATATTTCTTTTAATAATGTTAATATTAAAGTATCGTGAGGATGCAAGTACAGTTGCGCAGTTTCATTACTGTAATAATGTTTGCTTCAGTGTCCAGAAGCCTAAAATTTGGTAGTTTTTCTTAACTTGCCAGTAGCCTAACAGTTAAAATATCATCATGGCTCGAGGCCCTGTGCTTTGTAGTATGTTCTTTTTGCCTGCTTCTTGATATTATAAGAGCTATGCCAAGATATTTTTTTCCCCTCTTTTAATAATAAACATTGTTTACTCTAACCCCCTTGGAAGTCAAGTGCCTTGTTCCCAGTCCATTTTAATCTTTTTTTCTCTCTCAAGTTAAAGTTGTGTTAACCATTCGCTCTCGAGTTAGCAAGTTTCTAATTTCTACAATTTGCTCAGTCCCCTGTCGTGATGCGTAGGAAAACAAAAAATTTACGCAAATGGGATTCTGTGGCTGACAAATTCTGTAGAAATCATGTGTAACAAAGATGGAACAATCCACAACTTCTCCAAACCACCACAGGCATGGAAACACTGCAGAGGAAACTGGAACATTTTCTTCAAATCCAAATGCCACATTATTGTCACATTTAAATTTCTTATTTCTCTGTTTTAACTTGTTTACCAAACATTGGCCTGTTGAGAATGAACCTAATCCACTTTGTTGTTGCAGGGTATACCAGGACCTTCTGGTCCTCCAGGAGCTAAAGGAGTCCCAGGAGAACCAGTAAGTACTCTTATAATTGTGTAGTGGGACACTAGTTGCATGAAATAAAATATTTGAAACGGCAAGAGAAGACCCATGTATATACGTGAATAATATGATTTTGTGTATGTGTATTATATATACGGGTATGGTAGCATAGTGGTTATGTCACTGAATTAGTAATTCAGAAGCCTGGACTAATGATCCAGAGACATGAGTTCAAATCCCAACACCGCAGCTGGGGAATTTAAATTAAATTAATTAAATAAATCTGGAATAAGAAGCTAGTGTCAGTAATGGTGACCATGAAACTACCGGACTGTCGGAAAAACCCATCTGGTTCACTAATGTCCTTTAGGGAAGGAAATCTGCTGTCCTTACCCGGTCTGGCTGATATGTGACTCCAGACCCCCCACAGCAATGTGGTTGACTCTTAAGTACCCTCTGAAATAGCCTAGCGAGCCACTCAGTTGTATGAGGCGGCTCACCACCACCTTCTCGAGGGCAATTAGGGATGGGCAATAAATGCTGGCCTTGCTGGTGACGCCCACATCCCGTGAACAAATAAATAAAAGAATATATATTTAAAACTACAGATAGGAAGCCCTAGATAAACTGTACTTTAATACCAGTTGCCGATTTTCCATAGCCAAACACAGTTCAGCGAGTGACGATTACCTCTGCATTTGAACATTTGCACACCAGGGGCTAAGCTTCAGACAGCTGGTTTTGGGTAAAATGTCACGTGCAAGAAGAAGCTTCACCATTTGGTAATGTGCAGATATTTGGGATCTATGTAGAATGCTTGAGGTGCAGCAGCAGCAATGCATTGTGCTCCAGCCTCAGACCCTGGAGATCTGGTTGAGGAACTGGCAACTCAATTGTCTTGCTTTGGTCGTAAGTCTTTCACATCCCCATCCTCCCTTATGTCGTAGAAAGTGGATTTTGGAGATTGAGTTGCATGACTATATTAAGTCCACGAGAAAGAGATAGAGTTTCTCTCCAGCCTGCCAAAGAGCTACACTATTGAATTATTGAATGAATATGGACTTCACAGAACTCTCAGATGGTGAAAATAGAGCCAAGCTTGTTTAACAATTTCCACGCTTTCCCCAGTTTTTCCAGTACCTTCAACACTTGCTTTCTCCAGCACAGATCAGATGTGATTCTCAAGGTGCTAAATGTACGTGAAGAGCGTTTGCCCTTGTCCTTGCTTTTGTCACCTCAAGGCTGGATTTCTCCAGTGACCTCCTGTCACTCGCCCATCCTCCCAACGTCCATTGACTCCGTTTTGTTTAAAACTGAACTGCCCATATCCTGTCCTGCACTAAGTTCCGCTTGCCCTTCACCCTCTGACCCTGGCCCCTTGGGCATTGCCCCTCCCTTTGCCATGCCTTCAACCACCTAGATTCCATTCTCTGGAGGTCCCTCCCCAAGCCTTGCCACATCTTCATCTCCCACTCCTCATTTAAAATTCTCCGTAAAACTCACCTCCTTGACCAAGCTTTTGGTCAGCCCTCGTCACCTTTTCTTTGGCTCGGCATTCATTTTCCTTACACCTCTGCGGGGTATCTGGGGATATTTTTATGTTAAAGACACTATTAAATGCAAGTTGTTGTTGATAACGCCAAGTTTATGGTCTCCTCTCCTAACTCATCCACCACTTGGTCTCTACTTGTTTATTCCTTTTTATCTATTTGTTTCTCCCCCTATTAACATTAAAGGCATTATAAAAATACTCGCACTTGTGTTCTACCCAAAAATATGTCTTAATCCAACCTTACTCTCCTACTACCCCTGTTTGAATTTTTCCACCATCCTTATGACTTCTCTGAATAAAATCATCAATTTAATGGTGTGGGCTATTATCTTCTGGAGGTCTGTGCCCAATGGGAACTAGTTAAGATAACTGTTGTCTCTTAAGTTAATTGAACAAGCTCAGTTCATGTCAGCTCGGGGAAGTGAAACTGGAAAAGCAACTCTCGCCCCACACTTCCAACCTACTGCCTCAGCACTGCATTGCGTGCCGACAGCCAGCATACTGTGCTTACAGCACCACATCATGCATTTTTCTCCAATTCACCATGGGGCCGATATTGCCCCTTTCTAGAAGGTGTCTGGCCACCTGAAAGCGGGCCTCTTGGGTGCCAGGCCGCTGGCTCGGCCGAAACCCTCCCTGGTGGCCAAGTGTTTGCCACCAAAGTGGCTGCAGAGTTCGCAGTGGGCCTCTCCATTAACAGATTGATAGGGACGTTGACGTACCAGCGCAATGATGTCATCGGCGCTGATGACTTTGCGCGTCGGCTACTCTGCCCCGCCCCCATTTCCCCCCCCCAGATGATGAGGCCACTTCCGCCCCACTCCAAGAAAATCCCCCAAATGCTGAATTTCGATGGTAAGGCCGCCGCAATGACATTTCAAGAGCGGTAGGTGCGACTCTTTTCAGGTGGAGCACAATTTCTACCCCCATATCTCTTGCCGTGCAGCCAAACAGCCTCCTTCAGTTGAACTGCAAACAAGCTTGGCGTTACATTTTCATACCTTCTTGACTAAAGGATCTATGACGCAGCGTCTGAGAGCAAAAAAAAAAGCAGTGAGATACTTCAGTGTTGGTGTCATCCAGTGCAAGTACGTTCTCTCTTAACATGCACCAAGCTGCGTGCAGTGTTATCATTGCAACCAAATGAAAACTACAGTGATCGTAAAAAACGAAATCCCCTGTGTGGGCTCGTTTTAGTAATAGATGCTTGCTGTTGCCTTCTGGTCAGTAATCTGCACCTGAACATTTATCACCAGCAAAAACTGTTTAATATCAGATTCTTCATAAGCAGGTGAAACCTTAAATTGTGAGCAATATTTTACCTCCTTGCCTTACTTTTTCAGGGACCATCTGGACCAGAGGGAATGATTGGAATGCTGGGGGAGATGGGACTAAAGGTAAAATGACAACAGTCTTATTTGTTTTAAACTGTTCCTAAAGCACTGTTTCTGACGTATGTGTCAATGCTGGGAAATTGAATATTTTCTAGCTTTTATATCCAGTATCAGAACAATGCATTGCAGGTCAGATGCAGTGTGAGTTAGATGAATGATTATTCTTCCTCTATACTGCCTGAACAGTGCTTGATAAACCGACCCCCAGATAAGCACCCAGGGCTACATCAATGTAGCATTCAATGAAACATAAAAGTTAGTATGCAGGTACAGCAAGTAATTAGGAAGGCAAATGGAATGTTGGCCTTTATTGCAAGGGGGATGGAGTATAAAAGTAGGGAAGTCTTGCTACAACTGTACAGGGTATTGGTGAGACCACACCTGGAGTACTGCGTACAGTTTTGGTCTCCTTATTTAAGGAGGGATATACTTGCATTGGAAGCAGTTTAGAGAAGGTTCACAAGGTTGATTCCTGGGATGAAGGGGTTGTCTTATGAGGAAAGGTTGAGCAGGTTGGGCCTATACTCATTGAAGTTTAGAAGAATGAGAGGCGATCTTATTGAAACATAAGATTCTGAGGGAGCTTGACAGGGTAGCTGCTGAGAAGATGTTTCCCCTCGTGGGGAAATCTAGAACTAGGGGGCATACTTTCAGAATAAGGGGGTCGCCCATTTAAGACGAAGATGAGGAGGAATTTCTTCTCTGAGGGTCGTGAATCTTTGGAATTCTCTACCCCAGAGAGCTGTGGAGGCTGAGTTATTGAATACATTCAAGGCGGAGATAGACAGATTCTTGAACTACAGGGGAGTCAAGGGTTATGGGGAACAGGCAGGAAAGTGGTGAGGCCAAGATCAGATCAGCCATGATCTTATTGAATGGTGGAGCAGGCTCGAGGGGCCGAATGGCTACTCCTGCTCCTCATTCTTATGTTCTTATGTTCTTCTGCCAGCCCCACAAAAATCCTTAACAAGAAGAAAAAAAGGTAAGCTTTTGGGAGAGGCCCCCGGTACTTCTTTTACGGACCACCTCTCGACGCCTGGGACAACTGCCGCTGGCATGTGCTGCATTTCTCTTTGAAAGTTTGTATTTGGGGATCCTACAAAACAGAAAAACAAGAACTGCATTTCTACAGCGTGTTTCCTGACCTCAGGATGTCCCAAAGCGCTTTACAGCCAATGAAGTATAGTCGCTGCTGTAATGCGGGAAATGCAGCAGCATAATTGCGCACAGCAAGATCCCACAAACTGCAATGTGATAATGACCAGATAATCTTTGTTAGTGATGTTGATTGCGGGATAAATATTGGCCAAAGAAAATGGGCAGATTGCCCCTGCTCTTCTTTGAAATAGTACCACAGGATCTTTTTCATTCACCTGAGAGGGCAGACAGGGCCTCGGTTTAACACCTCATCCGACAGTGCAGCATTCCCTCAGTACTGCCCCTTCGACAGTGCGGCGCTCCCTCAGTACTGCCCCTCCGACAGTGCAGCATTCCCTCAGTTCTGCCGCTCCGACAATGCGGCGCTCCCTCAGTACTGCCCCTCTGACAGTGCGGCACTCCCTCAGTACTGCCCCTCTGACAGTGCAGCACTCCCTCAGTACTGCCCCTCTGACAGTGCAGCACTCCCTCAATACTGCCGCTCCGACAGTGCGACACTCTCTCAGTACTGCCCCTCTGACAGTGCAGCACTCCCTCAATACTGCCGCTCCGACAGTGCGGCGCTCCCTCAGTACTGCCCCTTCGACAGTGCAGCACTCCCTCAGTACTGCCCCTCCGACAGTGCAGCATTCCCTCAGTTCTGCCGCTCCGACAATGCGGCGCTCCCTCAGTACTGCCCCTCTGACAGTGCGGCGCTCCCTCAGTACTGCCCCTCTGACAGTGCAGCACTCCCTCAGCACTACACTGGAGCATCAGCCTAGATTATGTGCTAATGTCCCCAGAGTGGGACTTGAACCTACAACCTTCTGACTCAACTGCGAGAGTGTTGCCAACTGAGCCATAGCTGACGACAAGCATAGGACCCTGAATTGCACATCTAAACAGCCTTGCCCTCTGTGGTTGGCAGGTGTGCTAGGTGTCCGTTTATAGACCGGCCTGAAAGTTGAATCGAGGAGGCAGATGGGTGCACAAGGCCCCCACACCAGACTTTCAACGATAGATCCCTCATTATTCACGTGAGAAACTGGTAACCAGTGTTTGAAAGTCTACCCCATAATTACAAACTCTCATTCCCAAAACACACCAACAATCCCTGTTGCTCTGAATAAGGAACAAGTCCTCTGCTGAGGTTCTCAGTAGAAATGTGATTGAAGAGTTGGTACGCACAAGGTACTGCTCTGCATCCTGATAGTAGTGAATGGAGCAGAGGAGGAGACACTCTGTTTCAATGCGTTGCACGGACCAGTTTCAACCTTGGCTTCAGATCTGGCAGTCTCTTTCGATATCAGTCTTCCTCTCAATTGCTCTTCTGGACACCATAGATCCCATTTACATAAATGCCACAATATTGGAGATTTTTTTTTGCTGAAGGCTGTTTCTATTTTTCAGGGGATTCCTGGCCCTATTGGTGAGCCTGGGCTCCCAGGTGAACTAGGAGAGAAGGTAAGACTTTCTAATCATTCCGAACTGATTTTCTGTGGATAAATGGGGGCTTTTGTTTTGAAGGCTGGCTCTCTCATTACAACCCAGTCCAACTGGGCAGTCAGACAGAATAAGTCAGAATTTCTACAGCAGGCTTCATTCTTCCTGTAAAACTTTTTGAGTGGAAAGGGAAGGTGGGTAGAACTTCTCTCACAGTAACCCTCTGTGCACTGCGTTTCTTTTGCTGCAAGTAAACTATGCACCTGTTTTCTATCAGATAGCATCCTTGACGTTGATTTTCTGCAACTGTCTAATTCTGAATGTTATACAGCAAAATGAGAACAATCTCGAGAGTGCCTGCTTCTTCAGTAGGAATATACTGTAAGCAATAGTTTGAAAATCTGTAATCTTAAATGTTTTTTTTTTAAGGTGTTTTCAGGCAGGCAGAATTTGCCAGCTCCCCAAATTTCTGTTTCCACAGCCTGCAGACTGGCTGCCGGCAAAGTTTACACTGCACCAGATGTGAAATCGGCAGCAGCGGAAAGTTTTGCATAACTACTATCAAACATAGTTTTAATATATGCTTTTAACAAATTTATTCACGGTGATTGCAGTCAGTGATGCAAGTCCCCACGTGAATACAAACATCGCCTAAAAGCTTATCGCGCTACTTTTTACTCTTCAAAGGCTCGGTGAGTTAAATTTGCTGATTTGGAATAGCATAGGAGCAGGAGGAGGCCATTCAGCTCTTCGAGGTTGTTCCGCCATTCAATTAGATCATGATTGATCTGTACCTCAACTTCATTTACCCACCTTTAAACATAAGAACGTAAGAAATAGGAGCAGGAGTAGGCCATTTGGCCCCTTTGTAACATATCGCTTCATACCCTATCGATCGCAGTCTTGACAATTTCAATTAACTCAGCATCCACAGCTTCTTGAAGAACAAATTCCAGACTTTGTGATAAAGTGCTTCCTAATTTCACTCCTGAATGGCCAGCTTCTAATTCTAAGAATATGCCCTCTTGGTCTGGATTCTCCCAATAGAAAAAATAGTTTATTTATATCTACCCAATCGAGTCCCTTTATCATTTTAAACATCTCAATTAGATCACCCTCAACTTTCTAAATTCAAGGGAATACTAGCCAATTGATGTCATAATTTAACTTTACAAGCCCTTGTATAATTCTGTTGAATCTGCATTGTACCCTTTCCAAGGCCAATATATCTTTCCAAAGTATGGTGCCCAGAACTGAACACAATTACTCCAGATGGGATCTGACCAAGACTCTGTACAACTGAAGCATCACTTCCTCACTTTTCAATTCCAATTCCTTTGCGATAAAGGCCAACATTCCATTGGCCTTTTTGATTACTTTTTGTACCCTATGCTCCAGCTTTTAGTGATGTGTGTACAGTGACACTCAAATCCCTTCGCTCCTAGTCTCTCAACATTAAGAAAGTATTCCGAGTTGTCTTTCTCCGATCCAAAGTGGATGACCTCACACTTCCCCACGTTGAACTCCATCTGTCACAGTTGTGCCTATTCACTTACTCTGTCTATGTCCCTTTTGTAACTTCATCCTCCCACCCACACAACTTACTGTGCCTCCTAACTCAGTGTAATGTGCAAACTTGGACCTACAACACTCTGTTCCTTCATCCAAGTCATTGATGTATATGATGAAAAGCTGAGGCCCCAGTACAGATCCTTGGGACACACCACCTGTTACATCCTGCCAATCATAGAATGAAGCCTTTATCCCCACTCCCTGCCTTTTGGCAACTAATGACTGAACAATGTCTTAAGGTTACTTCCAAATCTGTGTGCTCCCATTTTTGCTAATAATCTCTTGCGCGGAACCTTGCAAGATGCCTTCTGGAAGTCCGTACAGACAACACCGATCCACCATGCTGGAAAACTGTATTCATTCATAATAATGAAAAGAGTTTGAATTTTAACTGCTTTTTGTAACATGGTAAAAGTTCCTACTTTATATGGATTGCAGTTTTTTCTATGAAGTTCAAGGTGGTAATGAGGCATTTTGGGCAATTCATTTTCAACAACAACTTGTATTTATAGAGTGTCTTTAACATAATAAAACTTCACAGCAGTATTATAAGACAAAAAATGTGACACTGAGCCACATAAGGAGAAATTAGGACAGGTGACCAAAGGTTTGGACAAAGAGGAACGTCTTGAAGGAGGAGGGAGAGGTAGAGAGGCGAAGAGGTTTAGGGAGGGAATTCCAGAGCTCGGCCTCCTCAATTCTGGAAGAGTCGATCCGTATCATTTTAATCATTATGAATCACACAAGTGAATCAGTTTGACTGATGCTGATGTATTATTTGTTGTCATGCAAAATACAAAGGGCTAGAACTTTGGTTGGATGCCTCTTGAGATGATAATATTGTCCAGGCGCTAAATTTAGCACCAGAAGATTTTTGGTGCCGGGTCCAGCAAAATTCAGTTTTTGCGCCCTGAAATCGGCGCTATGGGAAGCGTTGCCGGGAGCGGTACCGAAGATCCGTCGATAAAGAACCGGCTTCGTAGCCCCCCCAAGAGAGGCCTACATGATGAAGAAAAAGTCAGGCCAAAATTCGCAGAAAACATTCCATGTGCATTACACAACACACATAAAATTAAATCACTACCAAATAGTGCAGTAAAAATCACTGGAACTTACCGTCTGGAGTCATTCCGGCACCCTGGGGCAGCTGTGACCGCCAGGGTTAACCTGGCATGGTTACCACGGGGCACTAATGCTGGCGAGCAAACTGAAGTTTGCTTCCGAGTTGTTTCTGGGTCGCTGCCGGGGCATTACACACCGGCACAACGCTGCCGGGTGATGCCCCTTCTCGCCGCCATTACCAGCCAACTAAATTCGACGAGTGTCACAACTATCGCCGCTCGCTGGCACTAACCCCCTAGCGCCCCCTGTAGCTCATCTGTGAACTCATGTGGAGGCAAGTCATCCTCGTTCGAGGGACCGCCTATGGTGATGATGAGCACCCCTCACGGGGGTGTGCTGCACAACCAGATTTTTAGCCGAAATCTATTTCTAACACGTATTGGAGTATTGATACCCCTTTCAGGTACTCAGTTTACAGAAAATAAACACAGTTGTTCTGTCAATAAGCTGAAGCCCTGATGGAAGAGACCCCAGTTGGTGTTTTCTTCACTCGTTGAAAACCATGAGGACACACGAGAGTATTGCTGTCCAAGGCAGAGTGCACGATTTGTGGGTTGAAGCTTGCACAGAGTTGTGTTAAAACTGAGCTGAAATTTAAAATTTTTTAAGCACAACCGAGAGATTGTAATCGTTCTTGTGCTAATAATGTCAGGTTTCTGTCCCCCAAATTACTGACACTTCAACTTTTAAGTAGTTCTCAATTGATGGACTGCCTGCTCTTTCCTGGCCCGTCAATTTCGTACATTTGTATAAATGAAGGTACATAAAATAACCCGTAATTTGAGGTCAGCAGCGAAGCAAAGGCACGCGCCGCTGACCCTGAAGTAAGCTTTCCACAAAGATCTCGCAATCTCTGTGGCGAGAGGTTCAGCTTTTCCGACGTTCTGTTGAAATCAGTGTGAAGTTAATGGGGAATCCCTAACGCGAGCTGCTGGGACGTCAACATGCTGTCCAAGCAGCCAATCACAATGCAGAATTCTCACCAACCGAGAACTAGGAAGTGGATAAGCTCCTTTGATTCTAACTTTTTAAAAAATGTTATAGAGAGCAAAACAAAGATTGGGGCTCACACATGGGGGAAAAGGTAAACCTGAAATAAAGATGAAGAAACTTTTTAAAAACATTTATAATTTGATTAGAATGGATAAATTTGACATTCCACAAAATTAAAATTCATTTTTCAGGGCCATAACATAGAAACATAGAAAATAGGTGCAGGAGTAGGCCATTTGGCCCTTCAAGCCTGCACTACCATTCAATAAGATCATGGCTGATCATTCACCTCACTACCCCTTTTCTGCTTTCTCTCCATACCCCTTGATCCCTTTAGCAGTCAGGGCCATATCTATCTAACGAACTGACATCAATAACTCTCTGCGGTAGGGAATTCCACAGGTTAACCACTCTCTGAGTGAAGAAGTTTCTCCTCGTCTCGGTCCTAAATGGCTTACCCCTTATCCTTAGACTGTGACCCCTGGTTTTGGACTTCCCCAACATCGGGAACATTCTTCCTGCATCTAACCTGTCTAGTCCTGTCAGAATTTTATATGTTTCTATGAGATCCCCTCTCATTCTTCTGAACTCCAGTGAATACAGGCCCAGTCGATCCAGTCTCTCCTCATATGTCAGTCCTGCCATCTCGGGAATCAGTCTGGTGAACCTTCACTGCACTCCCTCAATAGCAAGAATATCCTTCCTCAGTGTAGGAGACCAAAACTGAACACAATATTCCAGGTGTGGCCTCACCAAGGCCCTGTACAACTGCATTAAGACCTCCCTGCTCCTATACTTAAATCCCCTTGCTATGAAGGCCAACATGCCATTTGCCTTCTTCACTGCCTGTTGTACCTGCATGCCAACTTTCAGTGACTGATGTACCATGACACCCAGATCTCGTTGCACCTCCCCTTTTCCTAATCTGTCACCATTCAGATAATATTCTGCCTTCATGTTTTTGCCACCAAAGTGGATAACCTCGCATTTATCCACATTATACCGCATCTGCCATGCATTTGCCCACTCACCCAACCTGTCCAAGTCACCCTGCAGCCTCTTAGCGTCCTCCTCACAGCTCACACCGCCACCCAGTTTAGTGTCATCTGCAAACTTGGAGATATTACATTCAATTCCTTCATCTAAATCATTGATGTAAATTGTAAATAGCTGGGGTCCCCTTTGTTCAGCAGTCAATACGCTGTTAAATCCCCAATTGCAACTAATCCAAAAGTGTCTAACTTTTAATGGGGAATTTAACCACGAGATTATTGCAGAAGAGCCGAAGTCTTGGTCTGTTTTCCCTGATTTCACTGTTTACACTGAGTGACGGGGGAGGGGGGAGTGGGTACAGCACAGTCAGTGTCGGAGCAGTGAATGACTGACCGCAACTTCAGGATTTCCGCATTACGATACGCATGCGCTAAATCCTGAAGTTGCAGTCAGTTTCAAAGGGGTAATAACAGCGAATGCTGGCCCAGAATTTGCATTCAGAGGCTTCCCGTGGGCACTTATGGACGCATGTTCCAGGAGCATATGGGTTTCGTACGCATCCCTGGGATCATGTGAGCCAGCCCAACTTATCGGAGTAGGGGTATTCCCATTCATAGGGAATACCCCCAAAAACACACAAGCACAAATTTGTCGCAACATTAGTCATAAAAATTTGAAGGACATTCACTGGGCATATGTTGGACAAATAGCCCAACTCTCCGCCCTTGACAGATCACAGGTTCCGGGTTTAGGAACTTCGCATGCCTAAACCCAGAACTTGAGAGGACCCCACGGGTACCTGCTCACCTCGCACGTGCCCGTGGGGAGCACGAATTTAGGCCCAATGTTTGTTCGCCATTATCATCCACCGCAAATTCCGAGCCATTGTTAAATGGATTTTTTTTAAATAGTCTTTTAATCCTGGGTTAAATTTTCAATGAAGTGCGCATACTTTAAAGTTGATGTACTCCTAGCTTAAGTACATCCCAAAAGATTGAGTTCACACTGGGCTTACCGTTACAAAAAAGTTTTCCTTTTATCACTTGTCCTGTCTGCTACATAATTCAAAATTAGCAGCGGTAAAAAGGCTGCTACGTTTAAAATGGTTGCTGCATCCACATGGTAAGAGGCTTTTGTGAATTCTCTGTATGTCATATTTGCAGCACGATGCCTTGCCCGGGAGGAAGAAAGGCCTTCACATCTTGTCCTGCAGCAAACATAGCTTTGGGCAGATGAGCTTCCAGCCAAATTGGCATGGACATTGCGGAGAGGTTCTAACACACTTATTCCATCCACTTCCTCATCCCAGGAGAGTGCCATCCCCTCTGTTTGAACTGGATTTGAACCCAGAGGTGAAAAATATTTAGCCACACTGTTCTACCCAGCTCTAAATGAGTGTCTACTGTGCTATAGAATGGCATTGTTGGCAATCAGTTAGACATCGACAGCCCATTTCGGGGATTGAAAGGAAAATCGAAAAGTATTAAATTCATTTTTTTTAATTTATGAAAAAACTTAAGGTGACATTGGTAATCTGCAAGACTTTATTTATTATCACACTTGTCATATAACAGTGCATCTTTGCATGTCTCCCTATCTCTGTAATCTCCTCTAGACTTGACTATTCCAATGCACAACCTTCTGGCCTCCCACATTCTACCCTACGTAAACTTGAGGTGATCCAAAACTCGGCAGCCCGTGTCCTAACTCACACCAAGTCCCGCTCACCCATCACCTCTGTGCTCGCTGACCTACATTGGCAATATCTCGATTTCAAAATTCTCATCCTGGTTTACAAATCCCTCCATGGCCTCACCCCTCCCTATCTCTGTAATCTCCTCCAGCCCTACAACCCCCCCCCCCCCCCTCCGAGATGTCTGCGCTCCTCTAATTCTGCCCTCCTGTGCATCCCTGATTATAATCGTACAACCATTGGTGGCTGTACCTTTTGTCGCCTAGGCCCCAAGCTCTGGAACTGCCTAAACCTCTCCATCTCTCTACCTCACTTTCCTCCTTCAAGACGCTCCTTAAAACCTACCTCTTCCCTGTGCTAATTTCTACTTGTGCGGCTCGGTGTCAAATTTTTTATCTCATAATCCTCCTGTGAAGCGCCTTAGGACGTTTCACCACGTTAAAGGTGCTATATAAATACAAGTTGTTGTCTAGAGAATGCATGTTAGTAAATGTAGAAGCCCTGCAATACAACTCGAACCTGTTCCATGATAGTACTTCGTAAAATCATTGGGAAGACCAGAATGTAAATGTACCTGATGGCATTTCTGTTTGCTTGTGTTTGTTTTTTTATTGAGAGACTAATTCCTTTTTAAGGTACCCAGCTAAGAAGGTGGGTGATGGCCTGGCTCAACCAGTGCCATCCGAAACCAGCTATTAGAAGGTACACAAGGAGCGGTGGTTAGACTCTCGCTTGTTGGAGATAGTCATTGCCTGGTACTTGTGTGGTGTGAACTTCAGCTATGGGCAAATTAATGGGAACATAGATTTAAACTTTATATGAGGTCTCAGAGGCTCCATGGTATGTACTTATGTGACTCATGAGGACAAAAAGTCCATTCCCTCACCCCCCCCCCCCCCCACCCCCACCCCCCTCAGCTCCATAGCACAGCATATTAGGGCAATGTTCATGTATTTAGAAATTCCAGGGTTACACGCGTTGAACTTTTTACAGAAAAACAACACCATATTGACTTTTTTCTTTGTCGTACAGAGGTTGCTTTTATGACATTTTTGAAACGGTAAACTTGGAATCTGTTGGAAGTTTGTCAAAGAATTTACCATGTTACACAGTACAACCTTTAATAGCAAGGCACATACCTGCAGGCAAGAAGATCCTGTGAACAATGTTGTTTCTCCCTGTTCCTTGAGGCATCGATGGAATTACATACATAGGATTACACAGGATATACGGCACAGAAACAGGCCGTTCGGCCAATCAACTCATGCCAGCGTTTATGCTCCACTCGAGACTCCTCACATCTTTCCTCATCTAACTATCTGCATTATTGTCTATTCCCTTCTCCCTCATATGCTTATCTAGCCTCCCCTTACTATTCGCTTCAACTGCTCCCTGTGGTAGTGAGTTCCACATTCTCGCCACTCTCTGGGTAAAGAAGTTTTTTCTGAATTCCCTATTGGATTTCTTGATGATTATCTTAAATTGATGGCCTCTAGTTATACTATGTCAAAGATTAATAAATAATCCAGGATTTTTTTTCAAATGTTGCCGGTACATTAACCAAAGCACTCTCAGATAAACAACATTTCCTGATACATTATGTTGCAGTCCTGTTTTGTCTGAAATTGAATGATGCAAAGGTATTTGAGATGGATGAATATTTTCACTGTAGTTTTCACACATGCTCTGATCTACAGGGTGCAATTGGACCAACTGGAGGCGCTGGTGAACAAGGGCTTATGGGTCAAAGGGTAAGTGATTGATTGAGTTGCATTTCAGTGCTCCCAATATGAACCAATATTCAAGAAACCTTCCAGTGGTGTCTTGTCTTGTCTTGGTTGAGTCGGCCTATGCAGCATAGCTGTACTCCGCCAACCTTGCAAGGGGTGAGGTCGGTGGCTGAGTGCAGCAGTGAAATTACTCATTCAAATTTGTCAGTTTATGTTTAAATGTGTCTAGTGAGCTTGCTGTTACCATTTCGTTAGGGCGTCGAAGGTTATGGGAAACCGGCAGGGAAGTGGAGTTGAGGCCATGATCAGATCAGCCATGATCTTTTTGAATAGCGGAGCAGGCTCGAGGGGCCATATGGCCTACTCCTGCTCCTATTTCTTATGTTCATATGTTATCTGACTGGTTCCATTCGACAATTGTTTGTGGGAAAAAGCTGAACCTGTGTACATCTTTCTTGACCAATCGTCTCGTCAGTTTCTGGCTGTTCTCTTTTGTTGATCCCTTGTCCCATTCAGGTTGCAGCACACTTTCCCATTCGGATTCCTATGTGTCCACTGATAATTTGATACATCGAGTGGGACGAGAGTCCCTCCTCTTCCTCCTCCTCTCCCACGGTCGGACTTTCAGCATTGCAGTAACGTTACTGCTCTGGGGAAGGCCATCGGGAAAGAAGATCTCTAATTATTTTACTGTTCGGGGTTACTGTTCCACTATGCCTTGCTCTGAATTCCTGCCAGACACTCAAAACTCAGGGTAAAGCACTTAGGGGGAAACGTTGGCCTGGTTTGCACCTCCCGTTACCGCCTGCTGGGGGCGGTAATGGAGCGCTAAGGGGTTACCGACCGAGTGTGGCGAATTCACCGACACCTGCAAGCCTCGCTGGCGGTTTTGTGCTGGCGCTAACGCATACCTCCTCGCTCTCTTGCGTCCCGTAAATCATGACGTCATCCGGTACGCAGCACCCCATTAGCGTCCCGGATGTGATATTCGCTCCTGCCCCCTGCAGCGTTGCCGGGTGCCAACAACAGCAGCTGCAGGAGGCATTCTCACCTCAGCTGGCCACTTGGGGAGCAATATTTAAAGGCAGTGGTGGTGCGGCAGGGTAACATTTATTTCTCTCCCCACTCTGGTGCCTCCTGATTTCTTTTGCCCCCGCGATTCCTCAGCCCTGCGCTCTCTTAGAGTGCTTGGGGCTGTTATGCACATAGCACAGGTCCCGTGGCCGCACAGAGATAGCATGAGGATTGATTCAAACCAACTTTGGCCCTTCTCTTTAAGTGAGGGAAATAGTCTCCAAAGACGGCAGCCCTGCACGGAATATTGTTCAGCGTTCTTCTGCTACCGCTTCTCTCACTCACTTTAGCGCTCTAAGGGAAGTGTTAGTGCTTAATTTAATGCTCCACCTCCCTCTTGGAGCATAAAGCGGAAATTCCCGGGAGCAAAAATTATTTTTCGCCCGGCGGTACTTTTGCGCTCCCTGAAAAGTTATCGCCCCAATTTCTAGCCCTTAGAGTTTCTCGTTGAAATGAACTGCCCCCTTTATGAGCTAGTTGAGAACATGATAGAGCGTTGTAAGAAATGCAAGGAAATATCATAGTCCCGTGAAGCCTTGGCTGCCATATCCTAATCTTGGGTAACTCTGAGACCCAAGCATTGTTCCTACCTGACTTTCTTTTGGGTCAAATAAGTTCCTATTTTTTTTTAGATTACAAAATGATAGGTGGGTCAGGCAGGCAATTCAAGATAGAAATTTTCCTCCATATTTTAAATTTTTTTTCAAATCTCCACAGAAGTTCTTCACCCCAAGTCCTGCTGTGTAATACGGAAACATGTACAATCAGAGCGTCTTCGATGGGGAAACAGGTTGGGGGAAAAATTGGTTATAGCCTGGTTTGAGGCGGTAACTTTAGCGGCAGGCGATGTTTACCGTCTCCGACTGGGATATTGATTTTTCGTGCCCTAAGAAGGGAGTGGAGCATTAAGGGAAGCTCTTCTTAGGGCGCTAACATTCAATCGCGGAGCACTAGTATGGGAGTGCTAATGAAGTTGTGGCGCTAGGAAGCCGGCATCTTTGTGCCTAAAGGGGAGGTCAGCTGGACCAGCTGAGGAGTAAAAATAAATGGAAGGGAGGTCATTGAACACATCAACCAACCTTAAATAAATTTCAATCTCACGTTATAACCACCCACCCGCTGATCCATCTCATTATCGCCCTGGGAGGTTCTGGAACATCTGCGTTCTCTGTCGCAATTAGCAGCAGGCGATAAGTCAGGCGAACCCATTGAAATTCGCGACCGCAGAGTTAACAGGGCATTACCCGCGCACTGACGTCACCAAGTGGGTGGTGCTAGAGTGCGCAGCGCTTACTGTTTGTGTTGCCGGTAAAGCTCCCGGGAGGCGCTGACAGCACGGCGCGCTGGCGGTAAGCGCCGAGAGGGTGCTAACGGCTATTCCAGTCAATTTTTCGCCCGTTATCTTTTGAACCCTCAAACTGTTGAGAATTACAGTCCAGTCAAGGACCTAAGTCACTTGAATGCTTTCATAAAGAAAAGAAAATTCAAGAGTGGCCATACGTACCTCAGATAATTCAGTCAGAGTGTTTGGTCAACTGTCTATATGACATAAATCTCCAGGATAGTTATTTCTCTATTTCCATAAGGATTCAGCATCACAATATACTCTCTTTCAGCCTTGTGTTAGGCATCAAAGTTGGTACCTTTTTAAAAACAGACTGGCCCTGAATTCGCGGCCCCTATGGGTGGTGTACGAGGTGCACACAAGTCCATTAGGGCCGCGTAAGTTCCGGGTTTAGGTATGCGCTGCGCATGCGCTTAAACCCGGAACTTGCGATCTGTCAAGAATCCGGAAGTAAAGAGCCTCTGCAGGCAGAGAATTGAGCTATTTGCCCAACTTCTGCCCAGCGAATGTCAATTCAAATTCTTACGACTGATAAACGCAGGCATAAGGCCTGCTTTTATCAGAGTAAGACTTTTAAAGTTTAAAACTTTTTAAAGATTTTCAATAATTTAAACATTTAAAATCCTATTAAATAAGAAGTTTTTTTTTAGACCCTTTAAAATATGTAAATTTATTTTTCAAATCCTGGAATCACCATAAATATGAATGGGAATACCCCTACTCTGATAGGTTGGGCCGGCCCACATGATCTCAGTGATGCGTATGAAGCGCTTACGCTGCTGGGATGGAAATTTTTGCGGTCGGAGGCATCGTCCGCGGGAAGCCTCCGACTGCAAATTCTGGGCCATTATTTTCTAAAAATAGATCATTTTCTTCCTTTTTAAACTATCCCTGAACAACAATCTACCTGCTCTAGGCCACTTTGTTTCCAAGCCAGCCTGCTCCAAGATTGCATCAAGGGCTCCCTGTGCCAGGCACAATTCTCCATTCAATTATCCCGGCCTTTCAAATCAACCTTTGTCCATCGCCGCACGGTTCTAAGCATTAGTGCTGTAACACTCACTGGCACTGGTTGCTCCAAATGATTTCTGGTAATGACTGCTGCATTATGTTTAGACAATTAGCTTGCCCAAACTGTCACACTGCCGACCACAAGGATAGCCATGGAGTACATATTTGCTCTATTTTGGGAATCAGTTTCCTTGTAAACTACAGTACAAGAATTCCCAGTTGGAACCTGCTCAGACCTTGGCTTTCATAGGCACACAATTCACGACTTTTTTGGAAGAATCAAACTTTATGCCACTCTCTGTGCTCTGATTGCAGCACCTAGTCCTCGATATGGTCAATCCCAAAGCTTAACCTGCACCACTGAGTCTTGGGTGAGATAGCTCACAGATAATGCATTAATTGTAGACTTAGTTATAAATGTATCGCTAAAATTAATTATCAGTACATAATGACCAGAGGCAAATGACTCCTTCAAAATTGGCTCATTATTATTTTTATGTTTCAAGGGTGAGCCTGGTCTGGTGGGTGATGATGGACCTGTTGGAATCGATGGGCTCAAGGTAAGAATTTCAACAGTGAATCTGTGCGGACTGTAATATTCATGCAAAAGCACAAAATTGCAGATGCTGGAAATCTGAATTATACATATATGGTTTAAAGATAATGCAGCCATTAATTTGGCTTCAGTGTCTAGGATATTTGAATTGAATAGATTGTGTGAAGACTAAAGTTAAATTAATGCAGATTTTGTGAAGAGTTTTATTTCTCCAAGTTGGTCTTTTGAAGGGGGAGGGGACCAAATCTTTGAAGGCAGGACTGTTGAATATCTTTTCTTCCTACACTGATCATGGGACAGTAATTGTTGTATTGCACACACAATGTTCATGTTGTTTACTTGAGCACTAAGTCTAGGCTGACACTCCAGCACAGTGCTGAGAGAGTGCTGCACTGTCGGACATGACGTCTTTCGACTGAGATGTTAAACCGAGGTCCTGTCTGCCTTCTCAGATGGATGCAAAAGATCCCATGGCGCTATTTTGAAGAAGAGCAGGGTAGTTATCACCGGTGTCCTGGCCAATATTTATCCCTCAATCAACATCACTAAAACAGATTATCTGGTCATTTATCTAAATGCTGTTTGTGGGAACTTGCTGTGCGCAAATTGGCTGCTGCGTTTCCTACATTACAACAGTGTCTGCACATTAAAAGTATTTTATTCGCTGTAAAGTGCTTTGGGACGTCCTGAGGTCATGAAAGACGCTGTCTTTTATGTACAAATTCTAATTTTCATTTGAGGAATTTTATAAGTTTACTATTTCCTTAATGCTGGATTTTACAATTCAAAAGGGGTAACGACCACATCTTTCCGTAAAATTAATAAGTAGGCAGGGTGGTTTCAGAAAGTGAATGCTTATGTCTCTATTTTTTAAATTATTTTTGTGATTGATGTTACGGTCACACAGTACAGCAGTTAAAGGGTTCTTCAAAGAATCTCTTCTGAAAATGATGAGTCAATTTAAAATTGACTCATTCTCTGCAAAGAATGGAATAGATTACCACATTATAGACTTTCTGGCATAATTAACCCACACGGTTAAAGGGACTGTGGCAGCATGAATACGTTGGCTAAGGGACAGAAAGCAGAGAGTAGTGGTGAAAGGATGTTTTTCAGACTGATGGGAGGTATACAGTGGTGTTCCCCAGGGATCAGTATTAGGACCCTGTTCTTTCTGATATATATTAATGACCTGGACTTGGGCATACAGGGCATAACTCCAACGCTTGTAGGTGATACTAAACTCAGAAATGTGGTCAATAATGAGGAAACAGACTTCAGGATTGTAAGGTATTTGCTTCATGGATTCTTTGCTTAAGAATTCATAGCAACACATTGCTATTAAGAACTAGTTGGTTTATTAACAAAGGTTTAACAATCACACTACACATTACCAGTTCATCCACCAGGCTCACAACTGCATACCTCATCGTGGATGTACTAGACCCAACTGACTGGGGTTTTGTTAAGTCTTGTGAACATCACGTGACTGGCTAAGCCACTCACAATGCAACAGCTCTCCAAACCTGTGAGCCTACTCACAGGTGCATACATTACAAGGATGACATGGGCAGATGCATGGCAGATGAAATTTAAATCAGAGAAGTGTGAAGTGATGCATTTTGGTAGGAAGAATGAGGAGAGGGTAAATGGTAACATTTTAAAGGAGGTGCAGGAACAGAGACACCTGGGGGTGTATGTGCACAAATCTTTGAAGGTGGCAGGACAAGTTGAGAAGGCTGTTAAAATAGGATCCTTGGCTTTATTAAGAGAGGAATAGAGCACAAAAGTAAGGACATCATTCTAAACTTTTATAAAACACTGGTTAGGCCACAGCTGGAGTATTGTGTTCAATTCTGTGCACCACACTTTAGGAAGGATGTCAAGGCCTTGGAGAGGGTACAGAAGAGATTTACGAGAAAGGTACCAAGGATGAGAAATTTGAAATCGAGGCGTTGCTTAACCGGGAGCCAATGTAGGTCAGCGAGCACAGGGGGTGATGGGTGAGCGGGACTTGGTGCGAGTTAGGACACGGGCAGCTGAGTTTTGGATCACCTCTAGTTTACGTAGGGTAGGATGTGTGAGGCCAGCCAGGAGTGCATTGGAATAGTCAAGTCTAGAGGTAACAAAGGCATGGATGAGGACTTCAGCAACGGATGTGCTGAGGCAAGGGCTGAGACGGGCGATGTTAAGGTGGTGGAAACAGGCAGTCTTAGTTATGCTGCGGATGTGTGGTTGAAAGCTCATTTCAGGATCAAATATAACACTAAGATTGCAAAAGTCTGGTTCAGTCTCAGATAGAAGTTGGGGAGAGGGTTGGAATCAGTGGCTAGGGAACAGTGTTTGTGGCGGGGACCACAATTCTAAGCTCATTAATTGTTTTCTTCAAGAACTCAGCTCATCAGGTCTATCGTTTTTGATAGATGATGTACAATTTGCCTTCTCTTGGACTCTAACCAATTTATTTAATCTCTTGAAAAAGTTGAACAGAGATAAATCTCCTAAGGTGGATAAAGCTGTACTCACATCCCCTAAGGTAATCCTGAAAACTCCATCCAACGTCAGTATTTATATTCGTCAATCTCCGGACCATTGCACAATGGGAGTGAGGACCAAGTGTAGTCTTCAGTTGAACTGTGATTAGAGGGTGGGGTATAATTTGACCAGGGCACACATAGTAATTAAGTCTCCATTTTAAAGTCACATCTTGCTGTAATTACACCATCCTGCTACTGCTAGTGCAGCAGTGCCTCTACAAGAGTAGGTGGGGGGGGGAGGGTTTACTGCTAGTGCAGCAGTGCCTCTACTAGAGTAGGTGGGGGGGGAGGGTTTACTGCTAGTGCAGCAGTGCGTCCACTAGAGTAGGTGGGGGGGAGGGTTTACTGTTAGTGCAGCAGTGTGTCCACTAGAGTGGGTGGGGGGGAGGGTTTACTGTTAGTGCAGCAGTGCCTCTACTAGAGTAGGTGGTGGGGGAGGGTTTACTGTTAGTGCAGCAGTGCGTCCACTAGAGTGGGTGGGGGGGAGGGTTTACTGTTAGTGCAGCAGTGCGTCCACTAGAGTGGGTGGGGGGGAGGGTTTACTGCTAGTGCAGCAGTGCGTCCACTAGAGTGGGTGGGGGGGAGGGTTTACTGTTAGTGCAGCAGTGCGTCCACTAGAGTGGGTGGGGGGGAGGGTTTACTGTTAGTGCAGCAGTGTGTCCACTAGAGTGGGTGGGGGGGAGGGTTTACTGCTAGTGCAGCAGTGCCTCTACTAGAGTAGGTGGGGGGGGGAGGGTTTACTGCTAGTGCAGCAGTGCCTCTACTAGAGTAGGTGGGGGGGGGAGGGTTTACTGTTAGTGCAGCAGTGCCTCTACTAGAGTAGGTGGGGGGGAGGGTTTACTGTTAGTGCAGCAGTGCGTCCACTAGAGTGGGGGGGGGGAGGGTTTACTGTTAGTGCAGCAGTGCCTCTACTAGAGTAGGTGGGGGGGGGAGGGTTTACTGCTAGTGCAGCAGTGCGTCCACTAGAGTGGGTGGGGGGAGGGTTTACTGTTAGTGCAGCAGTGCGTCCACTAGAGTGGGGGGGGGGAGGGTTTACTGCTAGTGCAGCAGTGCGTCCACTAGAGTGGGTGGGGGGAGGGTTTACTGCGCGACAACTTTACTTAGACATTTTCCATTCTAAATTTGGACATAGGAATTTATATAAAAAAGAAAAATGAAAGACTTCTATTTATATAGTGCCTTTCACAACCATTGGACATCCCAACGCACTTTACAGCCAATGAAATACTTTTTGGAGTGAAGTCACTGTTGTAATGTAGGAAACGCAGCAGCCAAATTGCGCACAGCAAACTCCCATAAACAACAATGTGATATTGACCAGATAATCTGCTTCTGTTATGGTGATTGAGGGATAAATATTGGCCAGGAAACCGGGGAGAACTGCACTGCTCTTTTTCGAAATAGTGCCGTGGGATCTTTTACGTTCACCTGAGAGGGCAGATGGGGTTTCGGTTTAATGTCTCATCTAAAAGACGGCACCTCCGACAGTGCAGCACTCCCTCAGTACTGCCCCAACGACAGTGCAGTGCTCCCTCAGCCTGGAATTTTGTACTCAAGTCTCTGGATTGCGACTTGAACCCACAAACCTCTGACTCCGAGGTAAGGATGCTCCCCACTGAGCCATGGCTGGCACTGTGGGGGGGGGCGGGGGGGGAAGTTGACAATAAATGCACACTGGCATAAGATTTTTTAACATATAGATGGTTTTGCAGCAAAACCTACTGCAATTTGGGAGTAGAGAAGTAGAGCTGGTTGGAGTATTGCCGTTTCTTTGCAGTACAGGCTAAGGAGCTGGGAGATGCAAAACTGCAGTGTAAACACAGCAGGACAGGTTCACAGTTTCCATTATAAATGTGAACGCAAGAATTTGTAACAGAAATGTCCACAGATCTAAGATTTTTAATATATTACTGGTCGATTTCCCATGTTGTTGCACATGGGCAGTGTAGACCAAGTGGAACCTTCAGGTGGAGAGAGGTATAATTTGACCAGGGGACACATGTAATTCAGTCCCCATTTTTACGTCTTACATCATGTCCTTATTTTTATATTTCCTTTATAAATTCCAATGTTCACATTTATCAGAGAAGCTGGGGGAAGGTGTAATTACAGAGTGACAAGTTTACGTAGGATGTTTCTGTTACTAATGCAGGCCCAGGAATTTATAATGGAAAACATTGATGGGAAGTGCACACAAACGTATCATTTTTCATACATTGTATCAACGTTGCTACCCCAACCAGTTTCATTCCACAAATGACACATCCATGCTGCCAGCTGCAAAGGAACCATGCTATTCTGTAGATTGCTTGTTTTGTTTTTATCTAAACTTAAGCTTACAGTCTTAGCCACACATTTATCTACCTTTTTTTTAAAGGAATGAATCTGCCTTGTCTGTACTTGGCTGGAGAAATTTATGTTCTCAAGCGCTGTCTACCTCATGGCTTGTTAAAACATACTTGCATCTTTTCGTTCCGTGATTCTAGCTGAAGTCATATAACCTACTGAAACCTACATTGCCTATGCTTTTCTCAGCACTTCAAAGATCTGGAATATATCCAACCTCAATTTTCTTTCTATAGTGAAAAGAAGTCCCAACTCTATGAGCCTCTCATTTCATAACTGTTAGCCCCAAAATCATTTCGCCCACTCCTCCCTAAACCATCCTTATTGCATCAGTGTCAATTTGAAGGAAGAATGTCTTTTGGGGCCGAAATTCGATAGCTTAGCGCCACCTGTTAGTGCCCAACCGACCGAACGCGAGCTGGCAGAGCCTCCTGGGAACTTCCGTAGAGGTTCACCAGCGGTGCTAACAGTTATGAACATATGAACAATGATGGACAGGTAAAGACCATCTGGTCCATCGAGCCTGTCCCACACAATTGCGATACCTTGTGTGTCACAACATATACACCTCCCCACCTGAAACCATGTGATCTCCTGGGAGAGGCAAAAAAACCCGATTTAAAACACAGGCCAATTTTGGGGAAAGAATCTGGGAAATTCCTCTCCGACCCATCTAGGCGATCGAAACTAGTCTAGGAGATCACTCTGCCCATTAAATTCCCTGCAGTACCTACCTTCTGCAAGAGTTGATCTCCACTGCAGCCAGTAACAATTCCAGCTTTTGCTTGAAGGAGTTTAGTGAATCTGCATCCAGCACATGAAAGGGCAGCTTGTTCCAGAGGTCTACTGTTCTCTGTGAAAAGAACCACCTCCCGACATCTAACCTAGATCTAGCCCTTAAATTTGTGCCCCTTGGTCCTACCTAACCTATTTAATTGAAATAAACGTACAGCTGGAACACCGTCTATTCCCTTCATTATCTTATAAACCTCAATCATATCCCTCCCTAAGCCTATGTTGCTCTAAGGTGAAGAGTCCCAACTCTTTTAACCTATCTTGATAACTAAGATGCTTTAGACTTGGCATTAGTCTAGTGGCCTTCTTCTGCATCCTTTCCAGGATTTCAATATCACCCATCATGTGAGGAGACCAAAACTGGACACAACTGTGTCCAGGTGCGGCCTGACTAAGGTCTTGTACAAGGACAAGACAGTATGCCTCGTCTTATACTCAATTGTCCTATGGATACACCCCAACACCCTATTTGCTCTGCGCAGTTAGCGCTACACACTCTAGCGCCGCCCACTTGGTGACGTAGATGCGCGTGCAATGCCCCATTCGCGCCGTGGTCGCGAACTTCATTGGGTTTGCCTGCCTTAGCTCCTGCCGCTAATCACGACAGGGAAAGCAGGCGTTCCCCAACCTCCCAGGGCGATAAGGAGGCAGCTGAGCAGGTGGGTGTCCACAGGTTGCGATTTTTGAATTATTGTGCACTTATTTCACCTTGATTGGTGTGCAACAGTCTGCAAAGAAGCTCCAGCCTAATTATTTCCAGTCTTCAGGAATCCATCAGACCTTCCCTTTAGGCACTAGGATGCCGGTTTCCTAACGCCTTACAGGAGGAAAGGGAGGTAGAGAGGCATTGAGGTTTGGGGAGGGAATTCCAGAGCTTGGGCCCTCCGTCGCTGAAGGCACGGCCTCCAATGGAAGAGCGATTAACATCGGGGATGCGTAAAAGGCCAGAATTGGAAGGCTGCAGAGATCTCAGATGGCTGTTGTAGGCTTCATTTATCACTGATGCTTCTGTTGTCGACTGATCTGCCCCTCGCTGACCACCCGTGTGTCGTTTTTCATACTAGGGTGACAAGGGAGACCCAGGGGCAGAAGGAGATAATGGAGACAAGGGGCCAGAAGGACTAAAAGGAAATCAAGGACCACCGGGTGTACCAGGAATCACAGGAGTCCGAGTAAGTACCATTTCAATTTTATTTCCATAGAAATCATGAATATGGAATGACTGGAAATAACAATCTGTGGACAATCAAAGATGAGATATGTCACAGTACACATGGGAATATTTAAAATTCACAATAATTTATTTGCCCACCAAGATTATCCACAGTCTTGATAATTTGTGATGTATCCTCAAGTTACCGGTAATTTTGCCAGGCTCCACTCCCAGTGTCAAACGCAGTAGCAGCGATAGGACAACTGGACTGCAACCCAATTTTCCAACATGCACTGACCACTAGTGAGGCTCTGCACTGAGGATGGAGACTCGCAAAATTACCCCCAAGTATTTCTACTCTTAACAAGAAAGGAAAACTAGCAAAGACAGTTTTCCGAAATATCCTGGTATTATCAAAAAACAATAGTGTGTAATTCCTGTTCATAGACTATAAGGCAGATTTGAGGAAGAGAGGTTCCCTTTAGTGACTTACCAGGTTTTGTGACCAACACCATGAAGTCACTCCATATATACACATATATAATATGTATATATTATATGGGCACGATGGGCCAAATGGCCCCCTGCTGTGTCATAATTTTCTATGTATATGCGTGATGCCAACTATCACGTATTGGCTAATGGATATCTGATTTTGTCACCAAATCTAGAAATCAGATTATTTCATTAATATTATTGCGCCACTATTCCCGATGTAGTCTGAAAAACAGACAGCTGATTGCGTCAGAGCATCGCTGCATCTTTCAACGTCCAGGAGGCAGATACCCGATTGTGCCATTGACTCTAGTTATGTTACAGTTGAAGAAGTGGACATTTAATTGTGTTATTAAATCCCGATGCCTGTTACAATTAGAGAACTGGGCAGCTGACTCCATCACTGAATTATTTCACCTGTCACATCAGGTGCAGTGCAGGGAACACATAGTTGCTTCTGTGACTTCTGTCTCTAAAACCTGGGAAAAATGCATTTTATTTTCTTGAGTCATTTGACTCATGGGAGCCGAAATTCAGGGTCTGTGTAAGGTCCGTTTCCGCCGTTTAGCGGCAGCCATGCGGCGGAATCGAGTGGCCACCGCGTTGCAGTCCAATGCCCCCCCCCCCCCCCGACACAAATTCAGGTTGCCTGCCCCCAATTCTGCCCCGCTGCTGATGACTGCCACAAGCGCACCACCACTGACCCTCACCTCCAGAATACTGCCTCCCAGATTTAGTGGAAAAGATTGTTCCCCCGCCGCACGGTGTCCCCAACAGCATTCTTGTCGGTGCAGCTTCTCCTCACCGTGTGCAGCCCGGCAGCGTGACGGCCCTTCACGTGGAGGGTCTTCTGCCGCGGCCACTATGTCTTTATTTTTGCTGTCCGACTTCCTGATCGGCCGGCAAAATACTGCCCACGGGTTCGGCCGGGTCGCCAACAGGCAGCTTAGCACCCCCTCTTGGGTGCCAGGCGGCTGGCCCGGCAGAAACCCTCCCTGGGGGCCCAGTGGCCGAAGATAGAAAAATGCCTGATTCTCTCCCCTTTAACGGAGGGAAGAGAGCGCTGTGACGTACACACGTGAAGTCACCACCACTCCGCCGGTGAGTGACAGTGGCGGAGTCCCGATCCCGCCCCAACTTCCATCCCATAGCCTCACTTACCTCCGCACTTCCGACCCCACTATGACCGACTTCTGGTCCGACGGCAAAAAAACTACAAAGTCTTTCAGGCGGCCCTGAATTTCGGCCCATGGTATTTTGTTCAGTCACTCGCCTTGTTCCAATTTGGGAAGGGAACAGTTGATTCCAGCATTGAGTATCCACCCAGCCTGGGGAGGTGGGAATTGTTTTTTGAAGGAATTATTTTGTCTGTTACAGTCTGGGAGACGAGCTGTGTCAAGGAAGCCCACTCTACGTCATCTTCAACATAGCATGACATTATTTTACCTCTTAAAATGAAAATGATAGCAAAGTAGCCATGATGCAGTTGGGAAAGTGGTATTAAGGTAGAAATGTTGTGCTTGGTCTACTTGTTTCATTGTTTGTGTCAGCTGTGGCTCAGTGGGTAGCACTCTGGCCTCTGAGTCGGGAAGCTGTGGGTTCAAATCCCACTTCAGGAACTTGAGCATATAAGTCCAAGCTGACGCTCCCAGTGCAGTGCTGAGGGAGTGCTACACTGTCAGCAGTGCCATCTTTCAGATGAGACATTAACCTGTCTGCTCTCTCAGATGGAAGTAAAAGATCCCATGGCACTATTTCAAAAAAGAGAAGCGGAGTTATCCCCGGTGTCCTGGCTTATATTTATCCCTCAATCAATATCACCAGAAGAGGTTCTCTGATCATTATCACATTGGTGTTTGTGGGAGCTTGTTGTGTGCAAATTGGCTGTTGCGTTTCCCACATTACAGCAGTGACTACACTTCAAAAGTATTAAATTGGCTGTAAAGCACTTTGAGATGTCCGGTGGTCATGAAAGTCATTATATAAATGCAAGTCTTTCTTAAAGATGCTCATCTGCCCTAATATTGCCTTATGTAGCTCAATGTCAAATTTTGTTTGATAACGCTCCTCGTAAAGGCGCTATATAAATGCAGTACCACATAGCTCTTTTTTTTTGCATGAGAAAGTTACAGTCAGTTATCTTAGTCGATGTTGAAGTGAGCCTTTGGCACAGTGGTAGCATTCCCGCCTCTAAGTCAGAAGGTGCAGTGTTCAAACCCCACTCCAGACAGTCCTGGCACGTGGAGTCAGAGGTCCGCTGGGTGTGGGTGCCCCCCTCTCTCCACCTCCCCCACCCCCCCATCATAAAACCCTCCCGCCGTATAGGACTAACCACCCTGTCGGCTGGTATAAAGATGGTTACGGCCATGGAAGGAGCATTAACGTAGCCTGTCAGACTGTTAATCAGCCAGTAAATCTTTCCACTACTTCACACTGTTCTCCAATGGAAGAGTGAGATGATGAGTAGATGTTGACCGATATTCTCTCGAGTTTAGAAGAATGAGGGGTGATCTCATTGAAACATAGAAAATTCTTACAGGGCTTGACAGGGTAGATGCAGGTAGGATGTCTCCCCTGGCTGGGGAGTCTAGAACTAGGAGTCACAGTCTCAGGATAAAGGGTCGGCCATTTAGGACTGAGATGAGGAGAAATGTCTTCACTCAGAGAGTGGTGAATCTTTGGTATTCTCTACCCAGAGGGCTGTGGAGTATTAGTCGTTGAGTATATTCAAGGCTGAGATCGATAGATATTTGGTAATCAAGGGAATCCAGTGATATGGGGATAGTGCAGGAAAGTAGAGTTGAGGTAGAAGATCAGCCATGATCTTGTTCAATGGCGAAGGAGGCTCGAGGGGCCGAATGGCCTTCTCCTGCTCCTAATTTTTATGAAAGAATTCTTAATAATACTTTCTTTTCATTGCGTCAAAGTGCGGTAGAATTTGATTTAATGAACATTAATGCTGCTTTTTTCTGCTGAATAACGCTCCTGGTAGTTTCTTTCGCAGCAATGGACCATGCTAAGGTCTTCTTGCACTGTTGTTTATAGTCTCGTTTAACATTCTCAAAGGGGATGAGTGTGGAAGTAGTGGCTTGCTGCCATCCTTATCTCTTTTTTACAACAGCTTTTGGATGTAATTTGAAACTGTTCAGGACCACTATAAAGCCCTTGTTCAAAAGAATGACTTATTCACAGGAGAATATTGTGTATTTTTCTGGAGGTTATTTTTAAATGCTGCATTTAACTACAAACAAGGTTCTATTTCTTCCCAGTAAATCTACATTCTGCGTAATGTTTGTAGATTTAGGAAGTTGTTGAGTAGCGAGATCCAGAACCCAGGTGCCCAACATCTGGAAACTGTTTCAATCCAACATTTTACAGCGTTGCACAGCCGGGATAGTGAGGGAACAGGCGCCAGGGTAAACCCAGCCAAGCCTGTGTGTTCTGGAGCTGAAATCCTGTCCAAAAATGTTTCAAAAATACAAAAAGCAGCCACTTAGCAGACAAACTAATGTTTGTAAATGCAGGTTAAATGCTGATCGGGAAACAGTAAACCTGTTGCAAAGCATGGTATATTCCATTGTGCATTATATGGACAGCGGCCTGACACACTCCCAAGTTTAATCAGAAACACCATGGGCTGAGAATTAGTTGACGGTTTTTCGGGGCGTTAATGTCGGACAGTGGGTAAATTTAACGCCGGGAAATGGTTTGCGTCGGCAACTAAGGGAAGCCTTCCACACTTATCTTAGGGCGCTAGGCCGAGTGAGCAGCTGAATATCCCATTGCCCTAAGAGAGGCCTCCCTGCAACAAAAAATAATCGGAACAAAAACATTCCCGATACATTACTCATCGCAGATAAACTTAAATCGCAAAAAGAAAAATAATATCAATCACACTTAGCTAACTCGGTCATTCCTTCGCTCACTGCCGCCAGAAAAGCTCTGCTCACCAGCTTTCTCTGGCGGGGTCACTACGGGTGCTACAGATTCAGCGCAGAACAAATTTTGAAAGTGGGTCGATACCGGGGGCGTTGCACACTGGCGCAACGCTCCCAGGCAATATTCCTCTATGTCACCGGTACCGGCACACTGAACTTGCCAGGCGGCGCGAATGCCAGCACTCACGGCTGCAAACCCTTTAGCGCCCTTGTTCCAACCCTCGCGAGGAGCGCCCTCCCAGCGAATTTCCAGCCCCCTGTTTTCATAGTGCATTTCTTCAAGGTGTCGCTCAAGTTTTTTTGTTTTGTTTTTTCTCTTGTCTGTGCAAATTGGCACCTGTAATGTCTCCTCAAGCCAATCACACAGATATACCCAGGAACAGCGTTCTAATATTTAAAAAAAATACCACTGCAAAATCTAACCATTGCATGCACCACGACTTTTTAATTTAAAAAATCGACATCTAAAACTCTACGTTTTATTTCTGTTTTTTAAAAAAAAAAGTTAATTATTTTATTACTGGTTTCATTTTACAAATCCTCTCTGTGGCTGATATCATTAAGTGTGTTTGGTATTGGATTTCCTCCTTTACATTCGCAGACATTGGATCATCTCCCACTGACAAAAGAGTGAGAATCACTAAAATGATATGTATTACTGGAGCGGGGATAATGAGAACTAAGAACATATTAAAGATGGTTTTGGAATCTCTCGGTATGCATTTTGGAAGACTTCTCAGAATACTGCAAGACTTAATGGATGATTTTTGTTTATTGCAGCTGCAACTCAGTGGGTAGCACTGAGTCAGGAGGTTGTGGGTTCAAGTCCCTACTCCAGGGACTTGAGTACATCAAATCTAAGCTGACATCCAGTGCAGTGCTGAGGTGCCGTCTTTCGGATGAAACGTTAAACCGAGGCCCCCATCTGCCCTCAAGTGGGCGTAAAATATCCCATGGTACTATTTCAAAGAAGAGCAGGGGAGTTATCCCTGGCCAATATTTAATTCTCAATCAACATCACAAAAATGACCAGATTATCTGGTCATTATCGCATTGCTGTTTGTGCCTAAATTAGCTGCCACGTTTCCCACATTACAACAGTGACTACACTTCAAAAAGTACTTGATTGGTTGTAAAGCGCTTTGAGACATCTGGTGGTCGTGAAAGGCGCTATAAAAATGCAAGTCTTTTTTTTCTTTACAGTTACCGCGGAGGAGTAGGATGCCAGGCAGTCAGCCCATCGCTGCCTTTCAATCCATGGTCTACAATGGCAGTCATTTCAAATGCCTTTGCTGATTACATGATTTGAAAGCCTATGAATGGGAATAAACCTGACAACCATCACACTCAGCCGGGTGCAGTTTGGGAGCCTTGCATATTGTTTGGTTTTTGAACAAATTGAATTACAAAAGTGCATGAAGATTTGGCCGGTCGGGAAGGGAATGGGTTAAGCGGGCGACCCACTGACCCACTGCAAAGCCTCCTTTGAGTCCCCTCTTTCATTCCCACTGCTGAGTTTGTTCAGTCACGATGGACCGTTAGATTAACTGTTTCCATTAAGTTTTAGAAGGTGGGATCCAGGCCAGTGAAATCTGGAATGGGTTTGTCCTTAATGCGAGTTCATGTTGGCCTGAGTTTGCATAAATCACTCCAGGTTTTGGCAACCACTGCTCCCTGTGGATGGTGAAGAGCAGGAAATCTCCAGGTCTCTCTAATAATCATAGCCTCATCCTGCAACATAAGCACCCGCTTGGCCTCAACGCAGCACATTATCACAGCATTCCAGAGGCACTGATGCATGCCTGTTGCTACATTCATAGATGGCGTATACTACTCTAGGCTTGATGCTGCTGACAGCAATCCGTCCAGTCTAAATGAGACAGGCTGGCGATGCCATCATGCGCTAGTGCTCCAAAAAACAGTTTTGAGTGTTGCCTCCTGTTTATACGAGTGGCAGGTAGAGTTCTTCGAGCCCACTGCCAAACTCTCTGGTCATATTGTAAATATCAATAGTCCGATCGGCACATTCTCCGTTCTCCCTCTCCTAAATTTGTTCCGACTACATGCCTCAAAGCTAATCGCAGAAAATGCATTGTTGCTGCAATCATGCTAACCACATTCCTTGCGGATTTTCAGCAGTTTTCAGGGCATGCTATTTTGGCTGGATGTTGCTCTGATTTCTAGCCGTTGCTCTCTAATCAATCTGTGAAATACATTGGGACTGGATGCTGCAGTCCAGGATGCTCCCTATCTCCCTAATCTCCTCCAGCTGCACAAACCTCCGAGATGTCTGTGCTCCTCTAATTCAGCCCTTTTGAGCATCCCAGATTATATTTGCTGACCGTGCCTTCTGTTGCCTTGGCCCCAAGCTCAGGAATTCCCTGCCTAAACTCTCCGCCTCTCTACTTCTCTTTCCTCCTTCAAGACGTTTCTTAATACCTACCTCTTTGACCAAACTTTTGGTCACCTGCCCTAATTTCTCCTTTGTGGCTCGATGTCAAATTCTTTGTGTCAAATAATACTCCTGTAAGCGCCTTGGGATGTTTCACTACGTTAAAGGCGCTATATAAATACAAGTTGTTGTTGTTGCTGTGGTTTACACTCTGGCCTTTCTCTTCTGGGATGAGTTAAGTTTCCTGAAAGTTTACTTCTGCGGCGGGCTTATAAGTGTCCTGAGTCAAATGAATTTGAGCAGCCTCAATTCTGTTCCTGAAAGATGCACACCCGCAGTACAATACGGCCTCTAATTTGGCAATGGTTAATCCCAAATTGGCAATCTCACCCAAAGAAAGCCACAGAATATCTGCTTTTGGAAATGGAAAATTATTATACTAGTGCAGTAAGGAGTGAGACATTTATTTGGGGAAGTACAGAGAAAGCTTTACTCTGTTTCTAACCGCCATACTAATCCTTGCCTGGGATTGTTTGATACTGACACTGAAATAGAAAATGTTCCAACTCCCTGCACCCATATCCCTCACCTTGAGGAAGGCCATAAATAGTAATTCAATCGATGAAATACTCAAAGGTCTGTGGCCTTTTAGATTACTGCGGAATTTGGGGGCATTTTAACCAATTGGGATGCATATAAGTTGCTCTACTGTAATAGAGAGCCAATCTTGGAACCACCATTATTGTGTATTGAATAAAGAGTCTGACCAGACACTGTGAGCTCAAAATAAAGTGTGACCTTAGTCTTTTATTGCAGGTCCCCAGAGTGCCTCTCCAACCTGTGAGGCCTCCTTAAGTACAGGTACTCCCAAGGGATTGTGGGATCCCTTGGGACTCCAGGGGATGAACTCTCTGGTGGTTAAACAAGGTATATACAAATTTACATATATAACAACACTTCCCCCCCCCCACCCCCCCAAGTCAATAGTGTAACTATTTACAAGGTGAGTCGATCTGGGGCCTTTCTTTCCCTGGTTGATCGTCTCGGTGCAAAAGCTGGTTTTGGTGAGTCATTTGTTGGGCCCTCGCAGTCTGCCTATATAGACATTTCAGCTTTGCGCCGCTGGTACGGCTTTATTTCTTCCTGCATTTCCAACACTGGACCAGCTCCCGTGAAGCACACAGTTTTTCACTAAGGACAGTAAGAGGTCCTGGCTCGTCCAGCTTCTAATCTGTTGGTAACAGGTAATTGCTCACTCTCGAATGCTTCCATTACCATAACTAAATCTGCGGACTGCACCATCTCCACCCCTGTGGTGGGCAATGGCAGCCTACTGAGAGCATCGGCACAGTTTTCTGTGGCGGATGGCGTAGTTGTATGCGGACAACATGAGCGTCCATCTCTGGATGTGGGCTGATGCGTTCGTATTTATCCCTTTACTTTCAGAAAAAAGGGATATCAGTGGCTTATGGTTGGTTTCCAATTTAAATTTGAGCCCAAACAGATATTGATGCATTTTCTTTACCCCATAAACACACACTAACGCTTCTTTTTCAATCATGCTGTAGGCCCTCTCAGCCTTAGACAGACTCCTGGATGCATAAGCAACCGGTTGCAATTTCCAAATTCATTAGCTTGTTGCAATACACACCCGACACCATATGACGACGCATCACATGCTAGTACAAAATGCTTACATGGATCATACAACACAAGCAATTTGTTTAGCATAACAGTTTTCTAGCTTTTACAAAGGCATTTTATTGGCTTTTACCCCATACCCATTCGTCTCCTTTACACAGTAAAGCGTGCAGTGGTTCTAACAATGTGCTGAGAAGTTACCAAAGTAGTTCAGGAGTCCTAGGAACGACTGCAGCTCCGTCACATTCTGTGGTCTCCATGCGTTCTCGATTGCCTCCGTCTTCGAATCAGTGGGCCTGATGCCGTCCACCGCGATTCTTCTCCCCAGGAACTCCACTTCAGGTGCAAGGAAAACGCACTTCGAGCATTTTAACCTGAGCCCCACGCGATTGAGCCGACTAAGAACCTCCTCCAGGTTCTGCAGATGCTCGATGGTGTCCCGACCTGTAACCAAGGTGTCGTCCTGGAAGAGCACGGTGCGCGGAACCGACTTCAGTAAGCTTTCCATGTTTCTCTGGAATATCGACGCAGCTGATCGAATCCCAAAGGGGCATCTGCTGTAAATGAAGAGACCTTTTTGCCTGTTGATGCAGGTGAGGCCCTTCGATGATTCCTCCAGCTCCTGCGTCATGTAGACCGAGGTCAAGTCCAGCTTCATGAATGTCTTTCCTCCCGCCAGCGTCGCAAATAGGTCATCTGTCTTTGGTAGTGGGTAGTGATCCTGCAGGGAAAAACGATTGATAGTTACTTTGTAATCATCACAGATTCTGATGGTGCCGTCTCCCTTGAGGACTGGAACAATCGGACTGGCCCACTCGTTGAATTCAATCGGCGAAATTATGCCCTCTCGTTGCAGCAGGTCCAGCTCGATCTCCACCCTCTCTCTCATCATGTACGGTACTGCTCTCGCCTTGTGATGGATCGGTTGCGCACCCGGAATTAGGTGGATCTGCACTTTTGCTCCTTGGAACTTCCCGATGCCTGGTTCGAACAGCGAGGGGAACTTGTTTAGGACTTGGGCACACGAAGTGTCGTTGACGGGCGAGAGCGCTCGGACGTCGTCCCAGTTCCAGCGTATCTTCCCCAGCCGGCTCCTGCCGAGCAGCGTGGGGCCATCGCCCGGTACCACCCAGAATGGTAACTTGTGCACCGCTCCATCGTAGGAGACCTTTACGGTAGCACTGCTGATTACGGGAATCAGTTCCTTTGTATAAGTTCCCAGTTTAGTGCGAATGGGAGTCAGGACTGGCCTTGAGGCCTTGCTGCACCACAATTTATCGAATGTCTTTTTGCTCATAATGGACTGGCTCGCACCCGTGTCCAGCTCCATTGACACCGGGTGTCCATTTAATTCAACCTTCAGCATTATCGGGGAACACTTTGTGGTAAATGTGTGCACCCCATATATCTCTTCCTCCTCGGTCTAAGATTCTGGTTTATCGTGATCCTCTGTGGATCTGTCCTCCTCTGCAACATGGTGGTTTGCAGGATTAGCCGGGTTTGCAGCTCGCCTGCACATACATTGGAGGTGTCCCATTGTTCCACAGCCCTTGCAAACGTATCTTTTGAAGCGGCATGAATGGAAACGATAATCATCCCCGCAGCGCCAACAAGGTGTTAATGGCCTAGCATTCATCACCCTTGATGGTGGACTCTGAGACATCTGCGTACGTGCAGCTGCAGGCATATGAGGCCTGCCCTGTACGTTACGATTCGAAAACAACATTACTTTGTTCAGAGTACTTGTAGCAGCACTCGTGTGCTGAGGGATTTGCTTGGTATTGTCACTGGTGCCGATGAACGCCTGGGCTATCGCTATGGTTTTACTCAAGGTTGGGATCTCTAAAGTCAAAAGTTTGCGAAGTATTACTTCATGGCCAATGCCAAGTACAAAGAAGTTCCTGAGTATGTGCTCCAAATGTCCTTCAAATTCGCAATGTCCTGCAAGGCGTCTTAGCTCGGCGACATAGTTCACCACTTTCTGGCCTTCAGACCTCTTGTACGTGTAGAACCGGTACCTCGCCATCAGAACGCTTTCCTTGGGGTTGAGATGCTCCCGGACCAGTGTGCACAAATCATCATACGACTTCTCTGTGGGTTTCGCTGGAGCAAGCAAGTTTTTCATGAGGCTATACTTTGGTGCCCTGAAAACGAGGAGGAGAATCGCCCTTCGTTTGGCAGTGTTCGCTTCTCCTTCCAGCTCGTTGGCCACGAAGTATTGGTTGAGTCGCTCCACGAAGGTTTCCCAATCATCTCCCTCTGAAAATTTCTCCAGGAGGCCCACTGTTCTCTGCATCATTGCAGTGGGGTTCGTCATCTGTATCTCGTCGCCAGTTATTGTGTATTAAATAAAGAGTCTGATCAGACACTGTGAGCTTAAAGTAAAGAGTGACCTTAGTCTTTTATTGCAGGTCTCCAGAGTGCCTCTCCAGCCTGTGAGGCCTCCTTAAGTACAGGTGCTCCCAAGGGATTGTGGAATCCCTTGGGACTCCTGGGGATGAGCCCTCTAGTGGTTAAACAAGATATTTACAGGTTTACATATATAACAACCATGATAGGAATCTGAATATCAGAATGGAAAATGATGTGTAATAGAAAAGACCAGAATGGAAGAAACAAATCTAACGATCTAAAAATAAAATGAATTAAGCTTTAGCACAAGAGGAAGAGAGCTTAAATCAAATCATTATCAAGAGGGATAGCATTGAAAAGCAGAGAAGTTACGTTAAACTTGTATAGAAAGTTAATTAGCGCACACTTGGAGTAATGTGAACATTTCTGTTCTCCATATTATAAATAAAGTTTATAGAGGCACTGGAGAAGATGCAAAAAAGATTTTCAAAACATTTAATTTTTGTTTTACATAATTAATTAAATTCCATTTTGATTAATTTTAAATATGTGATGGTTTTTAAAAATTATTTTCTGTGTTTTTGGGGGTATTCTCATTCATACTTATATCGGAACTCACCATTAAGTATGAATGGGAATACCCATACTCTGATAGGTTGGGCTGGCCCATGTGATCCCATGGAGGCTATACACTCCTGTTGCCTCCGACAGCAATTTCTGGGCCAGTGTTTTCCCCAAGGTAGCAATGCTTATCCAAGTGACTTCTTAGACCCGCAGCAATTGTAAACATTTATGACTATGACTAGTTCTGCTCACTACGTAGGCTTAATTCAGTTACTTGGCTTAATCTCCAGGAGCTCAATGGATAAACCCCCCACAGTGGCATGTGCAGGCGTTGGTGACAGTGCTGACCCTGCTGGATTCTGTGGGTCATTGGGAGGTCAGCCTATTTGCAAGGCTGTGGTGGACACATCTCGGGTGCTGAGCTCCCTCGTGAAAGAAAGACTTGGATTTCTATCGCGCCTTTCAATACCACGGGGTGTCTCAAAGCGCTTTACAGCCAATGAAGTACTTTTGGAGTGTAGTCACTGTTGTAATGTAAGAAATGCAGCAGCCAATTTGCACATAGCAAGCTCCCACAAACAGCAATGTGATAATGACCACATCATTTGTTTTAGTGATGTTGATTGAGGGATCAATATTGGCCCCAGGACACCGAGGATAACTGCTCTTCTTCAAAATAGTGCCATGGGATCTTTTATGTCCACCTGAGAGCAGGTGGAATCTCAGTTTAACGTCTCATCCGAAAGACGGCACCTCCGACAGTGCAGCAATCCCTTAGTACTGCACTGAGTGTCAGCTTAGATTTTTGTGCCCAAGAGCGGGACTTGAACCAAAGACCTTCTGACTCAGAGGCGAGGGTGTTACCCACTGAGCCACAGCTGACACAAAAGCCGCAAAGCTGGCCATTATGTGCCGGGCCTCCCTCCTTTCTTAAGTGGTCAAAATGTCACCCAAACATTCACTCAATTTTCAGGGTTTTGGGACATGATCCGAGCCTGCGCTCTCAGCTCTCACCTGCGCCCTTTTTGGCACCTTGGTGTATGGCTGCTCTCATCTCAGAGGGCAGTGTAAACTCTTGCCATTGGGCACCCCACCACTCGACTCCACCCCCGCTTAAAAGGCCATGTAAGCGATGGACAGAGGCTGCACCCAAAGGCCCCACTGAAATCCTGACAAAGAAAAGAAAGGCTTGCATTTATATAGCGCCTTTCACAATCACCGGACAGCTCAAAGCGATTTACAGCCAATGAAGTACTTATGGAGTGTATGGACCATGTACAGCAGACACCTCAAGTGCTGGTGAAATACCACCAATGATGCCTCCGCAAGATCCTACAAATCCCCTGGGAGGACAGACGCACCAATATTAGTCCAGGTCAACGTCCTCAGCATTGAAGCACTGACCACACTTGATCAGCTCCGCTGGGCAGGCCACATTGTCCACATGCCAGGCTCGAGGGGCTAGATGGCCTACTCCTGTTCCTAATTCTTATGTTCTTATACGAGACTCCCAAAGCAAATGCTCTACTCGGAACTCCTTCATGGCAAACGAGCCAAAGGTGGACAGAGGAAACGTTACAAGGACTCTGTCAAAGCCTCCCTGATAAAGTGCAATATCCCCACCAACACCTGGGAGTCCCTGGCCAAAGACCGCCCTGAGTGGAGGAAGTGCATCTGGGAGGGCGCTGAGTGCCTCGAGTCTCATCGCCGAGTGCATGCAGAAAACAAGTGCAGGCAGCGGAAAGAGCGTGTGCAGACCTGTCCCACCCTCCCTTACCCTCAATGACTGTATGTCCCACCTGTGGCAGGGACTGTGGCTCTCGTATTGGACTGTTCAGCCACCTAAGGACTCATTCTAAGAGTGAAAGCAAGTCTTCCCCGATTCCGAGGGACTGCCTATGATGATGATACTGTTATTATTATATCTGTAGTGTACTTGTGAATGACTCCACGAGGCAATGTGTTGTACCCAAACTGTAGTGACCGTAGTCCTTTACTCATAACTCCAGAGTGAGGCAGCCCAAGGTGGCTCCCCTTTTATACAGCCCCTGCCACCAGGGCAGGACAGGAAACCCCGGTCTCCACCAGTTGCACCCTCTAGTGGTGCCAGCATGTATATACACAGTGTAAACCTTATTGATAGTACATCAGGTAAACAAGTCTCCATCTTATGCAACTATACAGTGACTACACAGAGAGTATATCTATAGTCTGCATATATAACATCACTCTCTCCCAAGTCCTTTGTGCCAATTACCTTTGCACTATGTGCTCTGGCTTAGCTCTCCCAAGACTTAAGTGCAAATAGCCCTTGCACCTTGACTGTGCTTTGGCTTGGCTCTCTCCCTGTTAACCCCCAAGTCCTTTTGCCACAACGTTGGATAGTGGTTACCAGTTTGGATGGTTCGATGATGCAGTGGAGGTTCCGGAGGGTTCTGGGTGTGATCCATGTGTGTGTCCATGGCAACATACATCCATACCCCCCCCCCCAGCGAGATCATGCAGCTGGCCCGTTACATAAACATGCAGGATCAGGCACAGTGCAAGTAGAAAGAAAGGAAGAAAAAAACATTTTTTTTTACAGTTTGTATCGTGACACTTTGGTTCAATGACTTACATTCGTTGCGTTTTACGGCCGTGTGCCAGGATTGGGTAGATTGCATAATTAGTTCAGTCATGGTCAGTACTGAGGTAGCAGTACAGGTATGCGAGGACGCTAGTTCCAGAGCAACCGGACGGGGTCCTAGTCATCTGATGGCGGCGCTGCGCCCCCTGCTAGTGGGATGGGCTTGGTTCGCTCATCTTGCCTGGACTCGGGGCCTTTGCCATTGCCTAGTGGTGGGCAGAGCCACAGATGTGTGTGGCCTCCCTGTCCTCCTTTGAGGCTGCAGAATCTTCTTCCTGCTTTCTAACAGTGTTAGGAATCTGACTGTTCCCGGTCCTTTTGGGCAACTCGTTGGTTCTGACCTTTCACTCCTGGACATGGCCGAGGTAGCGACTGAGTCTGGGAGCTGCGCCATCTCCACCCAGATGGTGGGCAACGGCAGCCGACTGCGTGTATTGGCACCGTTTCGTCTCCAGGTCCATGGCAAATAGTGCCATCGGGTGCCTGCAGTGTGGGATAGACCTGGGGCAGGGTATCAGGATCAGTGCCTTCACCCTCCTGAGGTCGCTGGCCTATAACTTGTGGGGACACCTGGGGCAGGGCATCAGGATCAGTGCCTTCACCCTGCTGAGGTCGCTGGCTTGCTACTTTTGGGGACACTCTATTCCCGACATCTCGCAACATTTTGTTCTTTGCATTCTTAATCGGTTCATGCATACAATGTCTCTTTAAGTTCAGTTGGTTGCAGGTCTCCTTTAAGAGAACCCTGCCACGCCATGCTCCACCTCGCTCCAGCGGGGACGCCATCTTGCCTCTGTCCTCGAGGTCGACTGCCTTGATCCTTCTCTCCCGCGATTCTGCCACCAAAGCTGGAAGAATGCGTGTGAATTCGATCTTCCTCCCCGGGAGTCCTGCCACTGGAGCCAGGAAGGTACTTTTCGGTCGTTCCGGTCGGATCATTGCCACGCAGTCGTGATGAACGGTCTGTGCCTCAGGTGCTACGCTGGTCTGTTCTCTGGTGCTTGGCCCAAGCGAAGGTGAGATTTTGCTCTGCCTCTGAGCACGGCGGACATCGATTGCTGGAGTGAAGAGGTATTCCCATTTCCACTGGATCTTCCCCATCCACCTTCTTCCGAGTAGCATTGGACCATCACCTGCAACAATCCACAGAGGTAACTTGTGCACCACGCCATTATGGATTACACTTACATCCGCACTACCAGGGACTGGGATCAGCTCCTGTACTGGAACCAGCTCAGGTCATTTTTCATTCCATAGCCTCTCAAAGGCATCCTGGCTCATCACTGACTGGCTCGCTCCCGTGTCCACTTCCATGAAGACTGGAATGCCGTTTATCTCAACTTCCATCTTCACTGGAGGACAATCGGTGTTGCAGGTATACACTCCATACACTTCTTCTTGGGGCTGAGCTGCCTCTATGGCCAAATCATCATACTCCCCGCTGGATTCAAAGTCATCTACCGACTCCTCTGCTCGGTGGTGAGTCATATTTCTTTTACACATACGCTGGAGGTGGCCCTTCGTGTTACAGGCTTTGCAACCTGACACTGGAGAGCCCTATGGTTTCCTCCACAAGGCCAGCATGGTACTACTCGATTAGCACCCCTCGGCAGACTCTGAGTTCTGGAACACTGAGTTCTGTGCTCTCTGCCCTGGGCAGAGCCACGTTCTGCAGTCTTACCTATGAAAGGCACCATTCTATGTACAGTACTTGCCGGGTTTGAGTCCACAGGATGAATAATTTGCTTGGTGCTGCAGGTCGACGTCATGAACGCCTGACTGATGTCGATGGCTTTCTGCAGGTTGACTGTGGTGTCGGCAGATAATAGCTTGTGAAGGAGGCACTCGTGGCCAATTCCTATAACGAAGATGTCTCACAATGCTTCGTTGAGGTGCGTGCCGAAATCACACGGTGCCGCAAGTCTCCTGAGGTCGGCAGCATATTTTGCAATCTCCTGGCCCTCAGGTCTGCACTGAGTGTAGAATCTGTGCCTGGCCATGAGGATGCTCTCCTTTGGTTTTAGTTGGTCGCGAATTAGTTCAGTCAGCTCATCGTATGTCTTATCCTTGGCCTACATGGGCAGCAGCAAGTCCCTGACGAGGCGATAGACCTCGGGCCCACAACTGGTCAGCAGTAGAGCCTTGCGCTTCTCCGCCAATGTGTCCGTCTCCCTGCCACGAAATATTGCTCGAGCCTTTACGTGAAGGCATCCCAATCATCACTCAAAGGTAGCCATAATCGTATGAAAGTCCGTATTCTCGTCGCCAGTAGAAACATAGAAACATAGAAAATAGGTGCAGGAGGAGGCCATTCGGCCCTTCGAATAGTGTACTTGTGAATGACTCCACGAAGCAATGTGTTGTACTCAAACTGTAGTGACCTTGGTCCTTTACTCGTAACTCCAGAGTGAGGCAGCCGCATGGTGGCTCCCCTTTTATACAGCCCCTGCCACCAGAGCAGGACAGGAAATCCCGGTCTCCACCAGTTGCACCCTCTAGTGGTGCCAGCATGTATATACACAGTGTAAACCTTATTGATAGTACATCAGGTAAACAAGTCTCCATCTTATGCAACTATACAGTGACTACACAGAGAGTATATCCACAGTCTGTATATATAACAGTTGTAACGTGGGAAACGCAGCAGCCAATTTGCGCACAGCAAACTCCCACAAACAGCAATGTGAATGACGAGATAGACTGTTTTTGTTATGTTGATTGAGGGTTAAATATTGGCCCCAGGACACCAGGGACAACTCCCCTGCTCTTCTTCGAAATAGTGCATTGTGGCGGGGCTGGCTGAGCTCAGAGCTCCTGTTTTATTGAGATTGACCAAAGGGCAGGATCTGATGTCAGGTCCCTGCTGGTAGCAATTAATGTTCTTCAATACAGAGGGTGGAAAGCTTTAACCTGGTCAGCCCTCACAGATCGAAAGCATCTCCTTCCACTAAAATTCCAAACAGCAGCTCTGCTAACCAGCAAAAAACACAGGTGTGGAGATTTTGAGGAGTCCTGTCCAGCAAAAACAGGGTGGTAGTGCCCTCGAGAATGGTGGGGAATAAGTTACCGCTCCATTCCCACCATCTGCGTGACCACCGTAATCCCGCCCTAGGCCATCTATCCCATATATCCTGAAAGCCCCTGTGACCAGAAAGTGTCCCAGGGGCCTTCGGCACACAACAAATACAGCAGCTGCTTGACCCACACAAACTGCTAGTCCTTCAAAGTCAATTAAAAGGCCATTCAAGCAACATGGCCAACATTGGTTCCTTCAACCAGCACTGCAAATGGATAACAATCTGTAATGTATTTGCTTCATGGGTTCTTTGCTTAATGATTCATAGCAACACATTGCTATTAAGAACTAGTTGGTTTATTAGCAAAGGTTTAACAATCACACCACACATTACCAGTTCATCTACTAGGCTCACAACTGCATACCTCATCATGGATGACCTAGACCCAACTGACTGAAAGAAAAAAAAAAGAAAGACTTGGATTTATATAGCATCTTTCACAATGTCTCAAAGCACTTTACAGCCAATGAAGTACTTTTGGAGTGTAGTCACTGTTGTAATGTGGGAAACGCAGCAACCAAGTTGCGCACAGCAAGGTCCCACAAACAGCAAATGTGATAATGACCAGATAATCTGTTTTTTTGTTATGTTGATTGAGGGATAAATATTGGCTAGGATACTGGGGATAACTCCCCTGCTCTTCTTCGAAATAGGGTCATGGGATCTTTTATGTCCAGTTGAGAGAGCATACAAGGCCTCGGTTTAATGTCTCATCTGAAAGATGGCACCTCCGACAATGCAGTGCTCCCTCAGCACTGCACTGGAGTGTCAGTCTAGACTTTTTTTTGTGCCCAATTCCCTGGAGTGGGACTTGAACCCACAACCTTCTGACTCAGAGGCGAGAGTGCTGCTCACTGAGCCACGGTTGACAACCTCAACTGGGGTTTTATTAAGTCTTGTGAACATCACGTGACTGGCTAAGCCACTCAAAATGCAACAGCTCTACAAACCTGTGAGGATACTCACAGGTGCATACATTACACAATCTAAAGTAAGTAAGGTAATCAAGGGATATGAGGATCGGGCGGGAAAGTGGAGTTGAGGTCGAAGATCAGCCATGATCTTATTGAATGGTGGGGCAGGCTCGAGGGGCCGTACAGCCTACTTCTGCTCCTAATTCCTATGCAAGTCTGAACAGGTGCAGTACATGATTTATTTGATTTTTTTTTCAATTAAATCATCTGGAATAAACAAAATAGATTGTTTTACTCCAGGTCCAATTAGTGCAGCACCTCACAGTTGCAAATTATTTCAATGACCAAAGCTTACACTTCTATTGTGCCTTGAAGTGAACAGAACATCCCAAGGCCCTTCAAAAAAAAAAAGGAAAGAAAACTTGCCCAGCAGAGTGGAGCATGTGAATTGGGATATAGAATTGGAGGAGGTTACAGAGGTAGGGTAAAGTGCCCACAGAGGAACTGGTCCCGTTGTGAGTGCACTGCCTGTCAACCAAAGAAACTGGAAGCACTTAAAAGGTCTGGGGCCTGATTGTCAAGCCCTTCAAAATAAATATATTGATGTGACTGACCTTATGGGGGAGCATTTTAAATGAAAAGAACATTTCTGGTAACCTGATGTCTAGTGGTTAAAGCCTCCAGAGCCCAAGGCCAAATTCCAGCCTCAGTTGATGTTAGATTCAGCTGCTCCCAGTGGCGAATTTATTGAAGTTCAGCTGGCCACCAGATGGGGAATCTTGCATTCTTAGGGGAAGGTCTACCCCATTCCCTTGGCAAAGCGTGGCTTCTGTCGATCTGCATTGATGCAAATTACGGAGGGGTTGGTAGCCCAGACAATACAGCATCTCATCTCCCTTGCTCTGGGATGATAACACAGATACAGACACAAGACCTCATTAAATTAAGGGGGGGAAAAAAAACAGGCATGTTATGATGTTCGATGAATAAATGCTTTCGGTAAAATTTTCTAAAGCAGCAACAGGATTAATTATCGGCCTATTTATGAATTCATTTGGCAAGCGACCAGACAATAGCCTTTCATCAGATTATCTATGTTTACTGAGTTTCCTAAATAACCAGTAAAATAAAAGTGATGTCATCTTTTCCTAAACCGCTTATTTAGTTCATTTAAAATTTATTAAAGCCTTATGTATGATTGCAAAACCAGGGGATATTTTTAAAGCAAGGAAGTATTTTTACAAGTAGCAGCCCACAAGCATCCCCAAATTATATGAACTCCTTTCAAATCTGGCCAACATATCAATACAGCAGTGGTTTGGAGATTAACCGATCATATTTACTAGTCCCAGAATTCCATTGAAAATAACACAACCTTCAAATACAGACCTGCAAGCAGCATTGTATTGACACTGCGTGCAGTTCTGGTCACCACATTACAGGAAAATATGATTGCACTAGAGAGGGTGCAGAGGAGATTTATGAGGATGTTGCCTGGACTGGAGAATTTTAGCTACGAGGAAATATTGGATAGGCTGGGTTTGTTTTCTTTGGAACAGAGGAGACTGAGGGGGGACCTTATTGAGGTGTATAAAATTATGAGGGGCCTAGATAGAGTGGATAGGAAGGACCTATTTCCCTCAGCAGAGGGATCAACAACCAGGGTAGCCATAAATTTAAAGTAATTGGTAGGAGGTTTAGAGGAGATTTGAGGAGAATTATTTTCACCCAGAGAGTGGTGGGGGTCTGGAACTCACTGCCTGAAAGGGTGGTAGAGGCAGAAACCCTCACCACATTTAAAAGGTACTTGGATGTGCACTTGAAGTGTTGTAACCTACAGGGCTACGGACCGAGAGCTGGAAAGTGGGATTAGGCTGGATAGCTCTTTGTTGGCCGGCGCAAAAACACAATGGGCCAAAATGGCTTTCTTCCATGCTGTAAATTTCTATGATTCTATGTCACGGGTGTTTAACTGAACCTTGGTGCAGTACTAAAACCCAATGACTGTGAAATTATGCTTGTTATGTTCAGAGATGTTTTCATGTTTTTTATTGTTTGGAACAATAACTTTATTTAGCTTGAACTACCGCTATGTCAAGCTATTGTGGTTTATGTAATTCCGCACCGGTGTGAAATATTAATTGCTCACAGAGGAAGATTGCAACGCGAGCCTAAATCTAGTTTATGCTGTCGTGGGGCGATTCGGTTTGGACCTGCTTGGAGATTTTGCACCAACAGATCTGCTCTTATAGAATCATAGAAATTTACAGCACCATTCGGCCCATCGTGTCCTAATCCCACTTTCCTGCACTTAGTCTGTAGCCTTGTAGGCACCGGGTAGAATTCCCCCTGCTCTTCTTCAAATAGGTGCCATGGAATCTTTTACGTCCACCTGGGAGAGCAGACGGGGCCTCGGTTTAACATCTTGGCCCAGATCCAATGTCTGAAAATATTTTCCAAAAGTCAGTCTGTGAGGTCATCGATTGTGAGTTATTCCCACCTCATTCCACCCCACCCCACTCTCCCCCCTCCCCCCCTCCCATCAAAGTCAAAGAGCAATACTGCAGTTAACAGTTTACTGCGCTTTGATAATTTTTTCAGAGTGAAAAGAATTGTAATGTATGCACCTGCGAGTATGCTCACAATTTGTAGAGCTGTTGCATTGTGAGTGGCTTAGCCAGTCACGTGATGTTCATAAGACTCAATAAAACCCCAGTCAGTTGGGTCCAGGTCATCCACGATGAGGTATGAAGTTGTGAGCCTGGTGGATGAACTGGTAATGTGTAGTATGATTGTTAAACCTTTGTTAATAAACCAACTAGTTTTTAACACTTGTAGCAATGTGTTGCTATGAATTCTTAAGCAAAGAACCCATGAAGCAAATACATTACAGGAATGATACACTATTGATGGTTGTTTATTAGTAGGGCTGACTGGAACCGCCAAACGGATCTTGTGCGTATAAAGTTCCTCAGATAAGGACGTGCTTATTTGTACTGCAAAAATGGCCAACATGCTCCATCCTTTGTTTCTGATTGGTCCCCTTGGAGGATAAGCCACACCGTGAAGTTTCACCCATCCCAAGGTCTCACTGACTTTGCAAATTGTAACTCGATCCACTGACTTCCTGAAGCGACAGAGGATAGAGCTCCCCAGAAGACAGCAAGGGCCAGCCAAAGTGCCTTTTCCCCAGTCCAAGTGCATGTCTCCCCCAGTCGGTGCCTTACCCCAGTCCAAGTACATCCCTCGCCCAGCCACAGTGCCCTATCCCAGCGCAAGTGCATCTTCCCCCCCCCTGCCCCACCCCCCCCCCCCCGCAACCACTCTCTTTCCCCCCCCGCCAGCCTCGCTCTCTCTCTCTCCCCAGCCTCTCTCTCTCTCCCTCCACCCTCTCTCTCTTTCCCCCAGCCTCTCTCTCCCCCCAACCTCTCTCTCTCTCTCCCCCCAGCCTCTCTCTCCCCCGCCCCCAGTCTCTCTTTCTCTCTCTCCCCCCCAGCCTTTCTTTCTCTCAACCCAGTCTCTCTCTCTCTCTCCCCAGCCTCTCTCCTCTTCTCACAGCCTTTCGCTCTACCCCCAGCCTCTCTTTCTCTCTCTCCCCCTCCTAGCCTCTCTTTGCCCCACCTAGCCTCTCTTTGCCCCACCTAGCCTCTCTTTGCCCCACCGAGCCTCTCTTTTCCCCTCCTAGCCTATCTTCCCCCTCTCCCGCAGCCTATCTTCCCCCTCCCCCGCAGCCTCTCTTCCCCCTCCCCCGCAGCCTCTCTTCCCCCGCAGCCTCTCTTCCCCCTCCCCCGCAGCCTCTCTTCCCCTTCTCCCCAGCCCCTCTTCTGCCCCCCCAGCCCCTCTCTCCTTCCCCCCAGCCCCTCACTCCTCCACCCCCCAGCCTCTCTCTCCCCCCACCCTCCAGCCTCTCTCTCTCCCCCCACCCTCCAGCCTCTCTCTTCCCCCCCAGCCTCTCTCTCCTCCCCCACCCCAGCCTCTCTCTTTCCCCCCCCCAGCCTCTCTCTCCCCCCCCCAGCCTCTCTCTTTCCCCCCCCAGACTCTCTCTTTCCCCCCCCAGTCTCTCTCTTCCCCCACCCCAAGTCTCTCTCTTCCCCCACCCCCAGCCCCTCTCTTCCCCCCCCCCAGCCTCTCTCTCTCCCCCCCCAGCCTCTCTCTCTCCCCCCCCAGCCTCTCTCTCTCCCCCCCAGCCTCTCTTTCTCCCCCCGCAGCCTCGCTCTCTTCCCCCCCCAGCCTCGCTCTCTTCCCCCCCCAGCCTCGCTCTCTCCCCCCGCAACCTCGCTCTCCCCCCCCCCCCAGCTTCGCTCTCTCCCCCCCAGCCTCGCTCTCTCCCCCCCCCCAGCCTCGCTCTCTCCCCCCCCAGCCTCTCTCTCTTCCCCCCCCCCAGCCTCTCTCTCTCCCCCCCCAGCCTCTCTCTCTCCCCCCCCAGCCTCTCTCTCTCCCCCCCCAGCCTCTCTCTCTTCCCCCCCAGCCTCTCTCTCTCCCCCCCAGCCTCTCTCTCTCCCCCCCCCAGCCTCTCTCTCTCCCCCCCCAGCCTCTCTCTCTCCCTCCCCAGCCTCTCTCTCTCCCCCCCCCAGCCTCTCTCTCTCCCCCCCCCAGCCTCTCTCTCTCCCCCCCAGCCTCTCTCTCTCCCTCCCCAGCCTCTCTCTCTCCCTCCCCAGCCTCTCTCTCTCCCCCCCCAGCCTCTCTCTCTCCCCCCCAGCCTCTCTCTCTCCCCCCCCAGCCTCTCTCTCTCCCCCCCCAGCCTCTCTCTCTCCCCCCCCAGCCTCTCTCTCTCCCCCCCCAGCCTCTCTCTTCCCCCCCAGCCTCTCTCTCCCCCCCCCCCAGCCTCTCTCTCCCCCCCCCAGCCTCTCTCTCCCCCCCTCCCCAGCCTCTCTCTCCCCCCCTCCCCAGCCTCTCTCTCCCCCCCTCCCCAGCCTCTCTCTCTCCCCCCCCAGCCTTTCTCTCTCCCCCCCCAGCCTCTCTCTCCCCCCCCAGCCTCTCTCTCCCCCCCCAGCGCCTCTCTCTCCACCCCCAGCCTCTCTCTCTCCCCCCCCAGCCTCTCTCTCTCCCCCCCAGCCTCTCTCTCCCCCCCAGCCTCTCTCTCCCCCCCAGCCTCTCTCTCCCCCCCAGCCTCTCTCTCTCCCCCCCCCCAGCCTCTCTCTCTCCCCCCCCCAGCCTCTCTCTCTCCCCCCAGCCTCCCTCTCTCCCCCCCCCCCAGCCTCTCTCTCCCAACCCCCCAACCTCTCTCTCCCCACCCCCCAGCCTCTCTCCCCACCCCCCAGCCTCTCTCCCCACCCCCCAGCCTCTCTCCCCACCCCCCAGCCTCTCTCCCCACCCCCCAGCCTCTCTCCCCACCCCCCAGCCTCTCTCCCCATCCCCCCAGCCTCTCTCCCCATCTCCCCAGCCTCTCTCCCCATCCCCCCAGCCTCTCTCTCCCCACCCCCCAGCCTCTCTCCCCATCCCCACCCCCCAGCCTCTCTCTCCCCCCACCCCCCAGCCTCTCTCTCCCCCCAAACTCCAGACTCTCTCTCCCCCCCCCACTCCCCAGCCTTTCTCTCCCCCCATCCCCCAGCCTCTCTCTCCCCACCCCCGCCAGCCTCTCTCCCCCCTGCCCAGCCTCTCTCTCACCCCCCCAGCCTCTCGTTCCCCCCCCCCCACAGCCCCTCTCTCTCCCTCTCCCTCGCCTCTCTCTCTCCCCCTCACCTCTCTCTCTCTCCCCTTGCCTCTCTCTCTCTCTCTCTCCCCCCCCAGCCTCTCTCTCCCCCCCCAGCGCCTCTCTCCCCCCCCAGCGCCTCTCTCCCCCCCCAGCGCCTCTTTCCCCCCCAGCGCCTCTCTCCCCCCCAGCGCCTCTCTCCCCCCCAGCGCCTCTCTCCCCCCCAGCCTCTCTCTCCCCCCCAGCGCCTCTCTCCCCCCCAGCCTCTCTCTCCCCCCCAGCCTCTCTCTCCCCCCCAGCCTCTCTCTCCCCCCCAGCGCCTCTCTCCCCCCCAGCCTCTCTCTCCCCCCCAGCCTCTCTCTCCCCCCCAGCCTCTCTCTCCCCCCCAGCCTCTCTCTCCCCCCCAGCCTCTCTCTCCCCCCCAGCCTCTCTCTCCCCCCCAGCCTCTCTCTCCCCCCCAGCCTCTCTCTACCCCCCAGCCTCTCTCTCCCCCCCAGCCTCTCTCTCCCCCCCCCAGCCTCTCTCTCCCCCCCCAGCCTCTCTTCTCTCCTCCCAGCCTCTCTCCCACCTCCTCCAAGCCTCTCTTCCCCCCTCCCCCCAGCCTCTCTTCCCCCCTCCCCCCCCCAGCCTCTTTTCCCCCCAGCCTCTTTTCCCCCCAGCCTCTCTCTCCCCCCCAGCCTCTCTCTCCCCCCCAGCCTCTCTCTCTCCCCCCCCCAGCCTCTCTCTCTCCCCCCCCAGCCTCTCTCTCTCCCCCCCCAGCCTCCCTCTCTCCCCCCCCCAGCCTCTCTCTCCCCACCCCCCAACCTCTCTCTCCCCACCCCCCAGCCTCTCTCCCCACCCCCCAGCCTCTCTCCCCACCCCCCAGCCTCTCTTCCCACCCCCCAGCCTCTCTTCCCACCCCCCAGCCTCTCTCCCCACCCCCCAGCCTCTCTCCCCATCCCCCCAGCCTCTCTCCCCATCCCCCCAGCCTCTCTCCCCATCCCCCCAGCCTCTCTCTCCCCACCCCCCAGCCTCTCTCCCCACCCCCCAGCCCCCAGCCTCTCTCTCCCCCCACCCCCCAGCCTCTCTCTCCCCCCAAACTCCAGCCTCTCTCTCCCCCCCCCACTCCCCAGCCTTTCTCTCCCCCCACCCCCCAGCCTCTCTCTCCCCACCCCCGCCAGCCTCTCTCCCCCCTGCCCAGCCTCTCTCTCACCCCCCCAGCCTCTCGTCCCCCCCCCCCCACAGCCCCTCTCTCTCTCTCTCCCTCGCCTCTCTCTCTCCCCCTCACCTCTCTCTCTCTCCCCTTGCCTCTCTCTCTCTCTCTCTCTCCCCCCCCAGCCTCTCTCTCCCCCCCCCAGCGCCTCTTCCCCCCCCAGCGCCTCTCTCCCCCCCCAGCGCCTCTCTCCCCCCCCAGCGCCTCTCTCCCCCCCAGCGCCTCTCTCCCCCCCAGCGCCTCTCTCCCCCCCAGCGCCTCTCTCCCCCCCAGCGCCTCTCTCCCCCCCAGCGCCTCTCTCCCCCCCAGCGCCTCTCTCCCCCCCAGCGCCTCTCTCCCCCCCAGCGCCTCTCTCCCCCCCAGCGCCTCTCTCCCCCCCAGCGCCTCTCTCCCCCCCAGCGCCTCTCTCCCCCCCAGCGCCTCTCTCCCCCCCAGCCTCTCTCTCCCCCCCAGCCTCTCTCTCCCCCCCAGCCTCTCTCTCCCCCCCAGCCTCTCTCTCCCCCCCAGCCTCTCTCTCCCCCCAGCCTCTCTCTCCCCCCAGCCTCTCTCTCCCCCCAGCCTCTCTCTCCCCCCAGCCTCTCTCTCCCCCCCAGCCTCTCTCTCCCCCCCAGCCTCTCTCTCCCCCCCAGCCTCTCTCTCCCCCCCAGCCTCTCTCGCCCCCCCAGCCTCTCTCTCCCCCCCAGCCTCTCTCTCCCCCCCAGCCTCTCTCTCCCCCCCAGCCTCTCTCTCCCCCCCAGCCTCTCTCTCCCCCCCAGCCTCTCTCTCCCCCCCAGCCTCTCTCTCCCCCCCAGCCTCTCTCTCCCCCCCAGCCTCTCTCTCCCCCCCAGCCTCTCTCTCCCCCCCAGCCTCTCTCTCCCCCCCAGCCTCTCTCTCCCCCCCAGCCTCTCTCTCCCCCCCAGCCTCTCTCTCCCCCCCAGCCTCTCTCTCCCCCCCAGCCTCTCTCTCCCCCCCAGCCTCTCTCTCCCCCCCAGCCTCTCTCTCCCCCCCAGCCTCTCTCTCCCCCCCAGCCTCTCTCTCCCCCCCAGCCTCTCTCTCCCCCCAGCCTCTCTCTCCCCCCCAGCCTCTCTCTCCCCCCCAGCCTCTCTCTCCCCCCCAGCCTCTCTCTCCCCCCCAGCCTCTCTCGCCCCCCCAGCCTCTCTCTCCCCCCCAGCCTCTCTCTCCCCCCCAGCCTCTCTCTCCCCCCCAGCCTCTCTCTCCCCCCCAGCCTCTCTCTCCCCCCCAGCCTCTCTCTCCCCCCCAGCCTCTCTCTCCCCCCCAGCCTCTCTCTCCCCCCCAGCCTCTCTCTCCCCCCCAGCGTCTCTCTCCCCCCCAGCCTCTCTCTCCCCCCTAGCCTCTCTCTCCCCCCCAGCCTCTCTCTCCCCCCCAGCCTCTCTCTCCCCCCCAGCCTCTCTCTCCCCCCCCAGCCTCTCTCTCCCCCCCCAGCCTCTCTTTCCGCCCCCAGCCTCTCTTTCCCCCCCGCCTCTCTTCCCCCCCCCCAGCCTCTCGTTCCCCCCCCCAGCCTCTCTCTTACTCCCCCCACCCCCCCCTCCCCCCCAGCCTCTTGCTATCGGCCCCCCCCCCCCCCCCGTCGGCTGCTTTCAGCCCCAGGCCTGCCGGGGGGGGGGGGGGTTGTTGGGGGGAGAGAGTCGGAACCTGCTTCTCGGCACCACGTGGATGGAATGATTTGGGCCAGGAAGAGGACGGAGCTTGACATGGGGTAGGGCTTGTCGCCTGTCAGTCAAAAAAGTGCAGTACGGGCAGGGGGTGGGGGGCTTGACAGACGCCTGTCTGTGAAAAAAGTGCAGTACAAATAGTTACATTGCTCAGCTAGTTAGCTGCTAGCTGTTCCCACGGTGCTGAAGTCGGCATTACAGGCTGTCATCACCACCAGTCTAGTTACCTCTCCAGGGCAAAGGAAATATCCATTTTTCCACAGAAAATTTCCTTCAGTGTAGTTGTGCTGTAACAACCATGAACTGTGCTTTTGGGAATGTACGGCTAGAAAGTATGGAATGAAAAAGCCAATTAAAAAAAGAACATGCTGAATCAATGGCACTCTGCAGTGAAGCTTGTCTCGGTGGGTCACTAATAAAAACAGCTCCAACGAGAGAAAAAAGGAAGAAAGACTTGCATTTATATAGGGCCTTTCATGACCACCAAAGCGCTTTTCAGCCAATGAAGTAGTTTTTGGAGTGTAGTCACTGTTGTAATGTCGGAAACGAAGCAGCCAATTTGCACACAGCAAGCTCCCACAAATTAGCAATGTGATAATGACCCAGGTAATCTATTTTTTTAATGTTGATTGAGGGATAAATATTGGCCCCAGGACACCGGGGATAACTCCCCTGCTCTTCTTCGAAATAGTGCCATGGGATCTTTTCTCTCCACTTGCGAGTGCAGACAGGGACTCGGTTTAACGTCTCATCCAAAAGACGGTATGTCAGTGCTCCCTCAGCACTACACTGGGAGCGTCCGCCTGCTCTGTTACACGGACCTAGTGCGCACACATATCGAGCTGGAAAGTGGGATTAGGCTGGATAGCTCTTTTTCGGCCGGCACAGACATGATGGGCCAAAATGGACTCTTTCTGTGCCGTAAATTTCTGTGATTCTATGATGGAATTTTACAATCCTATAACTGGTAAATGACCATTAGCTGGGACATGATTCAATTTACTACGAGAATGATCAAACTACAGGACACTGTTAATTGCAGCTTGCCCTCTAGCCTCTCTGACTACAAAGTGGGGATTGCTGCTCGAGTTAACCTGAGGAGGTCAGATGATCTTACAGACTCACTTCCTACAATTTAAGTGTTCGTCTGCAAATATTTTTTTTCTCTCTGCAGAAATAACGTTTCATTATTTCTTTCTCCTCTCTCTTAAATATATGTCAATATACATTTTTATCTGCCTTTTTATTTTCTTCCCTCCTTTGATTGTTTATTGATTAGTTTCCCTCTTTCTTTCTTTTTCATAAAAACATAGAAACATAGAAAATAGGTGCAGGCCATTTGGCCCTTCGAGCCTGCACCGCCATTCAATAAGATCATGACAGATCATTCACCTCAGTACCCCTTTCCTGCTTTCACTCCATACCCGTTGATCCCCTTAGCCGTAAGGGCCATATCTAACTCCCTCTTGAATATTTTCAATGAACTGGCATCAACAACTCTCTGCGGAAGGGAATTTCACAGGTTAACAACTCTCTGAGTGAAGAAGTTTCTCCTCATCTCACCTAAATGGCTTACCCCTTATCCTAAGACTATGTCCCCTGGTTCTGGACTTCCCCAACATCAGGAACATTCTTCCCGCATCTAACCTGTCCAGTCCCGTCAGAATCTTATATGTTTCTATGAGATCCCCTCTCATCCTTCTAAACTCCAGTGAATAAACATAAGAACATAAGAATTAGGAACAGGAGTAGGCCATCTAGCCCCTCGAGCCTGCTCTGCCATTTAAAAAGATCATGGCTGATCTGGCCGTGGACTCAGCTCCACTTACCCGCCCGCTCCCCATAACCCTTCATTCCCTTATTGGTTAAAAAACTATCTATCTGTGATTTGAATACATTCAATGAGCTAGCCTCAACTGCTTCCTTGGGCAGAGAATTCCACAGATTCACAACCCTCTGGGAGAAGAAATTCCTTCTCAACTCGGTTTTAAATTGGCTCCCCCGTATTTTGAGGCTGTGCCCCCTAGTTCTAGTCTCCCCGACCAGTGGAAACAACCTCTCTGCCTCTATCTTGTCTATCCCTTTCATTATTTTAAATGTTTCTATAAAATCACCCCTCATCCTTCTGAACTCTATTGAGTAAGACCCAGTCTACTCAATCTATCATCATAAGGTAACCCCCTCATCTCCGGAATCAGCCTAGTGAATCGTCTCTGTACCCCCTCCAAGGCTAGTATATCCTTCCTTAAGTAAGGTGACCAAAACTGCACGCAGTACTCCAGGTGCGGCCTCACCAATACCCTGTACAGTTGCAGCAGGACCTCCCTGCTTTTGTACTCCATCCCTCTTGCATGAAGGCCAACATTCCATTCGCCTTCCTGATTACCTGCTGCACCTGCAAACTAACTTTTTGGGATTCATGCACAAGGACCCCCAGGTCCCTCTGCACTGCAGCATGTTGTAGTTTCTCCCCATTCAAATAACATTCCCTTTTACTGTTTTTTTTTCCAAGGTGGATGACCTCACATTTTCCGACATTGCATTCCATCTGCCAAACCTTAGCCCATTCGCTTAACCTATCTAAATCTCTTTGCAGCCTCTCTGTGTCCTCTACACAACCCGCTTCCCCACTAATCTTTGTGTCATCTGCAAATTTTGTTACACTACACTCTGTCCCCTCCTCCAGGTCATATATGTATATTGTAAACAGTTGTGGTCCCAGCACCGATCCCTGTGGCACACCACTAACCACCGATTTCCAACCTGAAAAAGACCCATTTATCCCGACTCTCTGCTTTCTGTTCGCCAGCCAATTTTCTATCCGTGCTAATACATTTCCGCTGACTCCGCGTACCTTTATCTTCTGCAGTAACCTTTTGTGTGGCACCTGATCGAATGCCTTTTGGAAATCTAAATACACCTCATCCATCGGTACACCTCTATCCACCATGCTCGTTATATCCTCAAAGAATTCCAGTAAATTAGTTAAACATGATTTCACCTTCATGAATCCATGTTGCGTCTGCTTGATTGCACTATTCCTATCTAGATGTCCCGCTATTTCTTCCTTAATGATAGCTTCAAGCATTTTCCCCACTACAGATGTTAAACTACCTGCCTTTTGTCTGCCCCCTTTTTTAAACAGAGGCGTTACATTAGCTGCTTTCCAATCCACTGGTATCTCCCCAGAGTCCAGAGAATTTTGGTAGATTATAACGAATGCATCTGCTATAACTTCCGCCATCTCTTTTAATACCCTGGGATGCATTTCATCAGGACCAGGGGACTTGTCTACCTTGAGTCCCATTAGCCTGTCCAGCACTACCTCCCTCGTGATAGTGATTGTCTCAAGGTCCTCCCTTCCCACATTCCCGTGACCAGCAATTTTTGGCACGGTTTTGTGTCTTCCACTGTGAAGACCGAAGCAAAATAATTGTTTAAGGTCTCAGCCATTTCCACATTTCCCATTACTAAATCCCCCTTCTCATCTTCTAAAGGACCAACATTTACTTTAGTCACTCTTTTCCGTTTTATATATCGGTAAAAGCTTTTACTATCTGTTTTTATGTTTTGCGCAAGTTTACTTTCGTAATCTATCTTTCCTTTCTTTATTGCTTTCTTAGTCATAAAATTTTCCCAATCTTCTATTGGCCACCTTATACGCATTGGTTTTTAATTTGATACTCTCCTTTATTTCCTTGGTTATCCACGGCTGGTTATCCTTCCTCTTACTGCCCTTTTTCACTGGAATATATTTTTGTTGAGCACTATGAAAGAGCTCCTTAAAAGTCCTCCACTGTTCCTCACTTGTGCCACCGTTTAGTCTATGTTCCCAGTCTACTTTAGCTAACTCTGCCCTCATCCCACTGTAGTCCCCTTTGTTTAAGCATAGTACGCTCGTTTGAGACACTACTTCCTCACCCTCAATCTGTATTACAAATTCAACCATACTGTGATCACTCATTCCGAGAGGATCTTTTACTAGGAGATCGTTTATTATTCCTGTCTCATTACACAGGACCAGATCTAAGATAGCTTGCTCCCTTGTAGGTTCTGTAACATACTGTTCTAAGAAACAATCCCGTATGCATTCTATGAATTCCTCCTCCAGGCTACCCCATGCGATTAGATTTGACCAATCGATATGTAGGTTAAAATCCCCCATGATTACTGCCATTCCTTTTTCAGGCCCAGTTGATCCACTCTCTCCTCATATGATAGTCCAGCCATCCCTGGAATCAGTCTGGTGAACTTTCGATGCACTCTCTCAATAGCAAGAACGTCCTTCCTCAGATTAGGAGACCAAAACTGAACACAATATTCCAGGTGAGGCCTCACTAAGGGCCTGTACAACTGCAGTAAGACCTCCCTGCTCCTATACTCAAATCCCCTAGCTATGAAGGCCAATATACCATTTGCCTTCTTCACCGCCTGTTGTACCTGCATGCCCACTTTCAATGACTGATGAACCATGACACCCAGGTCTCATTGCATCTCCCCTTTTCCTAATCTGCCGCCATTCAGATAATATTCTGCCTTCGTCGTTTTGCCCCCAAAATGGATAACCTCACATTTAGCATATTATACTGCATCTGCCATGCATTTACCCACTCACCTAACCTGTCCAAATCACCCTGCAGCCTCTTAGCGTCCTACTCACAGCTCACACCGCCACCCAGTTTAGTGTCGTCTGCAAACTTGGAGATATTACACTCAACTCCTTCATCTAAATCGTTAATGTATATTGTAAAGAGCTGGGGTCCCAGCACTGAGCCCTGCGGCACTGCCTGCCATTGTGAAAAGGACCCGTTTATCCCGACTCTCTGCTTCCTGTCTGCCAACCAGTTCTCTATCCACGTCAGTACATTACCCCCAATACCATGCGCTTTGATTTTGCACACCAATCCCTTGTGCGGGACCTTGTCAAAAGCCTTTTAAAAGTCCAAATACACCACATCCACTGGTTCTTCCTTGCCACTCTGCTAGTTACATTCTCAAAATATTCCAGAAGATTCGTCGAGCATGATTTCCCTTTCATAAATCCATGCTGACTTGGACTGATCCTGTCACTGCTTTCCAAATGCATTGCTATTTCATCCTTAATGATTGATTCCAATATTTTCCCCACTACTGATGTCAGGCTAACCGGTCTATAATTACCCGTTTTCTCTCTCCCGCCTTTTTTAAAAAGTGGTGTTACATTAGCTACCCTCCAGTCCATAGGAACTGATCCAGAGTCGATAGACTGTTGGAAAATAATCACCAATGCATCTACTATTTCTATGGCCACTTCCTTCAGTACTCTGGGATGCAGACTATCAGGTCCCGGGGATTTAGCGGCCTTCAATCCCATCAATTTCCCTAACACAATTTCCCACCTAATAAGGATATCCTTCAGTTCCTCCTTCTCACTAGACCCACTGTCCCCTAGTACATTCGGAAGGTTATTTGTGTCTTCCTTCGTGAAGACAGAACCGAAGTATTTGTTCAATTGGTCTTCCATCTCTTTTTGTTCCCCATTATAAATTCACCTGAATCCGACTGCAGGGACCTACATTTGTCTTCACTAATCTTTTTCTCTTCACATATTTATAGAAGCTTTTGCAGTCAGTTTCTGTTTCAGTACCTTCTGTTTCTTCTGCATTTCCTCATTATTTCTCTTATTTTTTTCCCCTAATTTTTCCTTTGTTATAGATGTTTTTATTTGCCTTTCTGCTTTTCCCTATTTATTTTAATTTTACAGTCCCTGCAACTACCAGGCTGTGTCCTTTGCCATCTTCTTTGGCACTGTTTCGAAGAAGAGCAGGGGAGTGCTTCTCGGTGTCCTGACCAATATTCATCCTTCAGTCAACATCACTAAAAAAAAAACAGATGATCTAGTCATTATCTCATTGCTGTTTGTAGGAGCTACACTGCAACAGTGACTTCACTTTCAAAAGCACTCAATTGGTTGTAAAGCACTTTGGGACGTCCTGAGGTCGTGAAAGGCACTATATAAATGAAAATCTTTCTTTCATTCTTCCTTTCTTCTCTGATCCCACTCCAATCTTTGTTTTTCCTTATCTCCAGGTGTCATCCTCACAATTATCTGCTTCTCGTCGTACTATTCCCTGGCCTTCTCCCTGTAATCCAACTCCTCACTGTGACACTATGATTTCCCAGCTCGATCTCCTTCATATTCCACCTCAGTCTTTCTCCATTCCCGGGCTCTGAAGATAAAATTCTTCCAATGATAATTTCCTGCTGATTTCCTCTTTTTCATGGCAGCTATTGACAGGAGTAATTTCCCTCCTTCTTCTCCTCCTCTGTTGGGTTATCTCAATCAACGCAAGACCCATGCCCCATCCCAATACGGGCTTCACAACAGCAGCTGCTCCTGCCCCCCCCCATGATGCTGCCATTCTGCTGCTCAGATTTGAAACTTTACTCTTTATTTAGTTGCTTCAGAAGTGACTGAGATGATAAATGGTTGGCAACCAGTAACGAGTGGGGTGCCGCAGGGATCAGTGCTGGGACCCCAACTATTTACAATCTATATTAACAACTTGGAAGAAGGGACTGAGTGTAACGTAGCCAAGTTTGCTGACGATACAAAGATGGGAGGAAACCAATGTGTGAGGAGGACATAAAAAAGCTGTAAAAGGACATAGACAGGCTAAGTGAGTGGGCAAAAATTTGGCAGATGGAGTATAATGTTGGAAAGTGTGAGGTCATGCACTTTGGCAGAAAAAAAAATCAAAGAGCAAGTTATTATTTAAATGGAGAAAGATTGCAAAGTGCTGCAGTACAGTGGGACCTGGGGGTACTTGTGCATGAAACACAAAAGGTTAGTATGCAGGTACAGCAAGTGATCAGGAAGGCCAATGGAATCTTGGCCTTTATTGCAAAGGGGATGGAGTATAAAAGCAGGGAAGTCTTGTTACAGCTATACAGGGTATTGGTGAGGCCACACCTGGAATACTGCGTGCAGTTTTGGTTTCCATATTTACGAAAGGATATGCTTGCTTTCGAGGCAGTTCAGAGAAGGTTCACTAGGTTGATTCCGGAGATGAGGGTGTTGACTTATGAGGAAAGATTGAGTAGGTTGGACCTCTACTCATTGAAATTCAGAAGAATGAGAGGTGATCTTATCGAAACCTATAAGATTATGAGGGGCTTGACAAGGTGGATGCAGAGAGGATGTTTCCACTGATGGGGGAGACTAGAACTAGAGGGTATGATCTTAGAATAAGGGGCCGCCCATTTAAAACTGAGATGAGAAGAAATTTCTTCTCTGAGGGTTGTGAATCTGTGGAATTTGCTGCCTCAGAAAGATGTGGAAGCTGGGACATTATATAAATTTAAGACAGAAATAGACAGTTTCTTAAACGATAAGGGGTTATGGGGAGCAGGCAGGGAAGTGGAGCTGAGTCAATGATCAGATCAGCCATGATCTTATTGAATGGCGGAGCAGGCTCGAGGGGTCAGGTGGCCTACTCCTGCTCCTATTTCTTATGTTCTTATATCTTCATTGCTTACACTGAAATAAGTTATAAAGTGAATAGTTTACAGCTACCCGTGTCCTAACTCGCACCAAGTCCCACACACCCATCACCCCTGTGCTCGCTGACCTCCGTTGGCTCCCTCGATTTCAAAATTCTCATCCTTGTTTTCAAATCCCTCCATGGCCTCGCCCCTCCCTATCTCTGTAATCTCCTCCAGCCCCACAACCCCATGAGATGTCTGCGCTCCTCTAATTCTGCCGTCTTGAGCATCCCTGATTATAATCGCTCAACCATTGGCGGCCGTGCCTTCAGCTGCCTGGACCCCAAGCTCTGGAATTCCCTGCCTAAACTTCTCCGCCTATCCACCTCTCTTTCCTCCTTTAAGACGCTCCTTGAAACCTATCTCTTTAACCAAGCTTTTGGTCATCTGCCCTAATTTCTCCTTATATGACTTGGTGTCGATTTTTTGTCTTATAATACTCCTGCGAAGCACCTTGGGACGTTTTACTACATTAAAAACGCTATTCGTTGCAATGCATAATTTTTATCCAAACTGAGAGTGCGGAAATGATTTTAAAGGATATTACCAGAAAGAGGAAAGATTGAAGAGACTGGAGCTCTTTTCACTGGAAAAGAGAGACTAAAACGAGGCTTAATAAAGGTCTTAAAAATTATGGAAGAGTTTGATGGGGTGGATGTGGAGAAACTGTTTCCACTTGTGGGTGAGTCGAGAAGAAGGGGGTATATATGTATAAGATAGCCACTCACAAAAGGCAAACAAAACAAAGTGGCAGAGAAAATTAGTGAGAAAAGCAACCCAGAAAAGTGAAAAACTTTACATTAAGACCACCAAGTGATTTACAGATTTCTTCATTGACTTCTAGAGGCGATTTTAACCCTACTCGCTCAGCAGTTTAAAATCAACCTGTCCGAAAGCCACCATGATCACAGCATCTGCAATTTTAACCAGAGCAGGCAGCAAGAACACGCGCCCAGAGCCAACAGTGTCCTTCTTTACTTGTGCATGTTGCGGCCCGATGACATAATTGAGATCCGACTGTAATTTTAACTTTGGCCTGAGCGGGGAATCCACCTGGAGTTAAAATCGGGGAGACCCCCATTCATTGCCAAAATTTACAGCACAGAAGGAGACCATTCAGCCCATCGAGTCCATGCCGGCCAACAAAGAGCTATCCAGCCTAATCCCACTTTCCAGCTCATGGTCCGTAGCCCTGTAGGTTACGGCACTTCAAGTGCACATCCAAGTACTTTTAAAATGTGGTGAAGGGTTTCTGCCTCTACCACCCTTTCAGGCAGTGAGTTCCAGACCCCCACCACCCTCTGGGTGAAAACATTTCTCCTCAACTGCCCTCTAAACCTCCTACCAATGCCCCCCAGTTATTGACCTCTATGCTAAGGGAAATAGGTCTTTCATATCCACTCTATCTAGCCTATCTAGAAAGAAATGGTGTCTGCATAACTTTTACACATTTTCATTCAAGGGGGATTCTTTGTCGTTATTGGAGCGAAGAAGATCGTAGCAGAGTGGTGTGGCAGAGATGCTTCACATGACGTCACGCGCAAGCAATGCTACGATCGCTCTGCAGTGCAAGCGATATCATCACGTTGCATGTTTGAGGCAAATGGAACAACTCCCCCAACAACTTTTAAAGCATAATAACATTCCCATTTAGAAGCTGTAACTCCTGTACATACAAAACCTGTGTTTGTAGGCATTATGGTATAGGAGATTAATCAAATCTGTGCAGACAGTACATATATTTTACATATGTAAATTATATTAACTTAACATCCAGTGTACAAGTGGCACCTTTCCCCAATATTTAGACAACATTAATTTAGATAATGTTAAATCATTCATGAAGCTGCCGTCTGTACATATAATTTTACAGAAAAATTTTTTTTTTTGCCTTTATCTAAAGTGTACCGTTTAGAAGTGTACCGCACAATGTCAGCTGTGGCTCAGTGGGTAGCACACTTGCCTCTGAGTCAGAAGGTTGTGGGTTCAAGACCCCACTCCAGGAACTTGAGCACATAAATCTAAGCTGAAAATCCAGTGCAGTGCTGAGGGAGTGCTGCACTGTCGGAGGTGCCGTCTTTCAGATGAAACGTTAAACCGAGGCCCCGTTTGCTCTCTCAGGTGGACATAAAAGATCCCATGGCACTATTTCGAAGAAGAGCAGGGGAGTTATCCCCGGTGTCCTGGCCAATATTTATCCCTCAATCAATATAACAAAAACAGATTATCTGGGTCATTATCACATTGCTGTGTGTGGGAACTTGCTGTATGCAAATTGGCTGCCCCATTTCCCACATTACAACAGTGACTACACTCCAAAAGTACTTCATTGGTTGTAAAGCGCTTTGAAACGTCCAATGGTCGGGAAAGGTGTTATCTAAATGCAGGTTTTTTTCTTTTAGGAAGTTCTAAATAGGAAATGGGAAAAACTCTACCTCTGAGTCACCAGTGCCTCTCTCTAACTTCGCAAGTCCGAGCCCTGTATGGTTTTCAGTGTCGAGTAACCAGAAGTAAAAATCAGAAACATCGTTACTACCAATAGATACAACTACCGCTGACGCACCATTAAAGATTAGTAAGAGAGAAAAGAAAGACTTGCATTAATGTAGTGCCTGTCACGACCACCGGACCTCTCAAAGCGCTTTACAGCCAATGAAGTACTTTTTGAAGTGTAGTCACTGTTATAATGTAGGATAGTACAATGCAACGTTGCATCAAGACATCAGACCGACCTGATTAAGTATGCATTGAGCAGCACTCTCTTTAAAAACCTGATATATAATCAAAATACCGTGATATTGCTGGATCAATAATATTATGCTTTGCTGGCCATGACGATATGAAGATAAAGTGACAGCTGGAATTCTGTACAGTAGAACAGTAGGAAGAGAGCAATATTTTACAATCGAGCATAACCAATCTACTCTACTCCACCAAAGGGCTCTGTAATAAGCCCCAACATTGTTATGATGTGCAATGAGAAGGCTGGCTAATGGATCAAACTGTCCCATTAACCCAATAATGGGCCCCAAATCCTGAAACTGGATTATCGGGATCGGTGTATCCTGACACTGGACTGCTGGGTCTGTGGATCATCAGTCTGGGCTGGATTCCAACCCCTATCCCAGAGAGGGTAATAAACCCATATGCATTCTGTTTGAGTTTCACCAAACCCGAGACCATAAATTCAATGGATAGCAAGAGCTCCAGAGTCCGGGAATATGGAAGTTTGCGATTGTAACTTTAATTATTTAGCAGTAATCAGTACAAAGACACCCTTGATGAGACGAGTCATTTTTTGGTTTGTTTTATTATCAAAGTGTTCATCCTTAACCCAAACTAGATTTTAGAACTTTTAGGAAATTTGACCAGAGTAATTCAGCTGGAGACGGGTAGATTCAAGAGATTCAGCAGCTGAATTTCAGACAACAGCTTTGAGTTCAGGTTCCTCAGATCCATTTTATCCTTGAACTCACTCGTTTCACTTAAGTTGACTTTCACTAGTTCTCGTCCAGAGTATTGAACAGAGTATCATACAATACTGAGGTACCCAAACACCAGGGAGTGGGGGTGGTCAGGAAGCTGGCAGAGTTCAATTCTGACCACGTGAATCATTATAACCCAATCATTATAACCCAATCTACAGAAAAGCCAGCGACCCAAACCAACATAACCCCAGCCTGTTAGCGTAATTTTTAAAAATGTATTAATTCTCGGGATGTGGGTGTCATTGGCAAGGCCGTCATTTATTGCCCATCCCGAGTTGCCCTTGAGAAGGTGGTGGTGAGCCGCCTTCTTCAACTGCTGCAGTCTTGCTGACTTTGCCATAGTGGTTTGGTACAACTGAGTGGCTTGCTAGGCCATTTCAGAGGAGCAGTTAAGAGTCTGGAGTCACATGTAGGCCAGACCGGGTAAGGACGGCATGTTTCCTTCCCTAAAGGACATTAGTGAATCAGATGGGTTTTTACGACAATCCGGTAGTTTCATGGTCACCATTACTGATACAGGTTGAACCTCTCCTGTCCGGGACTCTCTGGTCCGGAAACATCGGTGGTTCGACATTAGTTTGCGGAACTGCCGCTTTGCATGGGTGATGTCCTGGCTTCCCGCGCTTCCGCAAAGTTTGTTTATGTGCGGCCGGCAGTCCTGGCTCTCAGTGTTCTGTGCTATTATTTAGCTCTAATTTACCCCTAAATGAGAAGGAGATCAGTGAGCAGCACTCTACGGGTACCAGTAAGCCTAGGTTAGGCGTATGCTTATGTAGTGTGTTTTGGTACAGTCATTGGGAAGGTGGCTCAACCGTGGCTAACAAGGGAAATTAAGGATAGTGTTAAAACCAAGGAAGAGGCATATAAATTGGCCAGAAAAAGTAACAAACCTGAGGACTTGGAGAAATTTAGAATTCAACAGAGGAGGACCAAGGGTTTAATTAAGAGGGGGAAAATAGAGTACGAGAGGAAGCTTGCAGGGAACATAAAAACTGACTGCCAAAGCTTCTATAAATATGTGAAGAGAAAAAGATTAGTGAAGACAAATGTAGGTCCCTTGCAGTCGGATTCAGGTGAATTTATAATGGTGAACAAAGAAATGGCAGACCAATTGAATAAATACTTCGGTTCTGTCTTCACGAAGGAAGACACAAATAACCTTCTGAATGTACAAGGGGACAGTGGGTCTAGTGAGAAGGAGGAACTGAAGGATATCCTTATTAGGTGGGAAATTGTGTTAGGGAAATTGATGGGATTGAAGGCCGCTAAATCCCCGGGGCCTGATAGTCTGCATCCCAGAGTATTTAAAGAAGTGGCCCTAGAAATAGTGGATGCATTGGTGATCATTTTCCAACAGTCTATCGACTCTGGATCAGTTCCTATGGACTGGAGGGTAGCTAATGTAACACCACTTTTTTAAAAAGGCGGGAGAGTGAAAACGGGTAATTATAGACCGGTTAGCCTGACATCAGTAGTGGGGAAAATGTTGGAATCAATCACAGTGCATTTGGAAAGTAGTGACAGGATCGGTCCAAGTCACTATGGATTTATGTAAGGGAAATCCTGCTTGACGAATCTTCTGGAATTTTTTGAGGATGTAACTAGCAGAGTGGACAAGGGAGAACCAGTGAATGTGGTGTATTTGGACTTTCAAAAGGCTTTTGACAAGGTCCCGCACAAGAGATTGGCGTGCAAATTCAAAGCGCATGGAATTGGGGGTAATGTACTGACATGGATAGAGAACTGGTTGGCAGACAGGAAGCAGAGAGTCGGGATAAACGGGTCCTTTTCAGAATGGCACGCAGTGACTAGTGGAGTGCTGCAGGGCTCGATGCTGGGACCTCAGCTCTTTACAATATACATTAACGATTTGGATGAAGGAGTTGAGTGTAATATCTTCAAGTTTGCAGATGACACTAAACTGGGTGGCAGTGTGAGCTGTGAGGGAAACGCTAAGAGGCTGCAGGGTGACTTGGACAGGTTAGGTGAGTGGGCAAATGCATGGCAGATGCAGTATAATGTGGCCAAATGTGAGGTTATCCATTTTGGGGGCAAAACCACGAAGGCAGAATATTATCTGAATGGCGGCAGATTAGGAAAAGGGGAGATGCAATGAGACCTGGGTGTCATGGTTCATCAGTCATTGAAGGTTGGCATGCAGGTACAACAGGCGGTGAAGAAGGCAAATAGTATGTTGGCCTTCATAGCTAGGGGATTTGAGTATAGGAGCAGGGAGGTCTTACTGCAGTTATACAGACCCTTAGTGAGGCCTCACCTGGAATATTGTGTTCAGTTTTGGTCTCCTAATCTGAGAAAGGATGTTCTTGCTATTGAGGGAGTGCAGCGAAGGTTCACCAGACTGATTCCAGGGATGGCTGGACTGTCATATGAGAAGAGACTGGATCAACTGGGCCTTTATTCACTGGAGTTTAGAAGGATGAGAGGGGATCTCATCGAAATGTATAAGATTCTGACGGGACTGGATTGGTTAGATGCGGGAAGAATGTTCCCGATGTTGGGGAAGTCCAGAACCAGGGGACATAGTCTTCGGATAAGGGGTGGGCCATTTAGGACTGAGATGAGGAGAAACTTCTTCACTCAGGGAGTTGTTAACCTGTGGAATTCCCTGCCGCAGAGAGGCCAGTTCATTGGATATATTCAAGAGGGAGTTCGATATGGCCCTTACGGCTAAGGTGATCAAGGGGTATGGAGAGAAAGCAGGAAAGCGGTACTGAGGGAATGATCAGCCATGATCTTATTGAATGGCGGTGCAGGCTTGAAGGGCTAAATAGCCTACTCCTGCACCTATTTTCTATGTTTCTATGTCATATACTGACCTCTCGTGGTTCGGAAAATTCAGTGTTTTGGCACCGGTCAGGTCCCGAGGGTGCACAGAGGTCCAACCTGTACTAGCTTTTTATTCCAGATTTGTTTAATTAGCTGAATTTAAATTCCCCAGCTGCCATGGTGGGATTTGAACTCATGTCTCCTGGATCATTAATCCAGGCCTCCAGTCCAGTAACATAACCACTATGCTACCGTTCCCCATCAGTGATTGCTTTACGAGCTGTGCAAAATGTCCTTCATCAATGTTGTTATTCCTATCTAGGGACCTGAAGGAAAACCTGGGAAGTCTGGGGAGAGGGGAAAACCTGGCAGAAAGGTTAGTCGTGCCTATATTATTTTTAATAGTATCAAAAAAGATACATCTATTTGCTTGCTTTTACCTACACATTTATCCGACTGTTTATCTGCTTAGTTATGTTACTTATCTGCGGCATAGCTAAGACTGCCTATTTCCACCTCTGTAACATCGTCCTTCTCCGCCCTTGTCGCAGATCATCCGCTGCTGAAGCCCTCATCCATGCCTTTGTTACCTCTAGACTTGACTATTCCAAGGCACTCCTGTCTGGCCTCCCACATTCTATCCTACATAAACTTAAGCTCATCCAAAACCTGGATGCATGTATCCTAACTCACACCAAGTCCCACTCACCCATCACCCCTGTGCTCACTGATCTATATTAGCTCCTGTTTAAGCAACGCCTTGATTTCAAAATTCTCATCCTTGTTTTCAAATCCCTCCATGGCCTCGCCCCTCCCGATCTCTGTAATCTCCTCCAGCCCCACTACCCCAAGTGAAGTCTGCGCTCCTCTAATTCTGCCCCCTTGACTAGAATCACTCCACCATTTGGTGCTGTGCCTTCTGTTGCCTGGGCCCTAAGCTCTGGAACTCCCTGCCTGAACCTCTCCGCCTCTCTACTTCTCTTTCTTCCTTTAAGGTGCTCTTAATACCTACCACTTTTACCAAGCTTTTGGTCATCTATCCTAATTTCTCCTCATGTAGCTCGGTGTCAGATTTTTTGTCAGATAATATTCCTGTGAAGCGCCTTGGGAGGTTTTACTATGTCAAAAGCACTATATAAATACAAGTTGTTGTTGTTTGCAAAAAAGTGTCAGTCTGTGGTTACTTCAATGTATCTACCTCTCTGTATACTTGTCTTTCATTTATTCATGTACGTTTCCCTCATAATTTGATGCACTTTCCTGTTTATTTCTGTTTCGGCCTTCTAGATTAGTAATGTACCGTTCTAACATCCAAGAGTTAAATCCAGTTAAAAGTACCAAATCGACCCGCACCCTGATAATATATAAGTGGTAAAGAGTTGCAGAGATAGGCAGCTCGATAACTCTCGAGTCTGACTGTAGCCCTTCTCAAATGATGTCTGTTGAAGGTACCACATTCAGAACTCATATCAAAACAATGTGAAAGTTACAAGGGTGTGTCATTTCCTCGGTGACCTTGGAACAGATCCATCAACAAACTGTAAAACTATTCAATCCCTGGATGTTAATAGCATTCTTCCACCTCCCCCCACAAGCAATATTAAGATGGATGGATTTTCTGTGTAAATTATTTGTTCGCACATCATCAAAGCAAAAGCTGAATAATCGGAGATGGGTTGTGTCAGCTGTGGAGAAAAATGTTTTTTTCAATTAATTCTTGTAAATAAAAGGTATTTGCTGGGGCCAGTGCCAATGACAATGCTGAAATGGAAGGGAGGCTGCTACCTCTGGAAAAATAGCTTGTATCCCATCCAACAATAGCCACATGCCCACTCAAATCGCTTCTCCACACCCCCATCCCAGCATCCACTCTGAGGATTGTCACTGCTCAGACCATACAAAGCCCAGGTGATTTTCCTATCGCCTTCCCCTTCTAAAGTTAAATTATTTGATAAATTCCAGGTGCTTGTTTCTTGGGACTGTGCTGTTATTTGCGATTTGCACTCCCAATACCTACCTCGCCCTTTACACAGCGCGCTGGAATCACAAAAGAGCTGGCCGGTGATGAAATCCTTGTTAACCCTTTCGTGTGTTGTGCGTTGCAGGGTAGCAAAGGCCACTTCGGACATCTAGGAGAGACCGGACCCACAGGAGAGCAAGGACCCGAGGGAACCCAGGGGCCCAAGGGGTCTCGAGGAACACGAGGATCTATGGTAATCGGCTTCGTAAATACAACATGTTTTACTGAATTAAACCTCCCTGTCAATCTCTCATCCACTAAAAGCTAATAAGGAGTTAGTTCTTAACCCACGAAAGTACTGGCAGACTGTCGGTTTTTCCACAGTTAAGCACAGTCGACTTTCTGTATATTGTTTCATTTAATTGCTGCACAAAAGGTATGTTATAGTTAGGATTATTATAATAAATGATTTACCATTAATAAAGGAGACACAAATAATGCATGTTGAATCAGAAGCTATGGTGTGTAGGAGTGCAACCCACTTAATTGCCTGTGCTAGCTACAGACGAGTAAGGATGGAATATTAAATGGCAATAAGAGGCTGAAAAAGTACAATATATCATTGGCAGCGCTGAACAATTTGCGCAGAGGGGTCTGTACGCTGAACAGAGTATTGCATGCAGAGGCTTTGTATACCGAACAGTATTGCATGTGGACATTGTACATTGAGCAAGACATTGCATGCAGAGGCTTTGGACACTAGGCAGGACATTGCATGCAAATGGTCCACACACTGAATGGCACATTGTGTGCAGCAGTTCTGAATGCTGAACAGCGCAGTAGATACAGGAGGTAAACGATCATATTACAGCGTGAGACACTGGAAGATGAGGCCAGACAGACAGCATGTGTTAGTTGTGCAATACATTTCTAGAAAGGGAATATTATTGATGTGCTAATCTATGTTTATCAAAACTGATGGATTAAAATGGCATTTTATTAAAAACTTTCCTCTTGTTTTTGCAGTGTTGAGTAAAATATGTTTGTGTAAAAGTTGTCAGTACATGATGTGCTTTTCTCAGCTTGCAGTATCTGTTATCAGAAGTTCCACTGAACTTTACACATTCAGATTTACCAGGTCCTGGTCGGCACTGCAAAAGCGAAACTAACTAATGTATTTAACTTATTTTCTAATGAATGGATGAGTAAAATTATTTCAAATTTACAAAGGCACCGTTATCTCCGCTTGATTCCGGATTCAGCTGCCTGATGAGTTTTTTTCCCCCCTCTTTGGCAGGGCGCTCCTGGTCGCATGGGAGCTCAGGGTGAACTAGGGCTGGCAGGGTATGAGGTAAGGACACTTCGCTACACAGACTGTAGTAATGTTTACTCCACCGTATAACAGGAAACAGCGCAGGTCTGAAAACGAAATTGAACATTTCTCAGCTAATGCTTCTCAACCTGTAACCTTCTAAATTAACTGTGTGAGGACTGCAGTAACATCACCAGACCATCGGTTGGGGGCTAATTAGGGTGCTAATGGCGGCATGGCGATAAATTTAGTTGCGTCTGCATTCACAAAATTCATTAGCTGGGCCCCGAGTGTGGGGCTGAGCGCTAAGGGAAGCATTCCACAGCTCTGTTAGGGCGTTAAGCTGGCTGAGCAACTGAAAATCCCGAGCTAAACAGCCGGCCTCGGAACGTCCTGAGAGAGGCTTCCGTAGGGAAAAAAAAATCGGCAAAAAAACCCACCAAAAACATTCCCAATACCAAACTGACGCCACATAAACATAAAATCGCAAAAATAAAAAACAATCACAATCACCTCAGGTAGACATTCCTTCTCTCACCGCGGCCAGAACAGCTCGGACTGCCCGCTTTCCCAGGCGGTTCCACTAGGGGGCGCAGCAAGGCGCTACGGATCCCCCAGAAAACAGATTTCAAAACAGTGTCACAACCGGGGGCCGTTGCACACCGGCTCGCCGCGCCCCCCGCAAAACGGGCATCGAATGTCCTGGCGGGGCGCTGGAAGCTGATCACTCATCCATCCAGCAATGATTTCCGCCACCCATTACATAAGAACATAAGAACATAAGAATTAGGAACAGGAGTAGGCCATCCAGCCCCTCGAGCCTGCTCCGCCATTCAACAAGATCATGGCTGATCTGGCCGTGGACTCAGCTCCACTTACCCGCCCGCTCCCCGTAACCCTTAATTCCCTTATTGGTTAAAAATCTATCTATCTGTGACTTGAATACATTTAATGAGCTAGCCTCAACTGCTTTCTTGGGCAGAGAATTCCACAGATTCACAACCCTCTGGGAGAAGAAATTCCTTCTCAACTAGGTTTTAAATTGGCTCCCCCGTATTTTGAGGCTGTGCCCCCTAGTTCTAGTCTCCCCGAGCAATGGAAACAACCTCTCTGCCTTTATCTTGTCTATCCCTTTCATTATTTTAAATGTTTCTATAAGATCACCCCTCATCCTTCTGAACTCCAACGAGTAAAGACCCAGTCTACTCAATCTATCATCATAAGGTAATCCCCTCATCTCCGGAATCAGCCTAGTGAATCGTCACTGTACCCTCTCCGGGGCACGAACAGAAGCGGCAACGGACTGAATTTCTGCCCGCATGTATTCTTCTTTGTTCTTGAGATGTGGGTGATGCCTGTATGGCCACAATTAGCGCACTCGACCAGGGTAACAATTATTTTTTTTTACAACTGAGAGGCTTGCTACTCTGCTTCAGAGAGCGTAAAGGGTCATCCACAATGTAAGCATGTGCAGGCCAGAGCAAATTGGGTTGGGGGGTGGGGGCAGGATGGTGACGGGGTCCCTTCCCGGAAGGAAAGTGTCTTCTGGCACTGGCCCAGAAATGATCAGATTTATTGAATTCAATCTAACTTCCTATGGTGAGATTTGAACTCGCATCCTCTGGATTTCTAGTCCTTGACCAAAAGGCCGCCGTCATTGGCTGTTGCTGCACTGCCATGGATGCTGCCTGACCTGCTGAGTATTTCCAGCTTTTTCTGTTTTTATTTTCATATTTCCAGAATCTGTGATTTTTTTTTATATATCATAACCACTGCACCCGCTGTGCCCTAGAACACTGATGTAAAACCAAGGTGAGTATTTCATCCAGTCAGCACTATAGACTTTACTGTCTCTTCCTGCAATGTGAATGATTAAAGTACTTGTTGCTTGACATCACTCAGCAAACCAGAGGTGAATTATGTGTGTTGCGAGGGTATTAGTACCATAGAGGTTTACAGCACGGAAGGAGGCCTTTTGGTCCATTATGTCTGCATCGATTCTGTGTTAAAACAATCCAAGACTAATCCCACTGCCCCACTGCTCCAAATGTTTATCTACTCTTCCCTTGAAAGATGTAACGGCCTCTGCCTCAACTACTCCCTGTGGCAAGGTATTCCATGCTATAACCTGCCGCTGGCAAGCACATTACTGAACAGGCCTGACAAAAGTTCCCAGTATGAATCTGCACCTTTAGCAAAGGAGTGGAGAAACATTGGGCAAACAAAAAAAATGATCAAGATAGCGGATAGGTAGCCTGTGCATTCCATCAGATACTCCCTTCTACTCTTGTCATTGTGTTAATAGCATATTCTGCTTACAGTACCAGATATGAATGTGAGCCAGCCATAACAGAGGAAGAGCATCATCTGATTGATACAACATTTACTGCAATGTAACTACAAATACATTTACAGGAAGATATCGTGGAATCATAGACATTTACAGCATAGAAGGAGGCCATTCGGCCCATTGTGTCCGTGCCGGCCGACAAAGAGCTATCCAGCCTAATCCCACTTTCCAGCTCTCGGTCCGTAGCCCTGTAGGTTACGGCACTTCAGGTGCACATCCAAGTACTTTTTAAATGCTGTGAGGGTTTCTGCCTCTACCACCCTTTCAAGCAGTGAGTTCCAGACCCCCACCACCCTCTGGGTGAAAATATTTCTCCTGAAATCCCCTCAGTGACTACACTCCAAAAGTACTTCATTGGCTGTAAAGTGCTTTGAGACGTCTGGTGGTCATGAAAGGTGCTATATAAATGCAAGTTTACTTTCTCACATACCAACCTCCCCCCCCCCCCTCCCCCCCCCCCCCCACACACACACACACACACACATTTCTGAAGAGAGGCATTACCTCTGGCAAAATTGGGAAAAACTTTGGTAATTTCCTTCTGACCCCAAGGCAGTGAAGCAAGGCTCCAGGAGACAGTGGTTCTCTGTGACTCTTCACAACCTCAGCAAACTAGCAACTTACCCCTATCGTTGACAATGGCCTCTTCTCTCAGCAGCAGGTACCCATGTTGCTGGTGTATGGTGATTGAGGCAATCAACGATGCCCTCCGTTTCATTAAGTGCTTTGAACCCATAGTTACTAGGATTTACCGAGTATACAGGAACTGTTTATTGCTTCACACACTTGGGGAACCCAACTTTTACCTCATTTATCCTCTTCCTCCTTCTCTGGTTTCAGTGTCGTGATGAAATGCCACTTTATGAAACCGTTGCTTCCAGTTATTCAGCCAGGAGAGATTAGAATCCAGGCCCTTCACTCGTATTCAGTAACGTCCATAAATTTTCTGTGATAAATTCGATACATGCCCCGATACAAAAACAAAATGCCATGACAAGTCCAATTACTTCTGTATCAGATGCTGGCTTAAAGGAATCAAGAGCAAACGCATTCAGATTGGAACGCTACTTGTCATATGATAATGTTAACAAACTGATTTCAATCTTTATTATTTCAATGTGCTGACCAATTCTATTACATATTAACACTGTATCCCAAGGAGATTTAAAATCAAATTTCCCCCCCTACAGACAATAGCGAGTAATTTTAAACTAACCATCCAAGCTCCCCGGCAGGAAACTGACAAGATTGGACCAGCTGCCCGTCTTACACCTTGCTGATGTTTCTTCCAAATTGTCTTTGTTGCCACAACCTGTTTATTCAGTGGGTAGCACACTCGCCTCTGAGTCAGAGGGTTGTGAGTTCAAGTCCCATTCCAGGAAGTTGAGCACAAAAATCCAGCCTGACACTCCAGTGCTGAGGGAGTGCTACACTGTCGGAGGTGCCGTCTTTCGGATGAGCCGATAAAACCCACAGTATCCCATGGTACTATTTCAAAGAAAAGCAGGGGAGTTATCCCCAGTGTCCTGGCCAATATTTATCCCGCAATCACCATAACAAAAAAACAGATTATCTGGTTATTGTAGGGGTAAAAAGGAGGCTTCTCTCCCTCGGGGTGGATTAACTGATTTAGTTCATCGACACCTCGCCCAGCTCCAACTGTATAATGACCATGGAAGTAAACAAATGTAACCTCAGGTTTACCGGCTTTATTTCGAGCAATGGGAAGGTTCAGTCTAAACCTTCGAAATAAAAGAGTTTTCAATTATAATTTATACAGGTTTTGAAGAGGAGCTACCCTCCTACAAAATCATCAATAGGTCTATTGCTGTCAGCGAAGTTACATTGATTTGTCGACTCTTATCAGATTGGCTCTATGGTACATGCAATTGTCCATCTCCCATTATTGTGTTGTTCCATTTTGTAAGTCGCCTAGAATGACTGTACTAAAATATTGGCTTCCTTATCTCTTCCTCAGAGACTTCTAATCAAAAACTGCTGACTTTGGCTGTTTAAGTGTTACTAAGGTTAAGGATACAGTTTAACGCGTTACTGCTTTGTGCTATACCTACATAAGCAAGTTTTACATACATAGGCAGTTTCTCAGACCCTCCTAATACTGATTAGTTCACTATCTTCAGCACTGTTCTGACCACCTATTTGCAACTTCTACAATTTATCCCTTACAATTTGCAACTCTTACAATTTATCCCTTACAGTCATTATCACATTGCTGTTTGTGGGAGTTTGGTGTGCGCGTATTGGCTGCCGCGTTTCCCACATTACAACTTTGACTACACTTCAGAGGTACTTCATTGGCTGTGAAGCGCATTTGAGACGTCCAATGGTCATGAAAGGCGTTCTATAAATCTAAGTTTTTCTTTTCTTTAAATTTTCTGTGCCGGCTCGGTATTTCAGATGGTAAAGTTCGTGAGCGGCCTGTGCGGGGCCGTCCAGATTACTGCGAGGCTGCTCACGCACACACACACAGCTTAGAGGGGAACATTTCACCTACCCCGATCTTACTTTTCCTACTTTTATCAGAATGGCATATGTCTGTGTCCAAGTTGTGCCATGCGCCTTTCATGAAGGCGAAATATATGTCTGCAATAAATGTGAGACATGCCACTGATAAAGCTGGCAATCCGCTGTCTTTTTTTTTACAAGTGGCATGTCTCACATTTACCATTGTAACACACCATTGTCACATGGAGTATGCAGCCACCTTGTCACAGATTAGTATAAAGCACAGCGACCTGTACAAGAGTCACAGTTGCTACCCTTGCAGCTTTTTATCCTGTGCTGGTCATAGAGAATGTCACGATGCTTTTAATAGTAAAGTGCTGGTCTGAAATGCTGTATAACTGCTTGTACCTGAATAAACTTTAATTTGGTTGTCACTAGAAAATTGAAAACTTTTTTTTTGCCTTTCACAGGGACATAAAGGGCCACCGGGACCAAAAGGACCACCTGGTCCCAAAGGTGAAAAGGTAAAGTAGCCTCATTTTTAAACTTAGCTTTTAATTTCTCTGCAGTGAGTTAAACTGTGTTTCTGGCAGCAACAACAGAATAAAATAAACAGGGAACTGCATGCAGAGTACATCAGCCCCGCAATCTGCAGCTGCCTCTCCAATCAATTCAGTTTATACAACTCAGTCGCGATTCAGTGACCGATGCCTATCGGCCATCTCACTGACACATGCCCGAGGCTCTGAACTGTACTCACTTTCAATGTGCCTAATTAAGTCATTACACAAACGATTCTGCTCACGCTGGCCAATATCTAATTCTATACATACTGATGAGTCAGTCCGCAGTTGCACACATCTGGAAGTGAGTTTGTGCCTTGAAGGCTGGGCCGAATCAGAGATGAAACAGTCTTCACGTGCAGTAGATTGTTTTACACTTTATAGAGGCCTCTTCAGCTCTGTGAATCTTCAGCACATTGCAGTTCCCTTCAATCTTTTTCTTTTTGGTGGCAGGGGGGCGGGGGGCGGGGGGGGGGGGGGGGGAGAAATATTGTGTTTATTTTTATTGAAACTCAATATTGAGTTGTCTGTAGAGGGAGGAGCTAGAGGTGCAGTTCTGCACCTGTGATATTGTGGTTCTGAGATGCTCTGATATGGTACGGTGCAGTATCATAGAAACATAGAAAATAGGTGCAGGAGCAGGCCATTTGGCTCTTCGAGCCAGCACCACCATTCAATATGATCATGGCTGATCATGCAACTTCAGTACCCCACTCCTGCTTTCTCTCCATACCCCCTGATCCCTTTAGCTATAAGGGCCACATTTAACTCCCTTTTGAATATATCCAATGAATTGGCCTCAACAACTTTCTGTGGTAGAGAATTCCACAGGTTCACAATTCTCTGGGTGAAAAAGTTTCTCCTTATCTCGGTCCTATATGGCTTACCGCTTATCCTTAGACTGTGGCCCCTGGTTCTGGACTTCCCCAACATCGGGAACATTCTTCCTGCATCTAACCTGTCCAATCCCGTCAGAATTGTATGTGCTTCTATGAGATCCCCTCTCATTCTTCTAAATTTCAGTGAATATAAGTCTAGTCAATCCAGTCTTTCTTCATATGTCAGTCCTGGAAATCCAGGGAATCTGTCTGGTGAACCTTCACTGCACTCCCTCAATAGCAAGAATATCCTTCCTCAGATTAGGAGACCAAAACTGCACACAATACTCAAAGTGTGGTCTCACCAAGGCCTTGTACAACTGCAGTAAGACCTCCCTGCTCCTATACTCAAATCCTCTCGCTATGAAGGCCAACATGCCACTTGCTTTCTTTACTGCCTGCTGTACCTGCATGCCTACTTTCAATGACTGATGTACCATGACACCCAGGTCTCATTGCACCTCCCCTTTTACTAATCTGTCACCATTCAGATAATAATCTGCCTTCCTGTTTTTGCCACCAAAGTGGATAACCTCACATTTATCCACATTATACTGCATCTGCCATGCATTTGCCCACTCGCCTAACTTTCCAAGTCACCCTGCAGCCTCTAAGCATCCACCTCACAGCTTACAATGCCACCCAGCTTAGTGTCATCTGCAAACTTGGAGATATTACATTCAATTCCTTCGTCTAAATCATTAATATATATTGTAAATAGCTGGGAGCCAAGCACTGAACCTTGCGGTACCCCACTATCCTTTTCCTTTGTTTCCTTTGTTAGCCACGGTTGAGCCACCTTCCCCGTTTTATTTTTACACCAGACAGGGATGTACAATTGTTGTAATTCATCCATGTGATCTTTAAATGTCTGCCATTGCCTGTCCACCGTCAACCCTTTAAGTATTATTCGCCAGTCTATTCTAGCCAACACGTCGCATACCATCGAAGTTACCTATCTTTAAGTTCAGGACGCTAGTCTCTGAATTAACTGTGTCACTCTCTATCTTAATGAAGAATTCTACCATATTATGGTCACTCTTCCCCAAGGGGTCTCACACGACAAGATTGCTTAATTAATCCTCTCTCATTACACAAGACCCAGTCTAGGATGGCCTGCTCTCTAGTTGGTTCCTCGACATATTGGTCTAGAAAACCAATCTATATGTTAGCCCAATCTATATGTAGATTAAAGGCTATCCGCACAGGCCCGGGATTTGCACTTGACTACCCCTAATTGTGGGAGTATAAATGCATTTAATTTCTTTAAAAAGTCATCTGTATTCTACTTCGTCGTCTCCAGGAAGTAGATTTTTTTTAATTTGAAAATTGCTAGATTGGCCAGTGTGAAGGTTCTGATGTATAAAAATAGTTGTTTCATAACTTTTAAATCCACTGCATTGGATTATTAAAAATAGAATTTTAAAGTCTTTACCTTCCGAGGAAAACCTTTCTCCCCAACCTCCTCCTCCCCCTGCAACCCCCGCACCCCTACCACCTTCTCTCCTCGTACATCCTTCCTAAACCATGCATCGCTTGCAGCTAAGCAGTTGGGACAGACAGATTGGGAGCAAAATGCTATTAATGACTACAACAATCCGATAGATAAATCCACCCCCCCTCCCCCCCGGAATGTATTTGCTTCATGGGTTCTTTGTTTAAGAATTCATAGCAACACATTGCTATTAAGAACTAGTTGGTTTATTAACAAAGGTTTAACAATCACACTACACATTACCAGTTCATCCATCAAACTCACCACCACCTGCCTCATCGTGGATTCCACGAACCCAACTGGCTGGGGTTTTATTGAGTCTCTCACAATTCAACAGCTCTACAAACCTGTGAGCATACTCACAGGTGCATACATTACACTCCCCACCCCCAGGGTAATGCTTCTACTCCACTCACTACTACCTTCTCTTCACAACTGAGATCGATAACTCAGCACAGTGGGGATAGAGCCTGTGTCTCTCACTCTGTACCACTGTGCAATGGTGCTTTAACCGTCAGAAAGTAACAATTTTGATTCTGAAACTCCCACAGCTGGATTCCTGGGATTTGGGTAAGAACCCAGCTCTGCCAGGATTCGTTTAAGGTCACATTTTCCACTGGGAGCGAGAAAGATTCCTTCACTGCCCCTGTCCCCACATCAAGGCGGCATGCCTGGGGGATTTCTATACTCGTTATGCTTTATAAGGCCTCAGCATAACTCTGGCCATGTGAATACCATTGAAGCTGTTCATAAAATAAAAACAGACCTTACCCCGACCTGCAAGAAAATGGCTCGCTTTTGGGGCTGAAGATTTAAAATAAGTGCTTCATCTTCAGCCCGAGAGGGGGTTCGGAGCACGGCACTCAGCCGTCAGGTGCTCTGTTCCTAGGGACAGAGGCCCAAAGGTGCCGACCCCATTCCAGGTGCAAGGACAGGGGTCACCAGCACCTGCAAGAGGTGCATTCGGACACGCCCACATTGGGACAGACGCGCTGGGTGTGCCCTTGCAGGTGCCCGTGAGCCATGCAGTTTAGGATCGGGTCTTCACCTTCGGGCCTCAGTGGCCAGAGGCGGAACCTCTCCCAGGGTCTCTTGGGATATAGAAATCCCAGGTACAGGGGACAGGCGAAGGAATCCTCCTCCATCCCAGAGGAAAATGTGACCTTAAAGGAATGCTGCAGAATCCTGGCACAACTGGGTCCTTGCCCAAATCCCAGGAATCTGGCTGTGGGAGTTTCAGAACCAAAGTAGTTACTTTCTGATGGTGCTGATGGTGTTATAGCACCATTACACAGTGGCACAGAGTGGAGAGACACAGGCTTTATCCCACTGTGCTGAGTTATCAATCTCAGCTGTGAAGAGAAGGCAGTAGTGAGTGGAACAGAAGTCCATTTCTCTATCCATTTCCTCTGAGTGTTCATGTCTTTGATCGTTGCTTCCCATTCGTTATCGGGGTACACACGACAAAGGTTATTTCACAAAGTTAATGGTCAAAATTACAGTTTCATCAGTTTCCATTGAAGCATTAGGCGGTACTGGATTTCGAAGACTATTATGCCCGATTATAGTTTCCTAAAACCTGCAGCTTCTATTTTGTAAAATCCCAGTACCTGCCTCTACGATCCAAAGTGTTGAGAGTGAAATGCAATTTGGATAAACATATTCCTTAATCCCATCCTCGTATTTCTGAAGTTGCTTTCAGTCACGAGTTTTATTATTTGACTTGAATCTGCACCGTATTGTCCATGAAGGCAGCCGCCAAATTAGGGTGGAGGATTCCCGAAGTATTGCAGTGCCACCCACAGACTTCAGCTGAAGGACTGGAGCTTGCATTGTTAGTTAGGTTTTATTACCACACTCGATCAGCTTCACTGGGCAGGCATAGTTCGCATGCCAGATACGAGACTCCCTAAGCAAATACTTTATGCGGAGCACCTTCATGGTAAACGAGCCAAAGGAGGACAGCGGAAACGTTATAAGGACACCCTCAAAGCCTCCCTGGTAAAGTGCGACATCACCACTGACACCTGGGAGACCCTGGCCGCAGACCGCCTGAGGTGGAGAAAGTCCATCCGGGAGGGCATTGAGTTCTTCGAGTTTCAATGCAAAGAGCATGAAGAGGTCAAGCGCAGGCAGCGGAAGGAGCGCGCGGCAAACCAGCCCCACCGACTCCTTCCCTCGATGAATGTCTGTCCCACCTGTAACAGGGTCTGTGGCTCTCGTATCGGGCTGTTCAGCCATCAAAGAATTCACTTTGGGAGTGGAAACAAGTCCTCCTCGATTCCGAGGGACTGCCTATGATGATAATGAGGTTTTATTACAATCTCTTCGAGCCCAGCTGCTTTCACAGGCAGTCATAGGAATGAATAACATCCTAAAATTAAAATTTCTCTTTGAATAATTTCAATATGATCAATTTAATGTTAATCATAGACTAGTACAGCACAGAAGGAGGCCATTCAGCCCATCGAGTCTGTGCCGGCTCTTGCTAAGAGCAATCCAGTTAGACCCACTCCCCCGCTCTTTCCCCATATCCCTGCCATTTTTTCTCCTTCATATATTTATCCAATTCTCTTTTGAAGGCGACTATTGAATCTGTATCCACACCCTATCAGACAGCGCATTCTAGATCCCAATCACTCATTATCACTGGTTCTTTTGCAAATCACCTTAAATCTGTGCCCTCTGGTTACCGACCCTGCAGCCAGTGGAAACAATTTCTCTTTATTTACCCTATCTAAACCCTTCATGATTTTAAACACCTTTATCAAATCTTCTCTTCACCTTCTCTGCTCCAAGGAGAACAACGCCAGTGAGCATGGTTTTTGTCTTGAGCTGCTCTGACAATGACGAAGCCTATTTTTGTTTTAATGTCGTACTTTTGTTGTTCCTGGAGGTCCATGGGCCCGAACTTAGTGAAAGCTAAGGCCCGCCCAAGTGCCGCCCAAAGGACCGCCGAGAGACCGGGCAGTACTTTGCCAGGAAGATTCCTCTAAAAGTTATGCCCGGCGGCAAAAAAACGACTTACGCCGTGAATCTGGGCGGCAGTGGGCGGGAGCTCCAAATCTCAGCGGCAAATGCAATCCTCGCCAAAGTGCCGCTGAGGAATGAGTCGGGTCCAGGGAGATGGGGGCGGGGGGGGGGGGGGGGCGGGAGGGGAACAGCTAAAAATAAAAATTTATGGACAAAATAAACCCACTGGAACACCTTCAGGGGATCCCATCCACATAAATCGCCGAAAAAAAAATAAAAAAAGTTCACTAACCTTTTTTTGCAGGTCTTCTTACCTACCGTTGGGATTAGACCTGCTTTCACCCAGCGGTCCTTCCCCCTGCTGCTGCCACTCCCGCCCGCACCAAAATGGCAGCTTGGCGGGCAGGAGGTCACTTACGTGCCTTGCGCGCTAGCGGCCGTCAGCGGGCGGTTCCCAGCGGTCTTCGCCTCCCGCCGGCAGGAGGCCTAGAGGAAACTGGCACCGAGGGGAGACCGCCCAAAAAACTTGGCGGCAACGGACGATAAGGCCACCAAGTTCGGGCCCTTAGAGTTTAGAAGAATGAGAGGTGATCTCATTGAAACACACAAAATTCTTACAGGGCTTGACAGGGTAGATGTTTCCCCTGACTGGGGCGTCTACAACCAGGGATCACAGTCTCAGAATAAGGGGTCGGCCATTTAGGACTGAGATGAGGAGAAGTTTCTTCACTCAGAGGGTGGTGAATCTCTGGAATTCTCTACCCCAGGGGGCTGTGGTGGCTCAGTCGTTGATTATATTCAAGACTGAGATCGATAGATTTTTGGATATTAAGGGAATCAAGGGAGATATGGGGACAGTGCAGGAAAGTAGTGTTGAGGTAGAAGATCAGCCATGATCTTATTGAATGGCGGAGCAGGCTCATGGGGCTGAATGGCCTACTCCTGCTCCTATTTCTTATGTTCTTATGTCCTGATTCAAAAGACATTAGTCCCGAAATTACGCTTTGTGAATAATAACGACAACTTGTATTTATCTAGCGCCTTTAACGTAGTAAAACTTCCCAAGGCGCTTCACAAAAATGTCACACCAAACCACATAAGAAATGAGGGCAGATGACCAAAAGCTTGGTCAAAAGGATAGGTTTTATGGAGCGTCTTAAAGGAGGAAAGAAAATAATTAACATTTGAGCGCTTGATCGATTTGTCCGAGACACCTTTGTCTGAAACTTTTAACCAGTGCCATTTGTTTTAATCAGGCTAATGTCACCATTAAAATAAATGCATTGAGGCATATCTGCTGTAATTTCAAGGCCGTTACATGGGTTTGCTCTTTCACTTCAAAGAAACTGAATCATACTTCAGAAGAAGTGCATGACCAGCACCATTATCGCATTTGCAAACAACAAATAATTTTCAAAGGAGCTGGCTTCAAATAACGTTCATTTTGTAAGAAGGTCTTTATAAAAATCCAATAATGAAATGAGGAAGACAAGAGCAGCCAGTTGAGTGTTACCAAATGTAGCAGTTGTACTTAAAAAACATTTTTTTTATTGAGTTCATCAGAGGGAGTAATGACCGTATTGGGAGATGGAAAAAGATCTATCTCTTTGACTGCCTTCAAGTATAATTACTCCCATTTTCCAACTGTTATGCTGTTTGGAGTTTCTTGGTTGGTTTAAAACTGAATGAGTTCTCCAGACATTGCTAAAAAAGAACTCGGTCCTGCCGTGGTTCATTGCTGACTCACCTCTGCATTATCTGCGATTAAAAACAGACCTTTCCAGCTGGCCCGCAACCCACTGGGAAACAAACTCCCTATGCTTCTCTGACAATCCTGAAGGTGGTTACCACTGCCAATTCCTGACAGTCGAAATTAACTTTCTGTCTGCACACAACCCAGCAAGAAAGATCTCATTTCAATGGAAGATTAGGGGAAAACTAATCTCTGGCGTTCTGACTCACGAGGGCCGGAGCTATCTTTTCAATAAAATTCTGATGCTCATTTGTCATCACAAATTTTTTTTAAATACAAAAGCTGAATAGAATCAGTGAATGATACAGCACAGATGGAGACCATTCGGTCCATCGTGGCTGAGACAGCTCTTTGAAAGAGCAATCCAATTAGTCCCACTCCCATGCCCTTTCTCCATAGCCCTACAAATTTATATTTTAATAGTCATCAAAATGTTCTTTTTTTTTTTATCCATTATCCACAGGCCAATGAATAGCCCAAAGTCGTCCACTGGGGTAAATCTCTGGAGCTTTTTCTCTAATGTTTGCAGCCCTATTCTTTCCCAGAAAAAAATCTTACAAGTATCTACCTTAATGCCTAGAGTTGGGAGAATAGTGTGATCCCCTCAAACACCATCCAAGCTACTCCTTGTTTGTTTGTAAATGTGCTTAAGTGACACGGGAAGGGAGCCCTTACAGTCTGAGAAACATCCATTTACCCCTGCTTTCTAACCTTCAGCTGTGCCTCTATCCATACCACTACTTTACCTTTAATACCAGTGGCCTTAATTCTCACAGGTCGCTTGTATGGCACTTTATCAAACATTTTATGAAAGTCCAAATATATCACATCTACTGCATTCCCTTTCCCTATCTGCTCAGTGATTTTTTAACAAAATTCAACAAAGCATAACCTGCCCTTTACAAATTCATCTTGACTGTCCCTGAGTATCTCATACCTTACTAAGTGCTCAATAATGTTAGCTTTTATTATGATCGCTAGCAGTTTTTGTAGACTTGTTAGTGGCCTGGCTGGTGTTCTGGGGGAGGGGGGAATGGGGCACGGGGCAGAAGCAATTCAACCAGTTTACATCCAATTAAAACTTATTTGTGCAGAATTTGTGACATTATGCAATGTAGCCATAAACCTTTGTAGAAATTGGTTAAAAAAAAATCTTTCCTTTGGAATTGTATTACCGACTAATGAACTCCTGTCTAGAGCCTCCGATCAATCTTATGTTAACACCATTGGCATTAAGTAATGTTATTCAGAAAATCTGGTTACAGTATAGCACAGACCTGCCAAATCAGAGTGATTACAAGGATCAGCCATTGGTAAACCTGTACCACTCTGACCTCTCTGTCCTCGGCCTCCTATACTGTTCCAAAGAAGCTCAACGCAAGCTCGAGGAATAGCATCTCATCTTATGTTTAGGCACTTTACAGCCTTCCAGACTCAACATCGAGTTCAACAATTTAAGACCATAACTTCTGCCCATATTTTGTTTCTTTTCCTCCCTTTTTTTTTTACAGAAACACCCCCCCCCCAACTTTTATTTTAAGTTTTTTTTCTCTGTTTCCCACGGCAGCTGGTAATTATTCCGCCATTCACACCCTATCTAGACTCATCTTTTGTTTCCTAACGTGAGCCATTACCATCTCAATTTGGCCCATCTTCCCTTTAGTCTCTCAATCTCGTCTGCCTTCCACCCTATCACAGACCTTCCCTTTTGTTCTTTCCTCCCCTCCCCCTTTCACTGCCCTGCACTTCCTTAAGAATCTGTTAGATTTCGAACTTTTGCCAGTTCTGACGAAGGGTCATCAATCTGAAACGTTAACTCGGTTTCTCCCCACAGATGCTGCCTGACCCGTTGAGATTTCTTGCATTTTCTGTTTTTATTCCAGTTAAAAGCAAGTTTACTGGAAGTCGACTCTTGTTATTTTCTTTCTTTCATCCTGTTGTGTTATTTCCACCATAGTTGAAATATTGGCTCTGAAATTCCATTTTGGCCTTCCCGTGGGCATTTTAGAGAAAAAATACGCACCCACCTTAAGCTGCTGCCCACATTCGACTTTCCGGTGCTGAGGCCTCTCCAGACTGCCAGTCGCAGCGCGTGCACGTCAACGCATGCGCAGGCCTACAGCTGGAGTCACATGGCTCTGGGCAGCCAATCAGGTAAAGTATCATAGTAATAGGAGTTCCGCAGGGTCCTAAACTCCTATTATTATGATTGTGATCGAGCCCGAAACACCCAAAACACAGCCCCAAACACCCAACACACTAATAAAAAATAGAAAATAATTACACTACATTCATTTAAATTAAAGTTATTAATGTCTTAAAAAAAATAATAATTTCCCGATTTTTTAAGAAGTTTTTTAAGATAAACTTACCATTGTGGGGAGGGTTTTTAATGATAAAATATGTTTTAATAACTTTATTTTTATATGTTTTTGTGTTTTTAAAACACTTGCGCCTGTAAAAGTAGGCTGTGCGTCTGCTTTTTCAGGCGCAAGATTTTTGAGGACATTTGTAAGCGTAAATATTGGAAATTTCCACTGACAAATGTCCTCGCTCCCGAGATGCGGCCATCTGTCAATCCAGAAAGTTGACAGATCGGAAATGCCGGTTTCCAGCGTATTCACATTGCGCGCTGGAAACCGCCATTACCAATGCCTTCTCGGGACCGTAGGAACTCTGTACAGACCCGGGGAGGCCGGAATTGTTGGCCCATTCAGACTACCAGGGCTTTACCAGTTAAGCCTTCCTGTAGGCTCTGGTTCCCTGAGGATGTTACTAATAGAATTGTTCTAATGTTCCAGGGTGAACAAGGAGATGATGGGAAGGTTGAAGGTCCTTCTGGCCCACCTGGAGACAGGGTAAGAGTCTTTGTTATATAAGTTTGATTAAACTATGACACAAGTAAGCTATTGAATCTGCTTCACTAATGGTTTGTGGCAGTTTCTAACCGCTCTGACATGTTTTCTAAACTCCCTTTGTCCTATGTCATTAACCTTCTCAGCTCAAGTGATAAATCCCCACTTCTCGTCTATCTATGAATGCTAACTGTGTAGCAAATATATGATTTCCCTTTGCCATTGCTTTTATTCGCCGCACCTCCTGCGATATGTGAGCGCACTAGATCCGTGCAGCAGAGCAGGTCTCCAGTCGTCCTGGTTAACCCTTGCCACTGGATAAAGGCCTCTGTCAAGCCCGTGTGGTGGCTAGTGTGCAACGGTCACCATACGTTAAAAAAATCCACGCACAGGCATCTTCCACCCCCTCAGTTGCAGTTCATGACTGGAACATCG